>NC_139655.1:3547422-3757422 GCF_951799395.1 Argentina silus | reverse complement strand
AGGGCCAGAGACCTTTATTTCTGGCCGAATGATTTCAGAAAGCTCAAAATAACAGAGCTTGTGTATCAACCAGCCAGAGGGAATGTTTGAGAGTACTTCTTCAAGGTTCAAAGTCATTGTTAGGCAGTTTGCACGCGTAGAGTATTTATGTGGCGCATGCACATTCATTCATTCAGCTTCTGCCCTGGCTCTCCAGCGACAGTGTGGGGAATATTGATAAGCAGATTTACCCTGGATGGTTCTAGAAAGAGAGACAGAGAGAGAGAGAGAGAGACGGAGAGAGACCGGTTTCTTTCCCTGTCTAAGTGTCCGTCTGAGTATGGGTTTCCTCCCTCTATCCATCCATTCATCCATCCCTCCCTCTCTCTAGCTGTGAGAGAGGGATTAGGATGAGATGCTGGAGCAGCAGCACAGTGTGGAGAGACAAAGGAACTCTTACACAAAACACGCTCGCAGCATTTGCTGTCAAGTCAAATACGTTTTGTGTCTTCGGAGTCATACTGGGATGTTCCCCCTCAGAATTAAGCAGATAATTGTCCCATAATGTTGCACTCATTACCCTAAGGAAGACTAAGGACTAAGGAATAAATGTTTATCATGTGTTAGTGAGTGCTTTGTAGTAGTTTTCTGTGCCTGTGTGCACACTCAGTAATGCTTGACTGAGTGGGTATGTCTATGTGTAAATGCAAGTGTGTGTGCCTGTGTGTGTGCCTGTGTGTGTGCCTGCCTGCGTGCGTGCGTGCGTGCGTGCGTATCTGTTTTTTTGCACATAAGTCTGTGTGTATGTTTGTGTCTATGCGAGTGTGTGTATGTCACTATGAGTGGTGTGGATACTTGAGAGTATGATGCCTGTTGCCCAGGGGACGCTGTAGAACACTCTAGATCCAATCAGCGGAGCGGAGTTTTTTTTTCTGTTTTTTTCTTCCTCTCCATGCTTTGTCACGCTGTTGCCGAGCCACTCGATGTTCATATGGTTACCAAGGGCACGCCGTGAGAGGATGAAGGTTCAGGTGTCCTAGATTGGGATTTGACAGGCATGTTAGCCTCATATATTAGCAACACTCCCCTGACCTCTTATCACACAATAGATCAGAGCAGTCCTCTACATAATTATTTCATGTATTTCTACCTTTGAAGTTGCCTTGTTGAAAACAACAAGACTTTGCGGTTAGATCCACACCAGAGCTTCGCTGCAGTTGAGTAGCTTAGCCCAAGGAAAATAGGCTCCATTCTGAGAGTTTCTTACAATGAAACACAATGACATCCACTCTGTAGATCAATCCAGACGTCCTTTAGACAACCAGTATCTGTTTGATGTATTAAGAATAGCTGCCAAGGAGTAGTTATCCTTTGAGGATGAATATGTTGAAGAGGCTTGCTCCTCTTAGCTGGCTGTCAGGTGAGCAGGAGATAATGACTGCTTTTAAATGAAGCTGCTTTTGCACCCAGGAATTATGTATTTACTTGGAAATATCAGACGAATTATTACTTCAAATTGCTGAAAGCCATGAAATTAAATCCACATTTTGACAGTGTTTCAGGGGATAGAGGTGTGAGTTTAGGCTCCTAGCTTTGGTTTCCCCAGAGCAAGCATCAGCATCTGGGGTTGATACAGCAAAAGGGCTTTGTTTCTCTATTGTGATGTCGTCAATACCAGCTTGGCTCTCAGTGGTCTGTCAGGAGTCCAATAAACGTTTTGGTGTTGCCATGTGTGTGATATCGAGTGTGATATTTTGGGGGTGTCTTATCTTCACCAAAACTGTCTCAGCTGTCTCCCTCTATCATCTCCTGTCAAACAGAAAATGGTTTAAAACAATTGTAATGATTTCAAGGGTTTGCTGCCTAATTGAGCTTTTAAGTACGTTCGTGTGTGGTAATGAAGGCTGCAAATGAATGGACCCGGCGGGACGGAGACAGAGGCGTGTCCTACTGTGCTAACTGACTAAAACAAGGGATGAGGGGGGCCAGACTGACAGACCTGCTGTCCGGGAGACGTATGAGGGTAGATGTAGTAGTTTCACAGGTCACCTCTACCCCGTCAGTACATCTCTAGATGATATCCACCCTCATAGATCTGAGAGTGATGGATGTTTCTAATCAGATGCTCTTTAAATGATTCATGCCTCTCTGTTGGAGTGCTTTAAAAAAAGCCGTCTGTTTACGTCTGGCCTTGATGCTGAGGAAAAAAGAGAAAAAAGAGGGGAAAAAAGAAAAGAAAAGGAAAAAAAAGTAGGTGAGTCTGAGACATACAGTATGGCGTATAGTGTTTGAAAACCTCGTACTTTCATACCATTTAGTAGACATGGCGAGTCGTGGTTGACTAGTCTGGAATCTCTGGAATGATCTGGAATGTGACGTGCGAAGTACGTACTCAAGCAGTGTGCAAGTATTTAGTATGCACCCGAGTCCAAACACAGACACAGCATTGACACAGAGGTGGTCAGAGCGTTTTGGCCTCGATGGCTTTGTTCCTTCCTATAAACCCCCAGTGCTCTTTCCAACTCTACATTACCGCCTTTGTTGGTGTTCACTTGTTAATCGGTAATTGCCTGGTAAATGTGCAGTGAAAACCCACCATGCTAATGCTTCCCACAGGGGTTTCTCAGGCTGGGAAGGGGTGAGGGAGGGGGGGGGGGGGGGGGGGGGTGAACGGAGCCCAGCTATATTTTTCACAGGGCTCATGGGTTCTGTGAGAGCCTATTGGATATCAAATGTCATTACCTCATTAAGATATCATGTTTATTCGGAGCATTTGTCCATTAAAGCTCACCATTGTTTGGGCCGTAGAGACGGGAATACAGCTGCTTGTTGTTCCTTTCATGACCCCCATTTTCTTTGTCTTGTCACATAGTCGTCTTACCGTATTTGGGTCAGTGTTTTCTTTTGAGCATTCATTGTTTTAGTCCACCTTGTTTCTCTGTGTTCGTCTACTCTCCCTGTCCTCTCCCTGTGCAAGGTTGTGGAGCACTGTACAGCACACTATACAGAAGCTGTCCAACAATGTGCTTTTCTGTCTGCTCAGGGCTGAACTCCCCCCATTTTTTTTTTTTCCCCACTCCATCCCTCCTTCCTCTCTTCTCTATCCCCCTCTTCAATCAGCCATTCACCCTCTATAATCTCTACTCTTTTGCTTATTCTGCTGTTCTGACAAACAATTGAAAATGTATTAGGGAAAGGTAGGGGATTTAGGGCACTTGTAATTGAAGTGGGGTTAGTGACGAGTGGAGCATCCTGGCACAAAGCAATAGGGGTTTGCTGCTCTGCCTGATTCTGCTGATGTAAGAGAGGCTACATAGGTTAGCTGAACCGCTCAGCTCTCAATTCAGTGTAATAGCTTCTCTACAAGTGAATGGTGGGGAGACAGGAATTCTCACTCTTCTTCTTCTTCAGCGACAGACAGCAGAATTGAGCAGAAACACACACACGCACGCACACACACACGCACACGTGCACACACACACACACACACACCACAGCCACAAACTCATGCTCTCTACATCTCCTCTGCAACAATATACCCTCTAAAAGTCATATAATATAGACATTTAATAGGGATGGGAATTTGACAGGCAATGGACGGATATCTAATCCTCTTTCTGGATTGTTTCTATAATCCATGGTATACTGGATTAACAGTTTAGCCGTGTCGAGTCATGGACGCAAAGCACAGCTGAGGTATGATGCATCTCTGTATTATTCCACAAACCCTAAAATATATTGTGGTGCTCTGTTTAAAAATGACTCTTTTTTGATAATGACCTACTGCACATAGCCGACAAACGTATTCCATTTTGTGATTGTGGTGGAGTGATTCCCTTAGGTAATTTTGCTGATGCCCATGTTCCCTGATGCCCAAACCTTCAAGCAATATCAATATAGCCAAAATAAACAGCATATGACTATCGATTTTGTTTTCATAACAGAACAAAAAGCCCAGGGTACTGTGTGTACTAATACATGCTCTATGGCCATGGTTTTATCAATCGATTAGATTAGTGAAGCAATATCACGTCCATGTAGTTTGCAAATAGATACGTATGGTTATAACACCAAGCCTTTCCTACTGAAAATCAATATTACATTGTGTGTTTCTTAAAAATGTGTTACTGCACACCATTTTGTGTCAGCTACTACTGGCTATACAATAGACCTTATTGTGCTCTGGAGATGTTGTGGTGAGTTTAGGGAATGCTCCCCCTCTGCCTAGGGAGTGTCAGCCTGAGGCATTGTGGGAATGTTAGGGAATGCTCCCCCTCTGCCTAGGGAGTGTCAGCTTGAGGCATTGTGGGAAGGTTAGGGAATGTTTGGGTTCAGAGCCTGAGGCACTGATTGCAGCTGGTTATGGAGCGGGCCAGGCCTCCAGATGGCCTGACTTCTGATGGGGCACCTCAAGGGTGAGAGAGGGAGAGGGGGATGCCACCTGCTAGTGGAGAGGGTTAGTTCTGTCAGAGCTGTACGGAAAGAGGGTGGGAGATGGTAGTCTTTGTGTGTCCCTTTTCACTCTCCACTGCCAGGGTCAATGGCTATCTCTAAATCAGTCCTCACCCACAGGAAAATTCCACTCCAGCCTTTCTGTCTGTGTATGTCCCCAAACTCAATTAGGTTGAGCGACTGTTGACTCATCGGATAATTCCATTATCAAGGATGATCAATCTTCAGCAGAGATTGATCATTGTATGCCTATACGCGAGCTCATCAATGTTATTGTCTGTGTATTGGTGTGCTTCAATTGACATTTGTGGCATCTGACCTGGTCATCTGCCCTCTTGGTCATTATACTTTAGATCAATTGTTGAGGTCAGCGGGCATCTAGTTCTGTGTAATTATTTTGAACATATTTGGTTTTGATGAGTTTAGATATTGATCAGAAACATTTTTTTTTTTTCTCTTTAACAGTAAAATCTGAGAAGATGGACAAACCAGAGAAGGAGGAGAAGGACAACTTGCAGAAGTTGGAGCAGTTTGACATGTTTGATAAGCTAGACAAAGTGGAGCAGAAAGATATGACAGAGAAGACTGAGGCCACGGCCAAAGTGGACAAAACAGACACACTGGAGAAAGGAGATAAAATGGCAGAGAAAACAGTCAAGGTGGAGTTCACAGACAAGGCAGAAAAGACGGTAGACAAAGTGGAAAAGACTGACAAAATAGAGAAAACTGAAAAGATGGATAAGGACGAGAACACAGGCAAGGTAGAACTTGAAAAAGTGGAGAAAATGGAGAAGGTGGAAAAGCCAGAGAAGACAGAGAAAGAACAGAACGTTGAAAAAGAAGAGAAGACACCAGAAAAGCACGAGACAGCTGTGAAGCTGGATACATTTGACAAGATGGAGAAGCTACCTGACAAGGAGACAAAAGACAAGGTTGAGAAGGTCGAAATCAAGACAGAAACAGTTGAAAAAGACAAAGAGAAAGAAGACAAGATGGACAAAGAGGAGAAGGTGGAGAAAACAGTGAAAACCGAACAGGTAGAAAAAGCTGGAAAGCAGGACGAGGTGAAGAAAGCAGAGGAAAAGGTGACTGCTGAGAAAAAAGACAAAGCTGCAAAAGCAGAGGTAGCTGAGAAGGCCAAAAAAACAGCCAGTAAACCCACGACCAATGGGAGCAGTGCTGCACCAAGCAAGGACCTGCCATGTCCAGACAAGAAGACCAAGGTAGGCAAACGTCAGCGGTGTGTAGCTCAGTTTTCGAGGGTGGCTTTAACTTTTTCACTTCTCTCCAAAAAAACAGGACAGGTGAAAGCAGTATGGCGGGGGGAAAAAATGTGTTGTTGATTACAAAACATATGTATGGAGGAAGATGCCGGAAAGCTTTCACCTGTCCAGTTTCCTCACATCAGTGCAGGTGAAGGAAAGTAGACAAGGAGAGGAAGCCACTTTAGACTATTGAGATACACCCAGGGTGTACAGGAAAACTATCATTCATCACTCATGCTGCTAACGCTTCTGCTGCTGCTATTTTGTACATTATGGAGAAAGTACCAACAAGCTCTCCATGGAACTCTAATTTGTTCATTAATATCAGTAATAACATTATCAGTAATATACAAATTATAAGAGGATGTTGCTTTAGTGCTGATTCTGAGTTGGTATAACTTAATTTAGCATTTGTTTTTGTAGGGAACTCGCAGTTAAATAAATCCTAATTCAGTTATTTATGATTAATGCTGCTTTGATGCATTATCCTGCTGCTGTTATCATGTGTTTTTATGATTAATGCTGTGTTGATGCATTATCCTGCTGCTGTTATATTTTTTTCTGTATCATATTTTTTGTATTTTTTCTTTCTCGCTGTCATTCTTTCTTTTGCTCTCCATTTATTTGTCTGGCGCGCCATTCCACTGTGAAGCCCGTTGCTGGGGCAACCAAACCGAGTGCCGCCAAACCACGGCTAAGCTCTGCGTCAGCCGGCTCTGCATTAGCCGGCACTCCTGCCCCCAAACGCCCCACCCCGTCATCCACCTCCACCTCAGCCACCCTCAGCAAAAAAAACCCTGTCCCCAAGGCTCCCACCCCCACCACTGTCCCTAAGAGGCCCTCCACCGCAGCCAGCCGCCCCCCCTCCTCCGCCACCGCACCACGTGAGGTCAAGCCCAAGGTGAGTGCCCCCTAACCCCCCCTCTAATGTCCTCCATGGTCCCTCACAACCCAGCCACCAGCACTGACCTCAGTGTAGTTCGCCTCTTGATGTTTTGTCAATCCATAACTCCTATGTGTGTCTAGGTGGTGCCTCTGTGTATGGTGCTGGGTGGTATTTCTCAGGATTACTTAGTGCAGGATTCATAAAACAAAGGTAGAAGAGGAAGGACCAGAGGAGAAGGAGAAGGAGAGGAGAGGGGAGAGGAGAGGAGAGGAGAGGAGAGGAGAGGAGAGGAGAGGAGAGGAGGGGAGGGGAGGGGAGGGTAGGGTAGGGGAGGAGTGAGGAGGAGAATGAAGAGGAGAGGAGGAGGAGGGAAAAGTAAAGGAGAGTAGTACAGACGAGAGGAGGAGGGTAGGGAGGGAGGGAGGGAGAGAAGTGGCCTCTGGGAGGCATTATTCACCACTCTGCCCCTGGTATTTACTACAGAGGTCCATGACCAACCATAACCTACCCAAGGATTCACAGACACTGACAATGACACACCTGAGTCTCTCACCTTCAGCCCTCAGAGCGGGAGATGACAACCCAGTCAGCCATCTCTAACTCTGCCTTACACCGCAGTTTTATATAGCACACTACTGACGGCGAGATCAAAAGGGGCAGGATGAGAGATAGGGACACGCAGTACGATTGAATTCAAGAAAGACGGTATGAATGAGAAGAAAGAGGAGGGAAACAAAGTGGTTTTCCAAGTGAGGCTTTCCTCAGGCAGTGTATTCATTCATCCATGCATCCCGTGTATTCATTCATCCAGGGAAATCAGAAACACACAGCTGTCGATTAATATCCCAGGTTCCCAAGAGCAGTACTTTCCATTTACGCCACTTAGAACAACTCCAGAGCAAAAGACACGATTCTCAGCCCAACACGATTGTCTGTGATAGAAACTGATTACGGTAGAAGATCATCCTAACCTTAATTACTCTCTAATCCAAACCGTAACCATGCGAACCGTAACCATGCACTCCAATGTAATGTGGGGTCATTTGTGTTGCTCCCTCACAGCTGGTTTCACACATGCACCAGGCTGGCAGGGATGATCTGCTACTGCCCTCTAGCGGTGTCCTGTGTAACTACAGGAACTTCAGGACTTTATCACTGGTAGATCAAACAGCCCACAAAGTCACAGTTTAGCATGGCCCGCTCTGTTGCTATGAGAGCAGTGCTTCATGGGAATGCACCTGACAATGCACCTGGTCCTTGAATGTCCTGTTCTGGAAACAAGCTAGCCAGATGGTAGAGGCAGAGATATCATGGATAGTCCCCAGAAATGTAATTTACATTTTACACGTTTGTTCTACATCTGTAGCATGTATTTCCTTAGTGGGTGGTTCCGCCACACTTTTAATTTGATTGACATCTTTGCTACCAACAGTCCATTATTTGCTCCTCCCATCTCCACTTTCTTTTGGTTGTTAATGAGACTCTTCTGTCCTCCCCCTCTCTTCACAGTCCATCTCTGACAGTCCTTTTCTTCCTCTCTCAGACCACCACGGAGAAGCGCCCCCTAGTTCCAAAGGTCAGCACTGCCCCTCCGGCTCGAGCCCCTGCTCCCAAGAATGGCACTGCTACCACGGCAACCAGTAAACCAGCGGCAACGACCCGCACGCCCCTCTCCACCCGCCCTGCCGCCAGCTCAACCACAACCAGACGCCCTCTGGGTGAGGGCACGTCTGTCTCTCTCATACACAGCTTATAGTGTGTGTGTGTGTGTGTGTGTGTGTGTGTGTGTGTGTGTGTGTGTGTGTGTGTGTGTGTGTGTGTGTGTGTGTGTGACAACAAACTCAATTAGCTTGAGCTACTGTTGACTCATCGTACATTCATTCCTGGGGTGTGACTGTCTCTGCTTCACACACACACACACACACACTCTCACACACGCACATGCACACGCACACACACACACACAAACACAAAAACATACATCCACACAAAATGTGTGTCACCCCTTGATTTTAAAATGAATGTCGATCTCTTCTGCCTTCAGTATCAAAGACAGACAGCAAGCCAGGAGAGGAGAAGAAGCCCGGCACTCTGAAGACAGCAACAGGTATTCCCCTCTTCCTCTCCATTCCTCTCCCTTCTGCTCTCCCTCTCTGAAAGGTACTCCAGACTCAGTCACTCCAGTTTAGCGTTTAGGGACGGTTGGTCAGACGGGAACCGTGATGAGGAGGAGTGGCATTGTGTCATGCAGTAACACAGAGACGGAACCGAACCACGACAGAAATGTTATGACGACGAGGGAAAATATGTATTTCTAAAAGCCCTTCGGAGTCAAATCCTCAACACTGCACTCTGAGGATTACAGTCCTCTGCTGTTGACAGGGGAGAACCACCCCTGCTGATTCAGAGGCAACATATTATAGCGTTTCAGAAATGCAGGCAGAGGCACTCTCCATGGATGGAAGAATGCGATGATTTCCTGAACCCTAGCATGTCTTTATACTCAGGGATAAGACTCTTTCAGGATGGATTGAGGGGATTTAATGTTTACGGCAGGGCAAATGTAGTTCATCATGCAATGTCAGTAAGCGAAGCTCTGATGAATCAGAAATTCGACAAAGCTATCTATTTGTCATGCTGTCAGATGCTATTTTGTGCAAGTTTTATTCTGAACACACACACACACACACATATATACACACACACATACACACACACACATATATACACACACACACACACATATATATATACACACACACACACACACACACACACACACACACACACACACATACACACACACACACACACACACTATGGTAGTCATAAATGGCAGTCATAAAACGTCCGATCTTCCGCCGTAGATTGAAAACCCATCTCTTCAGGCTACACCTTAATAGTCCCTCCTAAAGACTGCTTCACCCTCACTACCCCCCCTATACTAACCCTAACCCCAATCCTAGAGACCTCTTCACCCCCGCTACCCCCCCTGTACAAGTTCTCTCCTGCTAATAAAATAAATTTAAAAAAAATAATAATAATAAATAAATAAAAATACCCTACTGGCATTACTACTGCCTATGGCCCCTGGTGTGAGCATTGATTACTTTGTCTTATGATGACTGTTGCATAGATGATTCACTTACTTAAACAAATGTATTGTTGTAAGTCGCTTTGGATAAAGGCGTTTGCTAAATGCCATAAATGTAAATGTACTGGTATCAATGTGCCAATCTCACCATTCCAGCCGACTCCACCCGGCCCAGGACCAGCACCACCCGGAGCTCCGTCACCACAGCCAGCACCTCTGGCGCCGGCGCCAGTGCCAGCGGCACCGCCCGCGCCCGCACCAGCACCCCCAAACCAGCCACCCCCTCCTCCACCTCCGCCACCACAGCCGCAGAGAAGAAGCCCGCGGTGCCCCGCGCCCCTCGTGTCAGCTCCATTACCACCACCTCCGGCAGCGCCACCGCCGCCACCACCACCACCACACGGACCACCTCTCGTCCTAGCACGGCCCCCGCGCCAGACATCCGCAACGTGCGCTCCAAGATCGGCTCCACGGACAACATGAAGCACCAACCCGGAGGGGGAAAGGTAGGGTGTCTGAGTGTGCGACCATGAGGGGAGGGAGTGTGGGGGTGGTGGGGTGTGTTGTGCTGTCGTGTGTGGCCGGGTGTATTTTTATTGTTTATAAAAAAGGGGGTGCCCATTGGCCACATTCAAAAAGTGTAATGCTTACTGTATATGGTTTTGGGATTGTTTTAGTTGAGTAGCACAGTATGGGATAATAGATTACTTCAGATCATTTAGTAAGTAAACTAAGTGTTCTGTTTCACAGGTGTGTATTCTTGCTTGACAGTGTTGTTGTGGTATCCTGTAGTGAATGACACTGTGTTTTACCTGACAGTATTTGCAGTCCAACAGCTTTGCCCCCCCCCTGTCTAACAGGTTGTCTAGCTTTATACAGAAGCTCCTGTTAACACACCATGCCTACAATGACTGCCCGCTCCTAACCTCTCCTTCTAGTCCACTCCGGCTTGTCTTCCCTCTCACCCTCTGCAAGCCTTACCAGTTACCCAGACGCTTCCCAGTTCACCCCAGTTAACCTTCAGCAACCTTCACACCATTTATCATCTTGCATTTATCCGTCCATCTCACTTCGTCTTCGTCATACTCCTCTGCAACCTCCTACCTCTTTTTTTTTCATGAAAAAAAGATCAATAAAAATAATTTAAAAAATAGTCCCCCCCTCTCCTTTACCTGACTGGACCTTAAATGTTCTTATTAGACAGCCTGCTGTCCCTATGCTGTCTCGTGCCAGTATGATAGAAGAATACCACCAAACCCTAGACCTGGCTTTCATATGCAGGAAACATGGTGCCACATGTTGAAGAGAGAACCCTGAAATGCATGCGCAAAGTAACTGATGAAGCATGTGTGTGTGTCCAGTTTCTCGCCGCCCGTGTGAAATAAACGCAGCTCTGCTGTTTTGGTAGCGAGATGGAGGACTGCAACCCCTCATGCTCAGAATTGCTCCCTCACCCCTCCCGTCCATTTCTCTGTGTGGTGTATTGACCCAGGGTGGGTCTTGTCTCCCCAGGTCTCTGTGTCTCAGAGCAGGAACTCTCTGGGCCAAGGCTCATCGTCCAAAGAGACCAGCCAGGGCAAAGTGAGTTCACCCTCCATCGCTCCCATTTGGAAATTCTCTCTCTCTCTCTCTCTCTCTCCCTCCCCCCTCTCTCGCAGTCGGTCGTCCGTCTCTGGTTGTTGCTGACTAGTCCAGTGCACAGAAGGGAGAGGGCAGTTCGCTCAGTTCGTTCTGCTCTCTCTCTCTCTGTTTCTCTCTCTCTCTCTCTCTCTGTCTCTCTCTCTCTCGCTCTCTGTCTCTCTCTCTCTCTCTCTCTCTCTCTCACTGTCTCTCTCTCTCTCTCTCTCTCGCTGTCTCTCTCTCTCTCGCTCTCTGTCTCTCTCTCTCGCTCACTGTCTCTCTCTCTCTCTCTTTCTTTCTTTCTTTCCTTCTTTGTCTTTCTCTACCTTTTTTCTCTGTCTTTATATCTCATTATTGTCTTCTTCTGTAAAGATGATCATCACAGATTCACAAATCTTTATGACTACATTTCATTCATTACACACACAAACACGTTCGCTCACGATCGCCCCCCGTTCACTGCACTGAATGACTGGCAAACATACTGTATGTCGATAATGTACGATAGAAGGACTAGTTTGACAAACTTCTATACAGTAGCTCTATGGTTTGTTCATGGATGGAGAGACATGAAGACTTGACTGACTGTGGATCATGGGTTTACAGTCATACGGTTTGGATTTTTCTTTGTTTTACAACTTGAATCTTGATTTAATGTTTGACTTGAAGAACTTCAAGGAACGCTAGTTTGATCCTTCATATCACCTCCAGCTAGTTAGTGTGAAAGTACAGCATATGGTCAGTCAGGGAAAAAGAACAATCGGTGAGATGATTAAACTCAAATTGGACAGATTGGAAGCTCACAGCCGTGATAGAACACAGAGCTAACTAACACATATAGCAGCAATGCTACTGCTGTATATTTTCTCCCGAACTGACTGTGCAAGATTGCAGCCAGACCTAGAGAGCCAGGAGTCCAGTTAGATGAGTTTATATTCCACAATAGCAACGCAATAACAATAAAATCATTCCTTTGGCACGGTGTTCCAATTGGCTCTGGCCTTCAACCGAAGTGATCAACTTGGCTGGCCCTGAGGCAAGGTGGTTACTGGGGGTCTGTTATACGTCATTGTACAATGCATTTGTAAGTCTGGGCTGTAGACAGGGGACCCAGAGGCACAGGCACTCTGAGTTATGGTCTGTTGCTTTCTGGAATTAAGCTCTCAATCTCCCTAATTACTACAGGATAATGATACCCACTGGACTCCAATGGCTGTCAAGGCTCTGAGCTTTAGCCTCCGACTGCCAATGTGTGTATGTGTGTATAAATGAGAGACAGAGTGAGTGAGGATGTGTTTGTTTCCTTCGATTATCTGTCACTACAAGACGGAGCTGTGTTGTTTTTAACAACTAAAATGTCTGGTGTCTGGCCTGTCTGAATGTTTGTTATTCCCTGTCTGAAACCAAGGGGTTGGTCTTTTACAGTACCTGCCTGTGTGGTGTTTGGGGGTCCACATTACTAATGCCAAACTGTCATGGTATGATTGTGATTTTGTCTATGAGTGGGAGGGCTACGAGAAGGGACAGGTGTTCATGTGTGACGTGCATGTGTGTGTGTGTGTGTGTGTGTACAGGGTATGGATCTTTGTGTGGCTTTTAGAAGCGTCTGCTTTTCTCTGTCTACCCGTATATCTCCCCCCTCCGTCACCCCTAACCCTTACCCTCACGGTGACCCCCCCTCTCCTCTCTGCTGCTATGCTGTGTTCGTAGGTTCAGATAGTCTCCAAAAAGCTGGACTTCAGCCACGTCACCTCACGCTTGGGTTCCAAGGACAATATCAAGCACGTTCCTGGTGGAGGGAACGTAAGTACCGGACCGCGGCTAAGCTTGAATGGCCTGAACACAACGCACATCACCGCCAGTGGGTCACCGCTACAGATCAGCCATCTGTCATTCCTCCGCTGTAACAGGCCTGAGGCAGACTGACCTGGTCTGAAATGATCGGAATCTCTTCAGATCCCTTCATTGAATATAAAATATAAAATATTTACATTTACATTTATGGCATTTAGCACACGCCTTTATCCAAAGCGACTTACAACAAATACATTTGTCTAAGTAAGTGAATCATCTATCCAACAGTCATCATAAGACAAAGTAATCAATGCTCACACCAGGGGCCATAGGCAGTCATAATGCCAGTAGGCAAAACTATTTTTTTTATGATTTTATTTTTTTTACATTTATTTTATTAGCAGGAGAGAACTTGTAAAATATAGCTCCTGATAGAAATATAGTAAAATATAGCTCCTGATAGAAATATAGTAAAATATAGCTCCTGATCTCGGTAATAGTCTAGCTGAGCGCCGTGCACTTCTCCCGTTGGACCTGCCACGGTCATTGCTTAAAACTATTGCTCCCACCAAGCAACACCACTGAACACCTTCGAAATACTTATCCCTCAAATTCACTGTGTCTCTTTGTTGTTTGGGCCTGGGTAGCAGACGCGGTTGTGTGACGTGGTTTTGGACAAAATGTTAGCAAGCCCAGCCCTCCTCCATACTACACCTGCAACTGTCCCTGGCTTTAGACTCTCCCTGTCTCTGTCTCCGTCTCTAACTCACTAAACACCAATCAAACGCCAGCTTTCCTCGTGTGACCTCTGACCTGCACAGACACCGAGCTCTGACTGGTTCTCCACAGGCTTGCTTCTTGATTCTGTTGTGCTCGTATTGCTACTCTATGCAGGGTATACATTGCACGAAGGTTCGCCACAGTATATGAGTTCACTGGCAGCTGTTCTAAGAGCAGAGTTGATGACAAAGCCGGATTATAGGTTGAATCTTACATGGCCAGAAGGATGTCTCCTTGACATTCGTTGGCTCCTCATTGTACGTAACTGGATCTTATTTGATGTTTGTTTGCAGGTTCAGATACTTACCAAAAAGGTGGACTTGAGCAAAGTGACAGCAAAGTGTGGCTCAAAGACCAACATCAAGCACAAGCCCGGTAAGTTTCTTCTGGGCTGTGTGGTCCTGTCCACTCTCTGTACTGTATCATTTTCAAATGATCCAGGGAATTCCAGGGACTTGTGTGTATGCTGTTACACTGACTCTGTATGTCTTCCAGGGGGCGGCGAAGTGAAGATAGAGTCCCATAAAGTTAACTTCAAGGATAAGGCTCAGTCTAAAATTGGCTCAATGGACAACCTGAGTCACGAGCCCGGTGGCGGCAACTTCAAGGTGAGGAAACCAGACAAAGGGCCCTCATACATTACAGGCAACCATACATCACAGTACATACAGCAACACACGGTCTCGTTCACACAAGCTGTAAGCTGAACAAAATCTTTTGAATTACCGCTGGGGTTTTTTAATTGCTGTTTTTTTTTTTGTCACAGAGTGAGTAGGTCGTGTTTTAATATTACACTTTTCTGTGCACACACCATCTCAAGTTATTTGTAGTGACTTGTTGTAATTTTAACAAATAACCTGTAAAGCCACATTTTCATGGGGATCATGCAAATAATCTCTGGGTCATTTTGATGGTACGAGAGGCGGCCAATCTGTGAGGTGGGTTTCAAACTAAGCCATCTTGGATATTTGTCAGATGGACACCGCTACCTACAAGGATTTTATCCTAAGTATCACTCCCATCATTTTGTGTGTGTGTGCGTGTGTGTGTGTGTGCGTGTGTGTGTGTGTGTGTGTGTGTGTGTGTGTGTGCGCGTGTGTGTGTCTGTAGCTGTGTGTATAGCTTACGAGAGATGAAGACAAATACAGATGGAGCGAGTGAGAAAGAGAGAGGAAATAGAGTAAAAACATTTGTTTTGTTCCTCTATGATTGTGTTCTCTTGCTGGCATTCACAACAACACTAAAGGGTGTTGACAATACTACAAGACTCACCTCCCTCCTCCCCCTCTCTCCCCCCTTGGCGATGTGGGTAGACTGGAGCTGCAGGCATGGCTGTGCCACAGCAGCTCTATTCTCAGCTCGAAGAGACGCGGCGAGGCAGAGTCTAAGAGACACAGCCGAGACACGGGGAGGAAATGGGGAGGGTGGAAGGTGGAGGGAGAAGAGAGAGGTTGTGTGGAAGGTAAAGCCTGTGGGTGAGAGATGGGGCGGGGGGGGGGGGGGGGGGGGCGGTGAGGTGGTGGAGTAGGACACAGACTGAGATGTGAGAGGACGTGTGTGAGGGGAGGGGAGGGTAGGGGAGGGGAGCGAGGAGGATGAAGACCACTGGTGCGTGTTTGGAGGAAGACCAAAGTGCCGACACCGTCATACCAAAACGAGGGGGGATAAGAGTGGGGAAACGCCAAGCACAAGCTAGGCTGATCTAGTGTGATGTCACCTGTCCCCTCAGCCTATGGCAGTCCATCTGTGTCACATGACCATCTCCATGGCTGTTTCACTCATCTCCTTTGGCATTAGGAATGAACTCGCACGCTGTTTGCGTACACCATACACTATACACAATGCACAGTCAATACTGTACGCATGCGTATTGTGCACTCACATACAGTACCAGTCAAAAGTTTGGACACACCTTGTCAAGAGTGTGCAAAGCTGTCATCAAAGCAAAAGGTGGCTACTTTGAAGAATCTCAAATATAAAAACATATTCTGGTTTGTTTAACACTTAATTCCATACGTGTTCCTTCATAGTTTTGATGTCTTCAATATTAATCTACAATGTAGAAAATAATAAAAATAAAGAAAAAACATTGAATGAGAAGGTGTGTCCAAACTTTTGACTGGTACTGTATAGTGATATTCTGCACACACACACACACACACCCACACACTTTTGAGATTCCTGAGACACATAGAACAGTTATCATTGTGTATATTTCTGCTTACCTGTTACTTAAAGTGGCAGCACATACACACTGCATGTGCATCCTCAGTGCCAGCATCATATTTGTTTTGCTGCTCTTCATACCTCAGTTGCACGCGGTTCATTTGAATTAAAAAGTAGTGTTAAAATCCAGGGTTCCATGTTGTCGAATGTGTAGTACTGTATACTGTATGCTCATCAAAATGTTATAGTTATTGATATACAGATACTTCTGTAAAGTTCATAGAAGATACAGTGTAGCCTCTACAGTCCTGCTTCTCCTCAGTTTTGTCATCGTTAAATGCATTCCTTCTATTGGGGCACTAGTGTCCCTACCTTTTGCTTATTATGATTTATTACACCATTTATTTCTCTAAACATATTCAGCACTTGCCATGTTTGTTTGAGTTATTTTTGTGTTTTTGTCACCCGCTATCCAACACACAAATCAGCCTCTTTTTTTCATTCCATTGCCCCAATTGACACCCTGCTATGTGTTTCTAGGCTGAGGGGACCCAGGAGACAGCAGATGGGAATGGGGCTCCCTCCAGTGGAGCCCCAGCCTCAGCCCTGTCCCCAACCCCTGCCCAAGCCTCAGAGCCAGGGCAGGCAGGGACCCTCGCCCAGGAGAATGGGCTGAAGGAGGCTGCCCCCTGCGGGAGTGAGGGCCTCCGGGACCCCCAGGGTCTAGACTCACGCATCCCAGAGACAAGTAAGTGTGCCCCCGCTCCACCCAGATCTGTCCCCTGCTCCACCTCGACCCCCCCCAGGCCTTCCTCCCCGTTCTCCTCCTCCTCCTCAGCCCCCTACCAGAGAGGGATAAGTGAAGTAAGAGACCCAGCTCTGTCCCTTCTTATTCCGGGTGAAATTTGACGCTATGCAGACAAGGCCGTGTTTCTTTTTGACTGGAAGTCAGTGGGATCTGTCGCATTTGGTCAACAAAAGCTGTATTGTAAATTCTGCAAAAGCCCTCCAACTCATGTTGTGGGGGGACGGGGCGGTCTTGCAGAACATTCTGGCAAAATTAGGGTTCAATGTCTGGTCAGGAAGACTCTTGAGTAATACTGTATAAGATGTTGCAGCTCCAGATCAAAGCATGGAATTTTCTGTGAAAATCGACAGGCCCCATCTCCATAAAAGTATCTTTGTGACTCACTGTGTTTTTTGTAATATTTTGTAAAGAATTGATCGTGTTTGTGCAGTCCAAAGTCTCTGACCACCTCGTCATCTGTGACTTCTTATTTTGCAGGCATCTAATTCTGCTTTGTCCTATCCTTCTACTCCCTTCATCTCAATCCCCCCAACATCTCCCCGGTCTTCCCCCTCTCTCCCTCTTGCTCTCTCTGCTCTTTCCTTTATTTTTTTTCCCCACCTTTTCCTGCTATAGATTGAGTCTTTCAAGCTAAACTTCAGAGAGAATGCCTGCTCTCGCACGGACCATGGCGCCGACATCATCACCTGGCCAGACCTGGGCGACAGCCCCCCACATCCACAACGCAGCATCTCCCTCAACGACTCCCTGGCGTGCGCCAGCTGCCTCCACTGCCCCCCGGCCCCCTCCCTCCTCCCCTCACCGGGGCAGGGGGTCAACGGCGCGCTAGCAGGACTCAGATCATGACCTCACCCCCCCCCCCCCTCCGCCATCCCACCATCAATCTTAAAACATCCCTCCTTCCTACGACCTCATTGTGTATCATTCTCTATTACGCTGCCCCTGTACTTCTGCTGTCTCGTGTTCCCATTAGCTGAGCTGACATTTGTACATAGACTTAGCTTCGGGCAGGGTAGGGTTACAGTGGAATGGGGAATGGAGGGTTGCCATGATTACTCTTGGTTCTCTGGGAGTGTTGATCTGTTTTTTGGGGGGGGGTGGGGGGGAGGTTCTTGAGATCCTGGTTTTAGTTAGAATCTTCTGACCTGTTAATGTGTTGTGTTGTGTGAGGGATGATGGGCTGCGTCATGAGATCCTCCCTCCTTTTCCGTGTCACCTCTCCTCTCCAAGAGCATGACTTGGCACTGACACGCAGCATAGAGATGTCAGTCTGATCCAGTATTACAGTATTTACCAGTGTTGTTTTAGTGAGAGAGTAATCCACCAGGCAACACCTGTCCTGCACACACCTTGTTCGCCCAACACGGACACCCCTGCCGTGGGATACCCTCCTGGACTCACCCTGTGGCTTATGTATGCAGAGTACTATGTGTAGCACCCCTTTAATTGTGACCATATGGGGCTGTCGTGTGTTCACGTTAACCATTGACTATTCTCTGTTCACCAACTTAACCCACTGGCATACTCACTCACTCACTCACTCACTGCCACATCTCCACCTACTCTCGCTCTCATGCCCAAGTATCCAGAACCCTCCTTCTTCACTGCCCACCATAAAAGCACTCACAAATAAAACGTTTAAAGAAAAAAAACCTAGTAGACCGTTTGAACAGTAGGCTATTTAACTCTCTTTAATCTCTGTGTTTGTGATGACGTGTGTGAGTGAATAATGTAACAATGAGCTGTGGTGTTTTGTTGGCTCTTGTTCTCCTTGGTTTTGGTTTAAGGTTTTTTCTCGTTGTTTTCTTTCACTTATTTTTCTTGTATAAGCAATACAGTGGATGGTATTTTTGCAGATAGGACTAAAGATATCCTCTTGAATACACACGCACATGTTTTTTCAAACAATGGCACACACAGTCAGGAGGACGCAACGCCATTCTGGGCTTTAAAATGGATGAAGGTGTCAAGTATGTTGAGAGGAAGATTAAGACAGACAGAGAAGGATGAACGCAGAGACGTAAACACTGAGGCGTAGTGAATGGGTTGAGGAAATGAAAAGAGGGTGATGCATTTAAGAAGCTTAGGAATTTGGTGAAGATGAATGAGTGATTAATGGGCACAGTATGTGTATTGGAGGTTGGTGGAGCTGTGTGTCTGGTACGTGCCTCCTTTCCTGCTTACCTGAAACTAGGATGTGACTCAGGCTGATGGGCCCCTGTCCGGAGAGACACAGACCAAGAGAATGTCATTGTTTAAAATGAAGCCGCCTGGTGTCGCTGTAGTTTTATGAGGATCTAAATCAAATTGTATTTGTGACTAGTCCTGGATGTTGTCCCATTACAGGTGTGTGTGTTTTTTTTTTTTAGGGTTGAGGTAACGTGTTATTTGGCAGTTAACATTGTAGGAGGTTCTGCTGAAGGACATACTGTACAACTTACAGTACTTGTTTCGTCAGGGTATTGGCAGTGGAACATTCAATGTGGCTTATTTTACTTGTAGCAATGTATTGCCTCCAATTGCCTTCTTAGAGCATGGCCAGGTAATACCATGCCCAGAGCATGCCCTGTGCATTATGACTTGCAGTGTTGTGATTCAGTATCTTTATCCTTCGGCCGATCCTAGTAAATGGTTTATCTTTCCTTATTGTTGCTCTGTTTTGAAAATACAGTGGGCAGGAAGAACATTGGGGGCAGCCATTTTTCTTTTTCTTTCTTTTTTTATTACTGCAGTTTGGTATTTTATATAATTTAGTTGTAGACTCATCATGTTTACTTATGTTTTGTAGCCCAAATTATGACATTTCTACAGACATTGATGACTGTTGATTAGCAATGATGCTTTTAGGTACCCCCCTAATTTCCAAAGAAAAGATATATCAACAGTACCACAAACACTCCAAGCAAAAGCAATTGACATTTAAATGCCCTCTTTCTTGAATCAGAGATATGGAAACTATCAAAAAGCACATTAAAGCTTGAATATATCAAAGATGGCTCACTGTGATTGAGATGCATTTGACAAAAGGTTGATATATCCCTGGATATTAGCAATGCAGCAAAGGGCCCTTGAACTACTAAAATGAAGGATCTTTTCACATTCTCTGATAGATAGAACACTGAACAATATTCCAATGGTCTCCCATTTGCTCTTAAGAAGTCCATGAAATATTGTTCAAGTGAATTGCCAAGAAGGTAATGTTTTTGTTTTTAATTTTATATGTCATGAAGTAATCACAGTCTATTTAGATGTATGGAATTATGAATAAGGCCAATAACCTTTATTGTTGGGGACAAGTTGTTGTTATTATGAAATTGGAGAGGTTTGTAGATATTGATATTTGAATGGTTTTGTAGTGCAGCATTGAGTGTTGTAAGAGTAGCAGCTGGTCCCTTTGGACCATAAAATCGCTTCTGGTGCCACGGCCCTCATCTGACTAAATTTCTCCTTGTGCCTGTCCACAGCCACTTTTAACATCACCTTCACCCCCAATCTTTACCTCCTACTCTCACTCTGTGAGATCGCACACAGTCGTATATAAATGTATATTTGACTGTTTACACATTCTGTATCACCACAAAAATTAAAATAAACAATAATGGAAAAAACTAAAGAAATGGGGTTCATCGTAAGGATGTTAAGTATAGCTTTAGTGTCCATGTACCTTAAACGGTTTTAATGGAAATTAGTGTCATTTTAATTATTATTATTATTACAATTATTGTTATTATTATTATTATTATTATTATTATTATTATTATTACTGGTCAAGTCCACCTTTTTCCTAAGAAAAAGGGCTGATGAAGTGAATGAATGTTCTTGAGATATATAAAGTAGCCTACTAAAGACGCAACACTTTTATATACGTACTTATCCTGTCTAGCTCGTAGCAACTGTCCATGGTGGTTGTGGTTATGGGGAGTGTGGGAGAGATAACATGCATGGGAGGCAGAGTGTGGCTGGGTCCAGTTTGGGGATTTCTGTCCATCGTTAACAGTTTTCTTTCGCAAATCGTGACCAAGAGTTTTTGTAACTCGTGTAGCCTTTGCCCATCCCCATGGCCCTAGTCTTAAGGAATTAAAATACTGTCATTTGCAGGAAGACCTTCGGTTATTATATTGACATTGACACAGGATGTAGTGTCCTCACATTGATTTGAAAACATTAACATGGAGGAAGAGAGAGACGTGTATGAATTGCACTGTGTGACATGCCATTGTGGAGCAGGGCACCCTGTTCGGAAGTCGGAGTGTCATTTGGGAATATTGTTGCCCCTTGCCACTCACAGAACGAACACACACACACACACACAGACACACACACACACACACACACACACACAGACAAGGCACACACACACACACACACACACACTGCCCTGTAGTGTCAGAGACGTCTGCCCCTAACACACCCTTGTGTTAAGACTAACAGTAGCTGTCAGGCTTGGCTTGTGTAACAAGAGCTCCCCTGTAACTCATCAAGGAGCTCCATAGATCTGCTTCTACCACTAGTGTGCACATCAAACGTGCAAGTGTACTACTAGAAAAACACCCACTTAGGAGCATGCAGAAACCAATGGGATGTGTTAGGTATGTCATTTGCAGAATTTGTCATTTACAGAATTTATTTTGTTTTTGTTTTTTTAGTTTTTCATTATTTTTGGTTTGAAAGAAGTGTTCATTGTGGTTCCTTGTTAATTAGTGATGTGATAATTAAACATGAAATAAATGAAAAATGTTTAAGATATTGTACTTGCTTCTTCATTGATTATTTAATCACCCCCTTTCGGAAATAAAGCCACTATGAGCAATAGGCTATCGATGTTTATGAGCTAGTTGACTGATTTTGATCAGTGGCGGGATCAGCTGGAAGAGGGAAATGTGGATGGACAGACACCGGTTCCATGATAAATATTAGGACAGAAACAGAATTACATATTAATCAAGAAGTTAAACTGAGAAGATGTCTGTGCTGGTACTACTTTTCCCTCTATTGAAAATCCCACAGACCTTATGAAAGGACACCTTTTCGACGTCTGTTGTTTAAATACACCCGTCTGTCAATAATGTCATGTTCAAATCAAATCAAATGCTTGGGATCTTGCTCCTCACTCAACAACAGTCAGCAGCAATCAACAAGTCAACAATACGAGTAATAAAACAAAGTGACAATTGTGCTAGTGCAAATAATGTCAGGTGTGCACTAACATTGTGCAATAATGTCAGACAGGGACATTAACAGGGACGTTGACAGGGAGGCAATTTTACGAAAAACAATACATATCGTTTTAGAGGCACTTAAAGAGACGCTACAGGATTTGTGTCACTTGTTCTTAACACCACATGTTGGCTAAAGTGTTGACTGTAGGCTGTTTTTGGCTAAAGTGTTGACTGTAGGCTGTTTTTGGCTAAAGTGTTGACTGTAGGCTGTTTTTTCAGCCAGAACATAACGGACCCAAGTCCAAACACAAACGTATTGGCAGTCTGTGTTGGTGGTAACGAGTGAAATAACCACAGCCACCTGTTTCCCCGTTGAAACCCCATGTTAATATTTATATTCCATCTGGCCAAATAAGACTGTTTTGGACTGTGGTTTCAGTTTCTATTGATTCCTAGTATTATACAGTATGTAGTCTTCTCCCTGGTAACAATTTATTGTTTGTTTGTTTTCACCGAATTGCACTTCACCATTGAGACACTTCACACAAAGAGAGAACGCCATCTAGTGGACTGCATACTGTGTCAAATACACATTATGGGCCTGTGGGCCAATTGTTTCAACCTTTGACTGGGAGATGATTGCGGAATGATCACTTCCAATTCTCTCCCCTTCACCCATAATGTCTGTTCCGGAAGGTCTGCAATGTGTGATTGTTGACTAACAGCACCGGGCAGTCAAACATATTGTCACAAAAGAAAGACACATTGAATGTTCTTTCATTGTTCATTTACATAATTCACTTTATTCTCCTGCAGATGAGGCAAATTCGATTGTCTCCACTGTGAAGTGAGAAAAGGTGGCCAGAGAGGTTCTTGAGAGCTTCACTCTTCATGATAGATAAAAGAAAATCATGTCCGGCTGAGAGGGATGGAGATTTAAAACATCTACATTGCCGTCCGTATTGGAACAGTGAAGCTTTTTGTGCTCTATTGGTTTGGATTCAGTTTGAATTCAAACAATTACTATGAGGTTAAAAGCACCCTACGACACTTGTTTGCATATAAACATGTTGTTACTGCCAGAGGTGTATTAGGGGAGTGGAGTCACCGATTACGCCATTCTCTGATGGCTGCCTCTTCGAATCGTAAGCGCAACACAATATCTAATGTCCGATACCGCAAGTCCATTTCAGGGGTTTGTATTGTAACGACCCTGTGTAAGGCCCGTTAGCAGCTCCGCCAAGTGAGTTAACTCTCTTGGTGTTGTGGTTTGTAAGCGGAAGGTTGCGAGTTCGATACCCGCTTAAGGCAAGCTGCTCTGCCCCGCCGTTCGCTACAGTATTATTATAAAGGAGGATGATGTTGTTCGGAATTTTGAACTGAATTTCTCTGCGGTGGCCAGAGGTGGCAGATTTCTAACAAATTGAAGCCCTGCTTTTTTAAAGATAGAATAAAATCTAGCCACTTAGGTTAGTAGCTCTGCAAATAAATTGTTCCTTTTTTCAGTAGATTTCACTAAAATAAACATGAAAGTAAGTTGGTATAAAGCCAATACAAACATTTTAGTGTCTTTTTTTAAAACATTTTTGTAACAACATTTTCCCTGTTTAAATTGTACAGTATGAATGTAGAATTGATCAACTTTATTTACACCTGCAATCCACTTGGGCAGGTCAAAGGAAATGACTGACTGAAGAATAAAATGATTATTGATTAAGCATTATACAGTAGCTTCACTTTCAGATTTTTTTCAAGGCCATCATATGATGTAGTACATTGAACATGTTATGTACATTTACGGCATTTAGCAGCTGCCTTTATCCAAATTGACTTACAACAAATACATTTGACTAAGTGATTCATCTATCCATCAGTCATCATAAGAAAACTTAATTTATGCTAGGACCAAGGGCTATTGGCAGTCACAATGCTAGAAGAAAGGAATATTTATTATTATTATTTTATTTATAGGAGAGAAACTTGCACAGGGGTAGTGGGGATGAAGAGGTCTTTAGGAGGGACTGTTAGGGCTGAGAGGTGGTGTGGTGGACCCAAACGCGGAGAGATACTCAGACCACAGCGCGAAGTGTATGAGAACAGGTATTTTTAATAAGGACGGGTAGGGACACGGGAACAAACAAACACTGGGACCAATGATAAAATAAAGGTGGAGAAAACAAGCTCCGTAACAAAAGTACACACTTAACAAGCGGTAGATAATCTAAACGGGGAATACAGGGATAGGCGATACTGACAAGGCTAACGAACAGACAGACTGGTACTTGCAGACAAACGGAGAGAATCTCGGACAGGGACAAGAGGGAACACACAGGCTAAATAGCAACAGGGGACAGAACACACAGGTGAAGCGGATGAGGGTCAATCCCGGCAGATTGGGAGGCCCTGACCCGTGTGGCCAGAGGGGGGCGCCAGAGTCACCAGACAGAACCCTCAGGCGTGACAGGGACAGTTAAAACGTAGCCTGAAGAGATGGGTCATCAATCTACGGCGGAACATGTTATGTGTAGCTCTCATAAGTGGTAGGCATTCAAAAACCATTACATTATTTCACCAGTAGTAGGTCGTTGATCACCCTGACTAGGCCTGTACCACTAGTACTGCGGTGTTTCCTAAAGCCAGATTGGAACGGGGTTGTGGTTTGTGAGGTGACTGTGTAGTTGTAAGAACACCACTCTCTCTCCGTGACCTTCGACAGAAAGGGGTGTTAGATATGGGTCTGTAGTTGATCAGCACATCAGGTTCAAGTCCAGGCTTTTTTAGAACAGGAGTAACAGAGACAGTTTTTAGCATGGTGGGGACACAACAGGAGTCGAACAATAGTATCAATGAGTGGGCAAAGCATGGCTTTAACAATCCCTTTGGACATAGGGTCGAGGTTGCAGGTTTTGGGCTGCATGCTAGTTACAAGATTACTAATAGAGATAACATCAACAGAGGTGAAGGCTGAGAGTAGGTAATGGGTAACAGGAGTCATGGACTTCTAAAATTGTTTGGGACTTAAGGTTTTTGGGAAATTCACCATCCTCACTCCTCAGTGGTAGGCCTATACTGTTGTGGTTGTGTACAGACTTGGCTGAGTGAGAGACACACTCCATTAAGAGTTGATCCTCTGTTCACATGTCAAGCTGCTGCTCCTGGTGTAACTCTGGGAAGTCGAGCTTGACCTGTTGCTGAAGCAGGTCCTCCAGCCGTACAACAGAGATGCTGTGAGTTTTTACACAAGACTACCCCTAGATGGAGACATTGCACCTTTTTAAGAAGCCCATTAACAATGAAGCCCAGAGTGGTTTTCACAGCGTATGAATCAGAATCAGAATCAGAATCAGAATCAGAATCAGAATCAGAATTCTTTTATTAGGCCAAGTACATTTGCACATACAGGAAATTGACTTGGTGATGTTGGTACATGGGACATAAAAAAAACAATATATAACCAAAATTTACAAAATAGCAAAATATTAACAAAATAGCAAAAACAAATTTACAAAATAGAACAATAAAGCAATATGGGCCATCTCAATATGGGCCATCTCCTTGGCTGTCTATAACCATCCGTGGCTCCATGGCCTGAAGCACATTAGTTCCAATCAACAAACCAATTTCAGCATGAAATCTGATTAATATGTGCTATTTGATATTTGCTCATGTGTCCAGGTGTCAGACAACCAAAGCAGACTTCCTTAGTCTTAAGAAAGTCGTCCAGTTTCTCATGAGTCTCATGGTGGCTTCTTGTTCAGTTCTGTACAGGCATCTAGACTGTGTTCTCCCTGACAGAACAGATATTGCTTAAGGGTCACGATAGAGGACTTGCCAACCCAGCTCTTCACTTCTAGAACAGGTGGCACTGGTGGCAAAACCAAAAACACTTTTCCCCTCTTTCAGAATGCTTGGCCTACTCACAGGTCCTGAACCTCCCCTCACTGCTACGGTGGGGGGTTTCCCCTCAGGATCCCAAATGCAGGATGTGAGGCTATCCTGGCTTGGCAATCATCAAACGTGACCAAATCCACAAACCTGGATCTTCTTCCATTTTCTCCTGTAGATCACAAGCCAACCCTCTCTATTTCTCTATCAGCTTTTATGGTAGCTTTGAGATCATGGTTCTCATATTAGTTGGGCTGTCTATGTTGCTTAAGGAAACCAAAACGTATTATAAACACAAAAACATGATTTCATAAACCATACACAAACCATAATTCATATTTGTATTCAATGAGTCCATATTTATTCACACTAATGGGGCAAAAACATGAACATGTATTGTGTCACTAAAGTAAGAGAATAAGGCTCCAACATTTACCTTTCCAAATTCTGAGTTCTGATGTGGTAACAGTTGAATTAAGCTCATGACACATTTATAAGTTATATTCTTCAAGAATCTTTGTCTACTGTATATATATTCATTCATAATCATTGAGTACAGATTGCCCCTTTAAGGTAAATTTTTTGAATCAATAATTGTATCACCAAACATGTGTGATAAGATCAAAATTAATAATAAAAAGTTCTGTTGCCAAGTATGAAGTAATTGCAAGATAGAGTCCTCACCGTATAGAAAACTGCCATGGCTCTCTTTTCCGCACCACCAATGCAAGGTTCTTATCTTAAGAGTATAGTCGACAATAAGCACTGACCGGTGCCCCATCTACGTGGCGTTGTTTCCAAAGATAAACCTGTGGAACTGGTTCCTTCTACTGACTGAGGCCCTTTGACGTACCTCAAGGTCCAGACCTCACTATCTGATTTTGTGAAGGATCAGTTGTGGCAGCTGCTGCCTGTTTGAAAATGTCTCAAGTGCACATAAACAAATACATTCAGGCCACGCATGGGGGGGGAATACGTGTCACCTCCCTCAGGCAACTCATGGTGGGCTTTTAAGAGGGAGTTCATAAAACTTTTCCAACCTGCCAGATTTACCACTTTGTATTTCAAAGAAAACAGGTAGAAAATAGGCTTAGATATCCTGTTGCGTATTTAGTTTTCTTATCTCTAAGATATCGAGGCGGTTAAGTAAAGATCAGATTCTGTTACTAAGTATAAACCAAAGACACCTATAGCCACAACTCTCCATTTGGTTGAATGAAATGTGTCAGGCTGTCAAGGGCCATCAGGTCTTGTAGTGTCACTCTGTTCATGGTCAAGATATTTGCCAGAGTATCATCAAGAAAGGTGTCAAGCAGTGAGCAAGGTGATATGGTGATCATTATAGCTGGAGTTCCTCTCAATTAACACTTGTTCAAGGCACATACTGTAGTAGACCCTCTGACTCTAACAACTTCACACCTTTGTTCTCGGTCCAGCCTTGAGGTTCCTTAATTAACGACAGTGTGTAGGATCCCATTCTCAGCTGTCTTGTGTCCTCTTGCAGTCAACACTATTGATGGGGCTACATGACCCTCCCTGTACTGGATGGAATGGGGAGTGGGGACTACTGTTGGAGCAATTGTTTATTGATTTATTGATTTATTTGAACACATTAACAAATTAACCCATTCTCCTGTAAGACAGACGGATTTTGCCAGGCAACCTCCATTGCTCCCTAGCCTAGCCAAGAGGAGGATGTTAGCAATTCATTGGTGTACTGAATGACACATTTTGAATGGGCGGTTTGAACCAGCATTTCAGGACATAGTCGTATGAACATGCACACTCGCTAGAGGTGTGCACCTCTAAAACGTTGGGTTATGTACTGTATGTAACCCCCGGTTCACTGAAGGAGATTCGGGAGATGAGATATGCAGTCCTTGCATCCCTATTTGCTGAAACCCAATTCAATCACGCCTGGGACAGCCACTGGCCTCCGCCCGGTCCAGCCTATAAAGACTACTGTAACGTGCGCTTTGTTTCTCGCCTCGGCCACGGCCAAACACATAAGTGACCTCCATGCGCTCGCTGTTCCTCAGAAATCTCCTGTGTAAAGATTGCTGCCACGGTATAATTTGTGCATCAGGGAAAGTGTCAGACAAGGTGAGGAGTGTAATCTCCCTTAAGACATTTGTGTGGGGCAAATAGTTTCCCAGCTGTCTTTACACTTTCATTGCAGTGGTAATTTGATGTACTAGTACAAGTGGACTCAAACTTGACCCAAACTCTTATCATCTTTTGTCTCCAGGCCATCATCTCCAATGCTCCCCCAGCCATGCTGTGACCATCTCTACCCTTACCAAGGGCTTCTTGGCTATAAGAGTGTATTGCTAGCCAAAGCTTTAACAAATTAATGATTGTAAAAATTGAGAAGCAGCTGGAACAAGGTGAGTGCTTGGGAGAGTGGATGCTGAATTTGAGGCCAGGAGGTTTAACTACCAAGCAACAGGTTGAGATGTAGGTCAGGGTTAATAGTTGCCACACCACTTTTTTCTTTTAACAACATCTCAAGAAGTGACTTCTTCCTGTAAAGTATTTTAAAAGCTTTTTAAGCAGGCGTACAGTATTCACCTGTAATCTTAACTGTGTTACTCAATTTGATAGTTTTGTTAAATTAGTTTAAATTACGAAATCGCATATTTGCTTTCTTGGAGGACAGACACACTTTGGTTCTACTTATCCAGCCACTGCCACCATCCGCTAACTGGTAGTATGTAGTATCAGTAAAAACAAATGAAGTCCAATGAACTCCCCCAATTTAGCCTTTTTTAATGTACAGTAATTCCCAAATTATCTAAAAGAAAATGAAAACCATTAATAGAGCCCCCAATATGAAACTGATAAAAACTAGTCAAGAGAACAGAGACAGAAGATCAGTCATTCCTACCCCCTACGGTCATATTACCCCAACATGATCCTGAAGATGCAGTACAGACATTATTTGTACTGCATCAACTTATTATTTATTATTTTACCTCACTGCCACCAGCACACATAAATATAAATATTTAAATAAAAAATCAAGAAGAAGAATTATTTATTGCTGTTTAAGTTATTTGATTAGGCTTAGAGTGCTAGGGAAGGTCCTTTGTAAAAGTTTAGTTACCTGGAGTATACAGGTATCACTGTCCCCAATTATTTTGCTATTTTTGTCTTTATAAAGGTGTTTGGGGTCAAATTGTTGCCATGTTAGACATCCTACCTGCTACAAACAGTGCATGTGATCCAAATGTATTATGTATGATTTAAAACCCTAACAATACAAAATTAGCCAGACAAAATGAATAGGCCTGTGCACATACATTAATGTTTTAATTAGATACATAAAGACACACATAAAAGTGAGAATATAAAAAGGATGTGATTGAATTATAATATAATATATATGTTCAAAGAGAATCAGACTACATGAATCCTAAAACTGAGAATTTTGACCTTAAGACCTATATTTAAACTATGTGTAACTGTTGCTGCCACTCAAGTTTCTGGCTAACGAGGTGTAACCTTAACTCTGTCCTGTGTATACTACATTGTGACCTACCCGTTGTCTTTGAGCACAAACATAACCCTGTGAAATTCTTGCTGAGTGCCTCTCTTTGATTTGGGTGGACAGCTTGTGAGGTACTTAGATATTGACTAGATTGTGGCAGATCGCCAGCCTACAAAAGTATTTTCCAAAGTGTAAGTGGCAGGTCATGGCAATTGCTCTCTAGCGCAACACAAACTTTAAAGGGATAGTGTGGTGTTTAGGTGAAATGCAAATCAGAGGCCCTATAAAAACAAAGATATTAATTCCAAAGTTACATGAACTATTATCCTTGCATTAAGATGGACTCAATTCAGCTTATTGAGTGATCTGTTGATGACATGTTTGCATCATTTTAAGAGAGTCATTGCAAAGGGTCTGAATACTTATGTACATGAGGTATTTCTGTATTTAAATTTTAATAAATTCACTGAAATTTCAAAAAACATGTTTTCACTTTGTTATTCTGGGGTATTGTGTGTGGATTGATGGCAAATTCTTTTAATTTAATCCATTTTAAATTGAGTCTATAACACAACAAAATGAGGAAAAAGTGAAGGGGTCTGAATACTTTCCGAAGTCACTGTATATCAACAAATAATACATTTTGATGTAGCATGGGACGTACTGTAGCAGAACAGAAGTGCTCCTTCAGCGTACCACATTACAGCATAATCAAATGTTACTCTGATGTTACTCCCAGACATAATAGACCCGTTGGATACAGGACACACGCAACACACAAAGGTGTTATTTGAATGAACTTTATTCTTTATCCTGTTATACAGAGAATAAAGGAACAACTACATTACTACAATCAAGAGATTTTCAGAAAGGTCCATGTGAGGCTTCACTCTTCATCATGTCCTTTCTGTGACAGAGAGAATGAGTAGATTAAAATACACACAAATTTATTCAGATATGGACACATTTGCCATCAAATGCTGAGTAAGGCTTCATGCCAAAACCTTTGCATCTGAATAATTATTTGAAATATACTATTAGGAGGATTGTATTTATAATGATTTAGCACTCGATTCTTTGAAAGAGTAGGAACCATGGAGTAACCATTTTGTTTCTTATTTTTAAATGTATTCAACCTACCACACATACTCTACTGTATGTTCTCTATATGAAATAAACATTGGAGCACCTCAACTGGCATTTGTAATATACAGTATGGTGTAGAACAATTGGGCATCTGACCTGACTTTGTAGCTGCCATTATGGCTCTTGGTGTATATAAAGATTGGATAAAGACTATGAAAAAGTTATAATATTCAGAACCGATTCAATCTTCAAGCTCTCATTATGCTGTGCACTCAGTCTATGATGAATCTATGATTTGCTATTTCACTGACCTTGGAGCTGGTATCACGGCTCTTGGCTCTCAGCTTGTTGACCTGGGACTCAGCAATATCAGCCCTCTCCTCTGCCTCATCCAGCTCATGCTGCATCTTGCGGAACTTGCCCAGACTTGAATTGGACTGTTCCTCCTGAGAAAAATATTGAACATGATCTTTAGTAAGCACAATAATCACAGAGTTGGTAATGCATTGTTTACATGTTTGCTTATTTATACTTACAAACTCCTCTGATGTTCTCTTGAAGGATTTGACCTTCAGCTGCAGTTTATCCACCAGGTCCTGCAGACGGCTCAAATTCTTACGGTCCTCCTCAGTCTGCCCACAAAAAAGAAACGATTTGATTTATAGTTATGTTCATAATGCATTGTCAAATGATAGTAAGTTAACGTACCTGATAGGTGAGCTCTTTGATGCGCCTCTCATATTTGCGGACTCCTTTTATAGAATCACTGCTCTTCTTCTGCTCCATTTCCACCTCAGTCTCTAGCTCCCTCACCTGGAAAAGATGATAGATGCAGGGGGGGTTTCAATTTAAAATAATTAAAAAATAATTTAGGAATAAATATCAGTACTATTTAAAAAGATACAAAAAGAAGGTTGTTTAGCTGGATACACCCACCCTGGACTCCAGTTTCTGGACCTGCTTCTTGCCACCTTTCATGGCGATTTGCTCTGCTTCATCCAGACGGTGCTGCAGGTCCTTGATGGTCTGCTCCATGTTCTTCTTCATGCGCTCCAGGTGAGCACTGGTGTCTTGCTCTTTCTTCAGCTCCTCTGCCATCATGGCAGCATCAGTAATGGCCTTCTTGGCCTTCTCCTCAGCATTTCTGCACTCTTGCACAGCCTCCTCCACTTCACCCTGAAGCTGGGATGTGTCGCCCTCCAGCTTCTTCTTCTGGTTCAGCAGGCTTGTATTCTACAAATGTTTAGTAAGGGATAAGTTAACTATCATGCCTACATTAGTCAAGTAGCATACATTTGAGAAGAGCACAAAATGAGTTTGTCTGTCAGTGTGTTACCTGAGAGTGCAGTAGCTGAACTCTCTCACTGACATCCAGCAGCTCCTGTTCAGCCAGTTTGCGACCTCTCTCAGTCTGCTCCACCAGGGACCTCAGCTCATCTAGTTCAGCCTGCATCAGATTGTTACGTCTCTCCACCATGGCAATGTTCTCCTTCAGATCATCATTGCCACGAAGAGCATCATCCAGCTGCAGTTGAGAATCCTGTTGAGAGAAAGTATTTAACAATCATTTCATACATCGAATAATACTGGATAAATTATACAATATCTCTTATGTTTTACATTGTGCTGGACATTTTACAGGAGAGTGGATATGATGTAGTCTCTCACAATGTTCAGGAAATGTTACCTTCAGATGTGAATGAAGACCCTTGAGCTGCTTCTGGGCCTCTGATGCTTGCCTGTTGGCCTGGCTTAGCTGGATCTCCATCTCATTGAGATCTCCCTCCATCTTCTTCTTCAGTCTGAGAGCCTCATTCCTGCTGCGAGTCTCTGACTCCAGGGAGGTTTGCAAGGAATCTACCACTCTCTGCTGGTTCCTCTTATTCATCTCCATCTCCTCATCCTTCTCCACCAGTTTGCGCTCAATATCAGCTTTAACCTGGTTGAATTCCAGCTGAGCTCTCATGATCTTGCCCTCCTCATGCTCCAGGGTACCCTGTAGGAACACAGACCCCCCATAATATGTGAAACCTTTAAATACTGTTCCAAACAGTAAATGCTTTACCCCTGACGGTAAATATTTCCCAGTGTTACCTCTGCCTCCTCCAGAGCTGACTGTATCTCAGCCTTCTCCTGCTCCAGCTGTTTACGGATCTTCTCAAGCTCATGGATGCTCTTTCCTCCCTCACCAAGTTGCTCAGTCAAGTCAGAAATTTCCTCTGTTCAAACATTTGATATTGTTCATCAGAATTACATGTTGTAATAAGTATCGGCATGTAATAACTCATACCTGTAACACACTCATCTAAATGATTATCTAATGATAGAGGTCATTGATATAATGTTCCTACTACCTTGGAGATTCTTGTTCTCCCTCTTCATGGTCTCCAGATGATCCAGAGACTCCTCATAAGAGTTCTTGAGTTTGAAGAGCTCAGTGCTGAGAGATCTGGCCTCCTTCTGGGAGCTCTCCAGCTCAGACTGGGTTTCCTCATACTTCTGCTTCCACTCTGCCAGTATCTAGAAAAAAATATTCAGGTATCAGAATTACATTGAGCACACTGATGTATGTTATACATTGTAGTAAAGACAACAAAAGGCTCTCTATTCCTTATGTTTCACTATCCTTGTTTCATTACCTTGTCAAAGTTCCTTTGCTTCTTGTCCAGTGCAGCAGCAGCAGCATTGGATCTCTCCACATCCACCATGAGATCTTCAATCTCATTCTGGAGCCTGTGTTTAGTTTTCTCCAGAGAGGAACATTTAGCATTAACAGCTTCCACAGCTTCTTCTGCATCCTGCAGACGCTGAGCCAACTTTTTCCTGGTTGACAAAGATCAAAAACACATTTCAGAGCACAGAATGTAATAATACACTTTTTCTGTATTATATAGAATACTAGTATGCACCAAGATAGATGCATGTATCATTCAACATGACATTATTGCTAACAGTATTTGTGATGAACCTACTGTTGGATCAAAGGTGTGTATCAATTCAGTCAATAATGAATCTCTGAAAACAAAACATATTCTTACTTGGCCTCCTCAAGCTCCTCAGTCCTCTGGATGGCATCAGTTTCATACTTGGTTCTCCACTGAGCCACCTCAGAGTTAGCCTTGGACATGCTGCGCTGCAGCTCTGCCTTGGCCTCCTGCTCCTCCTCATACTGCTCCCTCAGCAGATCTGAGTCATGGCGAGCAGACTGCACTGCATGGGCAAGTGCATTCTTTGCCTGGAAAGGAAATTAAATGGCTGGTGAGCCTTATACCTATGATTAAATGTAAAGTCCATAATTATGCTGTAAGATAAATATGACAGTATAATGGAGACAATGTTCTTAGTAGAAATACCTTGATTTCCTCCTCCAGTTGTCTCTTGAGGTCCTCAATCTGCTGAGTGCTGGACTGTTTGGCTCTGGACAGTTGAGAGACCAGAGAGTCCTTCTCTTCCAGCTGTCTGGCAAATTCCCCTGTTGTTATGCAAACACATTCAAATACCCTCTGATTGTAAATTGCTGTTCATATGAATGTTTATAATGACTATGAATGTTCACAATGTCATACCATTTTCAGTTTGAAGTTTTGCTTTCTGTATGGCAAAATCATTGAGGGAACGCTGTCCTTCCTCAGCTTTTGTCCTGTATTCCATCATCTGATCTTCAAGTGTGCGGCACATTTTCTCCAAGTTGGTCTGAAAATATAGAAATTTGCTAATTGATAACATCTTAAAGGGGTACTTCACTCCAAATTCATTGTTCTTGTTGTTTGCACGGTTCTATGTTTTGAAGATATCTTGTAGTATGTTGTATGGTTAGTATGCAGTATATACTTTTAGTAATCAGTAGGCAGTATAAGAATTCGGACACAGTCAATCAATCAGACAGTCAATCAATCAATCAATTTCTACTTACCTTGGACTTAACAATCTGCTCCATATTGGAGACCACATCGTCCAGCTCCAGCCTGAGTTCACTCTTCTCCTTCTCCAGCTTCTGCTTTACTCTCTGAAGGTTGTCAATCTGCTCTCCCAGGTCAGCTACACTATCTGCATTCTTCTTCCTTAGAGTGGCAGCTGTAGCCTCATGCTGCAGAGTCGCCTCTTCAAGGTCTCTGCGCACCTTCTGGAATTCTGCCTCCCTCTTCTTGTTCATCTCAATCTGGGAAGCAGTGGCTCCACCAGCCTCCTCCAGCCTCTCACTGATCTCTTCCAGCTCTCTGGACAAGTCTGCCCTCTGTTTCTCCACTTTGGCACGGGCAGCTCTCTCAGCCTCCAGCTCCTCCTCAAGCTCTTCAATACGAGCCTAGGAAGAGAAAATGTTAGCTTAATGTTCGGTGTCTAAATATACCCCATAGAGGCATTGCAATTATGCTGAAATTACCTGCAGCTCTTTCAGTTTCTTTTGGAGCTGAGACGACAAGGCCTGTTCATCCTCAATCTTGCTGTTCAGTTGGCTCATCTCAAAGTCCTTCCTGTTGAATTTAACATGTTTTTAGAAAGTGTTTTTGTTGTGTTGTAGTTCCAAACACTTTAGATTTTGTCTTACTTCTTCATTCTCTCCTCCAGCTGCTGCTTGTCATTTTCCAGATCCATTAGGCTCTCCTGGGTTAACTTCAAGTCTCCCTCCAGCTTCCTCTTGGCTCTCTCAAGGTCCATCCTCACCTTCTTCTCTTGCTCCAAAGACCCTTCAAGCTGAAAAAGTTAATGTTGAACAATAATATTTACATCCAATTCGCAAAAAGGTTACACAGTGTCTGTCTGACTTTAGGATTGTGTTTGAAATCAGTATTTTGGATACTCACATCATCAACCTGTTGTTCTAGTTTGGCTTTAGCCTTAGTGAGTGTATTGACTTTGTCTTCCTCACTTTGCAGGTCATCCAGTGTTTGCTGGTGTGCCTCCTGCAGAGCTTTCTTCTCCTTGGTTAGCTTGGCAATGATTTCGTCCAGAGCTGCCATCTCCTCAGTCAGGTTTTTAACCTGCATAATCAGAGCAGGCAGGACACTGTTAGTCAAATGCAGTATTGTGAATTACAACAACACATTAAAGCAGAGAACCGTTTACCTTGTTCTCAGTGGCATGCTTCTCCTTCTCCACTTTGGCCAGGGTAAGCTCCAGATCATCAATGTCTTTCTTGAGTTCTGAGCACTCATCCTCCAACTTCCTCTTCTTAGCAGTAAGTTCTGCATTCATCTCCTCTTCATCCTCCAGTCTCTCTGTCAGCTCTTTGGATTTGGCCTCAAGCTGGATCTTACTCTTGATCAGTCCCTCACATCTTTCTTCAGCATCACCTAGATTATCTTGTTCCTGTCAGGGTGTCAGTAAATTATATTTTAAAGATATCAAAAATGTAGCTTAGTTGCTATTGTTTTTACACTATTTGGCACAAATTGTATTTGTTCAGTTTTCTTAACTATATGGATGAAATATCAGATATGTTCATTTATTATATGTTCATGTGAGGTAACATACACATACATTTTGGAGTATACATAACTTCTAAATGTCTTTCTAGTATGCTAATGCTAAGCTGTAGCTATTCCAAATGCAGTCACACTTTACATTACAGTGCTTGTATTACAGAGTGATTACTATTGTTTGTACAGTGTAACAACTATTGCGATTACTCATTGTTACACTGAGTTTATGGTCAATTAAGTCTTGATTGGGGGGAGTTTGTTGCTTTAAGTACAGTGTATGAGCAACAAGTCTATGAGGAGAAATCAAACGCAACAATCTGCAGATTCCCCGCAAGAAGAAGAACCCAACATGGCGACCAACGGAGCTCAACAGGGGAGTAATTCTGGCCGCTTTTAACAACATGAAGTCCTGCCTTTACAAAAAGGGATGTCGGTTTGGGCTGTCTTACCCTCAACTTCCACAGCGTGGATTACCACGTTGATAGCCCGGAGCAAGCAGAATCGTCCTACAAACAGCGTATTGATGGATAATCAGTTTTCTTGACTTTATGAGAACAATGTTATGGATTACCTGATCTATGGACCAGTACAGCTGGTTTGTAATTCCTGTTTAATATATTTTTAGCGCTGCTTTTACTTTTTTTCGTCCTTGCAAACAATTTTTTTGGTATATTTTGCCTGACCTGTAGGTCTAGGCTATCTTTCCACATGTTCATCACGCCTATTCTATCTAACAGAATGTGGCAGTTACAGGCCCATCTCCCTGTTGAACGCAGATGTTAAACTTCTTGCCAAGGTATTGGTATGCCATCTGGACCAGTGTCTATCTAAGATAGTATCTGAGGATCAAACAGGTTTTTATCAGGTGGCGTCAATTGTCTTCGAATGTATGCCAACTACTGAACATTATTATTTCCCCTTTGGCCTCACAGGCTCCTGAAATGATTGTGTCCCTAGATACAGAGGAGGCCTTTGATCGGGTGGAGTGGAATTATTTATTTGTCACTTTAAGAAAATTTGGTTTTGGGTCAAATTTCACTTCCTGGATCCGTCTTCTCTACTCTGCCCCAACTGCAAGTGTTAACACAAATTCTCAGCACTCTCACTACTTCCCTCTCACCAGAGGCACCCATCAGGGGTGCCCAATCTCGCCTCTACTTTTTGCGTTAGCGATAGAACCCCTCTCCATAGCTCTTAAGTCTTCCCCTTTGTTTAGGGCCGGTGTACTTTATACAGATGATCTTTTGTTCTGTCTTGAACCCAGTTAAATGTGCTGATGAACATCTGAACTTCTGAACATCTTTGGGTCATTTTCAGACTATAAATGTAATATTCTTGAAAGCAAATGTTTTCATATTACCACGGCAGCTTTACTATTGGGCAGCCAATATTCTGAAGGTTAATCATTGGTGTATATTGGGAGGGAGGGAGGGAGGGAGGGGCAAAGACTATGTTCATAAGTCAGTTTTTTGTCCCTTTTTGGTTTGTTTATGTTTTCAGGGTTCAATGACTACTATCTTGGTATTCATTAGCCATGAATAAACTTCTAGCAATTATTTAAAATGTTGCAGTTACTGTAGCTTACAGTTTGGACTTGGAGCTGCAGGTCATTCTTCTCTTGGAGAAGGGAGACCATTTTCTCTTCCAGCTCCTTCCTGCGAGCTTCAGATTTAGCGTAAGCCTCTTTAAGTTTCAGGAATTCCTCCTTCATGTTGGCCATCTCCTTCTCATTCTCTGCTGACTTCAGCAGAGGTTTGATCTTGAAGTACATCTTCATCCAGGGCCAATTCTTGACACCCATGAAGGCACGCACGTTCCACTGGATCACAAGTAAGGCATCCCTGTGAATGATAACATTATTAGCTAGAGTTCAACCTTACTTTACCTCTAATAGTCTACATTTTCCTAATTATCGTAATACCAACCTGCGCTCAAGAAGTTTCTGGAACTCCATTCTGGCAATTAGACCACGTGATCGAGCCTGGAATCCAGTGATGATGAGAGCAAGACGGTCATCTCTCATCTCCTCAAGGAGACCCAGGAGACCAGCCTTAAAGAACACCTGGTAAAGATAGACAAATTCTAGAATAGATTCCTTATCCTGAGATAACAGTGCTTATTTGCCTATATTTGAATATCTTTATAGAATTTACCTTAGTGTGTCCTAATCTATACTGAGTGTGGTCAATGTCCAGAGAACCTAACAGTTTTTCTGCTGCCTTCTTGTTGTCGATGAACTGTCCCTCAGGGATAGCATTGGGATTGAGGATGCGGTATCTGGAATAAAGAGTAAAATGAGAGACATTGCCTGTGGAACACTTGTTTATAGACATTGGGGTAATTTTAGAGAAGAGATGCACTATTTTTATTTACCTTTGTTTGAAGTCACCATAGAGGATTCTGTTGGGGAAGCCCTTTCTGCAGATCCTGATGCCTTCTAGCACACCGTTACAGCGCAGCTGGTGCATGACCAGAGGATTCTCCATGGCCCCAGGAGTCTTGGTCTCATTGGGGATGATGCAACGCACAAAGTGGGGGTGAGTAGACCTCAAGTTTGTCATGAGTTTATTCAAGTTCTCCTGTAAGTGGAAAATTGCATAATGTAGTTTGCATATTGCATTAAAAGATTACTAAAAGGTTTATAAAATACATACTCATACTAAAGTATACTGAAATACCAGGGTATGGCTCTGCTGACATGTTTATTAATAATATTGTTTATCTCAAACATTACCCTGTGCAGTGCAGACACTGTCTGGAAGGAAGAGCCCTTTTTTTTCTTGGCTCCTTTTTCCTCCTGGGCTATAAGGTGAAATGATTATTTTGATGTATAATTAATATTATGTCAATTGATATTTTAATTTGTGAAGTGTTTGCGGAAAACAGACAGTATTTGTGTGCATTTCTGATAGGCTTACAATCTGCACTAGCATAGCCAACAAAGAGGTTGGCCAGGAACTTAAGGTTTGACTTCTGGAAGAGTCCAACCACAGTCTCATTCAGCGGATCCTTGTTCTTCACCAGCCAGTTACCAATGTTGTAATCAACAGTGCCAGCGTAGTGGACCAGGGAGAAATGGGCCTCTGGTCTACCTTTTATCACCCTGGGCTTCAGGAAGTTGGGATTTTTGCCCAGGTGGTTGTCATACAGCTTAGCTTTGAATGTAGCATCACTGGCCTTTGGGAACATGCACTCCTCTTCGAGGATGGACATGATACCCATGGGCTATTCAGAGGGATGAACAAAATTAGGGAAGTAGAATTACATAGATTACAATTTTTTTAAATGTAATGTTATTTAGTTTTATTTAAATAGCAAGAAATAATAGGACATAACCACAGTAAACAGTTGCAAGACTGAACAGACTAACCTTTTCAATGAGCTCAATGCAGGCCGCCAAGTCCATACCAAAGTCAATGAACTCCCACACAATGCCCTCTTTCTTGTACTCTTCCTGCTCCAGCACAAACATGTGGTGGTTGAAGAACTGCTGCAGCTTCTCATTAGTGAAGTTGATGCACAGCTGCTCAAAGGTGTTGAACTGAAAGATAAATTCATAGTTATTTTCCTCATACGATAAATTAGATGTCAAACTTAGTATGTTGTTTAATTTAGATACACATTTGTAAAAAATTTAAAAATAAATTTACAAAAATTTAAAAAAAAAGTACATCCCAAATTATTTTAGATAAAATACTTACATCAAAGATCTCAAATCCAGCAATGTCCAGCACACCAATGTAGTGCTGGCGAGCATTTTTGGTGTCCAGAGTAAGGTTGATTCGAATAACCATCCACAGGAACATCTTCTCGTACACTGACTTTGCCAATGCACCAACAGAGTAATAGACCTGGAGAAATGGATATAATAAATGACCTAAATTGGTGCATCACCATACAAAGCTTACAAATGCATCGGCATTTACTGCCGTGGGGACACTGCATAACAGACTACACAGAGGCAATGGAATATGGAATGAAAGATCTAGATTACGTTTCATACATTGACTTTGCCAGTGCAACAACAGAATAGTAGACCTAGAGAAATGTACTGAATATGACTATAAACATTTGGCTTTACACAAAAGCATCAAAGCACTACCATGGAGTGTCATCTAAAGATTGTTTTGATACAAAAATATTTAGCAAATGCGAAACTACAATCTTAGACTTACCTGCTGGACATTCTGACCTTTGGTGACCCACTCATTTCCTACTTTGACCCTTGGATGGCACAGACCTTTGATCAGATCTGCAGAGTTCAGGCCCATCAGATATGCGACTTTGTCCGCTTCTGGAAATTAGTATTTAAGTTGTTGGGAGAAAGATATAAGAAAGAGTATGGGTAAGAAAACTATTTTACATTGTCTTTTAGAATTAGAAGTGTTCGTATAATAGTATGATTGTAATGGTGAACCTTCAGTCCCATCAGCCTCTGCCTGCTCCTCCCTCTGCTTGGTCTTGAACTTCATGTTGCCGTAGTGCATGACGGCACCAGTTAGCTTGTAAATGCCGTTCTTCTCCTCTTGAGTGAAGCCCAGCACGTCATAGGCTTCCTGATACAAAATGAAAGGCAATTTTTTTATTTAAGAAACAGTTTGATCAGTGGAGGATTATCCTGTTAGCAGTGAAAATATCTCACTCACATCAGTAGCCATTAGCTCGTCTGCATCACAAATGGATGCTACGGTTGTCTCTCCTTGGGAGATGAAGGCATAGTCATAGGGGTTGTTGGTGATGAGCAGCATCTCTGAAGATAATTGAACGGGACAGTTTAATTCATGGTCCTTTTGTGTTTTGTTTTGTCTGTATTGTGGATACAGTACTTTTCAAAACTCACCTAGCAGTTCTGGTTTCTTTTGAGACAGGATTTGATAGAAGATGTGGTAGTCTCTCTCAGCCTTCAGCTGAAAAGTGACACGAGACTTCTCCAGAAGATCTGGTTAGCATGGGAAAATACATGTAGTGTTACATTTCCAGTCCAAGATGTTAAATTCTGAATCAATTGAATATTTACTTACATGTCTCAATGTCAGCAGATGAAAGCTTCCCACTTACTCCAAAATGAATTCTGATAAATTTACCCTGTGAATTATTGCCACATTTGAAATTAGCATTGACATTATGCTCACATGTATAATGTACTGTATTTTACATTATGATAAGATCCAAAATATGAATGTGTCCTCAAACATATTAAAACCGTACAAATCTGGAGGAGTTGTCGTTTCTGATGGTCTTGGCATTGCCAAAAGCCTCCAGGGCAGGGTTGGCCTGGATGATTTGATCCTCCAGCGTTCCCTAGAAGCCAACATACACACTTCAGGAATGAATACCAGTAATACAGCACACAACAAAACATCAGGAATCAATACCAATACTACAGTATGGTGATTCAAATGGATGATGTGGATTAACCTCAAATTGTGGCTTGAATTTAAACTATGGTCCATATGCTCTCAGCATATATTCAATAATATGAACACAAGCGCAAAGCAGATATTGCATGACACTATTTTCTTCAAAGTTCACCAAATATTTCCCCCTTCCAACAAAAATTCCAATTCCAGACCTGATTTTGGATACTTGCAATAAACATCTGTGTTCTACCTTTTTCTCTTCTGCTGCACTCTTCTTTCCAGCCACAGCTGCAATGCTGGCAAAGTACTGGATGACTCTCTTGGTGTTCACAGTCTTTCCAGCACCGGATTCTCCACTTGAAAAAAAAAAGCCAAATGTTTATGCCAAATCACCATTTAAAAATTAAGCATTGAGTGAACCTCTTGGTTTACTTACGTGATCAGGACAGACTGATTTTCCCTGTCTGTTGACACAAAAAGCAATAATCCATCACTGCTCATTTGCTGTCATATTCTATAAACATAATAATAAAGCATTGATTACAATTTTACCTGACAACATGTACTGATAGGCATTGTCAGAGATGGAGAAGATGTGAGGAGGAGCTTCACTCCTCTTCTTGCCCCTGTAGGCATTGACAACAGATTGATCGTACACTGGCAGCCACTTGTAGGGGTTGACAGTGACACAGAACAGCCCTGAGTAAGTCTGCAATAGAAGAGAGACATATTCATTTTTGTTCATTTGTATAACTGTAGATTAATGGAGATACAGCATATACAGTAGATTGATCATTACTCACGTAGATCATCCAGGCTGCATAACGCTCTTTGAGGTTAAACAGCACAGCGGGCTCGTGCAGGAAGGTGAACATCGCCATGTCCTCAATTTTATCAAACTTAGGCGGGTTCTGGGGGTGAACATCAACTTCCTTCACAGTAACAGTCTGAAAGAAGAGTTGATTAAATTGCCACAGTGAATGTTTTGTTTAATTGAAACAAGAGGATATATTCTCTCACAGGGCTGAATGCTAAGTTCAGAAATTGAAATGTGATTCAAACATTCCATAAATCTATATCATTAGCTCTGTAATTAAGTCTGAGTCACATTTATGTAATTTGTAAACAATAAAGTCGATGGCAATAAAAAAAGAAAAGCTAAATTCACTACCTAGTACACATATTGTGTGCCATTGGCCTTTTATTAGCAGACATTTGTATTGCTGCATGTTATGTATTTTCAAAATTGCTTTCCAAAATATTTACCTTCCCAAATTCAGTGTCAACAGTGGCTTTGTCCCCATCTCTGCTGCTGACTGTGCCTTTGACGTACTCAACCTCAGGGTCAGGTACAAAGCACTCCCTTCTTATGTCAAAGGGACGAGTCTGAGCCTCCAGACGTTCCCTGTCTGACTTACGCAGAAAAGGAGCTGCTCCACCAAACTCTGCCATTAACGCATCCCCCATCCTGAAATCTGTGAAGTGAAAAATAAGGACTTTGATAAGTACACTTTGAAAAAAGGTTTCTTCTTTTGTTCAACCCTTTTGGGATCCATGTACAGTAGAACCCTTTTGCATTCCATACATACTGTAGGCCCTTTTGGGTTCCATGTAGGCCCTTTTGGGTTCCATGTCGGCCCTTTTTGGTTCTTTTTAGAACCCTCTGTGGAAAGTGTTCAAAAAGGAACCGAAAAGGGTTCAACATGGAACCGGAAAGTGTCCTTCATGGAACTCTAAATAGTTCTTCAAGGGTTCTCCTACAGGGACAAAAAAACCTTTTTTGGTACAAACTATAACTTTTCTTTGAGTGTAGACATACACTTTGCCAGGTTTAATTGAAAATTACAGAGTTTACTCAGTAATTACAGTACATGGTAAAAACATTTGTATGTATTATTAGTTTTATGTAGTATTATGGTTTAGGCAGAATATAATAGACTATGTATTAGGGTGGTACATTGAATTACTGTTGGCTGTTGCCATTTCAACCAAAAGGTATGATGTAACTCTGAGACAACATTGCATAATTACTTGGTATAGTAACGATGACAATTGCTCATGTGGCAATATTGGCCAATAACAGTCGACTGGATTTTCCCAACTAATTTTTACAGTATTCTCATGAATAGAACCATGGGATACCCAGAGAATAGAACATGATTTCTACCTCCACTAGCCTCCACTGATAGCAGACTAATGGTACATTGAAATATGTACCAAATCTAACAAAGAAGTTAAACATGATTGGCTTTTTTGGTAGGCTGATAAAACATTTAATTAAACAAATTAAAAGCTCCCTGACAAACCGGCACGTTTGACAGCATAGATGGGATCCTATGTTAAATAATTAGATTATGATTCCTACCTGAATCACCCCGTAGATGGGTTTGGTGAAAAGGGTCTCTTCTGAGAATGAAATAGACAAACACAAAGACCAACATCAATCAACTGAACAGTTATGTTTTGCATTGTGATGTTATGTTATGTCAATCACAAATGCTAGGTCCCATAATGTCCCTTTTCCCTTCCAGTATGTGCTTACCTTCAAGTTGTCCGATGTTTTGTTTTTTTCAGGCCTGCATCTCTCGTTATAAAGCCTGATATGGAGCCCTATATGGAGATAAGCCATGAAATAAATTAGTCTAATCATTTTAATAGAGGTGTGGACCTCTTAGACCTATGAGGCTTGTTGTTGCAGTGGGCTATCAACGAGGACAGAGGAGTGGGAGAAAAGGGTGGGCTAAATTGGAAGTTAATCCCTGTTGGTTTAACTCTTTATTTGGACTTTCTCTTCACAAGGTGGCTTTACAGTATGTTACCAATTGCTAACAGATCTATACAGATCTGTTGTAGCCCTTCTTTAACAACCTCTATAATCTTTTTCTTCTTTTTTTTTTAACAATGAAGATATTGTGAATTATATATCTTTGTATAGTGTTAGGTAAATCTGGAATTACAGTGGGTCCAAATGTTGAAAGCATAATTTATGGATGGTCATTTATTTTAAGTATTGATTCATGTGATATTATTTTGTTCATAGTTATTAGACTATTTTATTCAATATTTCCCAATAAAATGTAATATTTTTAAAACAATGTAGTATTTGTGCATTGACATTGATCAAGGCCATGACTGTATACTGGATAAATGAGGTTCATTGCATGGCTTAGACCTTATCATGTAGACAACTGCAGCTGTCCTCCTTTGTTCACCAAGGAAAGGTCACTCTCCGATCCATTGTGACCAAGAGTAATAGCCATTGTAAGCATAACCTTATATCCTATTTTGATGATGTTTCCGTCTCCTTTACCCTTGGGGACAAAAATAACCCTGTGCAACGGCGTGATCTGATGGTAATGCTCATGTGTTACACATTAAAATGCTATTGGAGTGGCAAACATGATTTTCTCTGTATCGATGCAACATACATTTTCCCAACTGTATCAGAGACATTCCGTTATACAGATGTTTGATAGCTGGTTTGATGCATGGTAATTACTTTTTTTTTCGTTGTTTCATATTTGTTTCATATTGTGATTAAAAGACTAATCATAGCTCATATATTCTTTAGACATACCAGTACCAGTCAAAAGTTTGGACACAAACTTGCCAAGAGTGTGCAAAGCTGTCATCAAAGCAAAAGGTGGCTACTTTGAAGAATCTAAAATATAAAACATATTCTGGTTTGTTGTTTACTACATAATTCCATATGTGCTCCTTCATAGTTTTGATGTCTTCAATATTAATCTACAATGTAGAAAATATTTTTTAAAAACATTGAATGAGAAGGTGTGTCCAAACTTTTGACTGGTACTGTAAATCTCTATAGGTCTGAGGGAGGCTAAATCACTGTCTTAATCGTAAGAAAGAAAATTTACAACGTGCTGAGCCAAGGGGCTGTCAGGTCATGGATTTATACGTGTCATAGCTGTCAGTGTAGTTTGTGCTTGAAGGAAAGTGTGAAGCTATCTACAAGGTGGTGATATATAGAGTGTCCGTACTCATGTAAGACCAGTGCAGGTGCCAATACTTCAGGGGACCCTTTGACTGTAACAACTTAACACCTTGCTTTATCACTGCAGCCATGAGGTTCCCTGATTAACTCAGGGCTGAACTTCCCACGCCCTGCTTCTCAATGACGCTGTTAAAGGGATAGCACCAAATTACTATATGACATGTTTGGTTCCTTACCCTGAAAGTGGTCCAGGACAGACTTCAATCCACACTTTGTTTCTGTTTATCTAGCTACTGTGACTTACCAGTAACAGATCGCATTCTTGACCAAAGACCAATAAAAATCAATCTCCCCAGAGTAGCATTTTATATGTTATTGCACAAATCAATGCAAAGTCACCTTGAAAAAAGGATATGGGAGCTGTATGACTCGTTTAAAGCTACTTTGAAAAAAATGCTCAGATGGGGAATATTGATTTACTTTTGTTTTTGGTAAAAAAAAAAAGAAAGAAAAGAAAATGCTATCAGTTAGAGGTTAATGACAGTGGCGAAATTAATAGAACCAAAGTGTTGATTGAAGTCTGTCCTCCATAGTCTCCTTTCAGGGTAAAGAACCAAATATGTCATTTTGTAATTTGGGTGAATTTAACTATCACTTTAAAAGTGCAATCTGCAATTCAAACAACAACAAAGGGGTCTCTCCACCACTTTTTTGGTAAAAAGCTGAGGGATGGGGCTGGAGAAATGTAACCACTCTCAATAGTATAGACCATCCATGAAATATAAATTATAGTTTTAACCATGTTTTAAGCTACATAGTGTTTACAATTGCATTGTTTACAAACAATGGAGTAAAACCAAGGGTGAAAGTAGGCCAATACGGTTCGGTAAGCAGTCCCGGTAAAATCCCAGTCCTGTAGTTAATTCAATAAAAAACACCAATTAAATAGCAAGGTTCCTGTCCTGAAAACCAAAGATGATAAATGTACAGTAGACCCTCTCACTCCCCACTGTAATACTGTACATGCAATCTCCCTATACCGAGGCTGTTGTCTGAAAAGTCAGGTAGCCTATTGCATCAGTGCAACGAATTGCAGTTGGCGCACCACACACACTGATCATAGTGGTAATAACTGGGGAAAATCCTTGTTTCTATTGGTTTATTATTATTGTATTATACTTCCTTGTATGGAAGATCCTTTGCAGCCTTCACTTGAGCATTTATGGGTAGGTTCCTGTGTAAAATAATCTAAAGATAGGCTACCATGGGAAAGTCATTTAATCCAAAACAACATTAACAACTTTAGACTAATTTCATGTGCAACAGTGAATGTGCTTGCTCAATGAGGCACATTTGAAAAAGTTCAACACTTGCTGGATGTTTAAAGTTTTTTTATTGATGTAGAATTGCATCAATAAAAAACAGAAGACAACATTTTCCTGGGAGCAGACTCAACCAGACCGTCCGCCCAAATTCTGATTATGAATTTTTGCACCAATGATTCTGCCATGCGACTTATCTGAAACGACACTGCATATTTTACTCCAGACCTATCATTAGGCTTCTCTCGCACACGTGCATGCACGCGCATGCACATGTAGCAGGTACTGGCAATTAGTTTTATCTAAACTAAACTAATGAGGCATTTAATAGTCACTAATCACAGAATGCCCCTTTCAAGCTTTTTATTCACGCACCATGTCTCCCGCTAACCTTTGAAATTGCCGTGCCATTGCTACGAATCAGTTTTGGGTAGTGAAATCATTGCACTTTTAATAGCTTGTGCTCTACTCTACTAGTAATTCTCTTGAAACTTCCTTACTTAGTCTCAACGGTTGAACAGTCTATTCCAAGCCCTCATTCTCAGCTGTTCAGTCGACTCGTGTTATCAGCAATACGGCGCAGAGCACAATCGTTCTGGCATGTCATGACTGTAAGGTCATACAGGACTTAATCCACCTCCCCTTTTTGTCTTTGTCCATGCATCGCTAATAGGCTTGATGCTAACATGCTATTCCCATTCTGCTAATGTGTGAACAGCACGCTGTATTTTAAATGTATCGTGCAATCTGTAGGTGAGACAACATAAGAATTCCCAACTGTCAGTAGAACGTGATGGTCCTATTTGGATGCAGCAGTTACTGTGTAACTCACCTATTTGTACAGTATCCGTTATGTAAGGGATAATGAACAATGAGGTGTGTGGTTATAGGAAAATAACCAACATTCTTGCAATAAAATCACGTTTGGATTAATATCAATATCCTTGTTATACCGCACTGGAGAAGAATTCTATTCTGAAGACCAGTGAGTTGGGAATGAGTCAACATTTCAAACAACTTCCCTTGTATTAACACTCTGTGACTTTTTGTTCTGACGATACCAGTGTAATAACACTGTAATTGCCCTCTAGCATTAATAGCATTAGCATGTTGTTTCATTTACTTGTAGTGGAGTGTTGTGGTGGTAAATTGCATATTGATTTATTCTATGTTCTATTTGTTCTATGTTCTATTTGTTCTATGTTCTGTGTGCTGACTCAAGCAGGTCATTGTCAGCCATGCTCTGACATATGTAGTTGTACAGTATATTATACAACGGGCTGATCAAATCAAGCATTCTGATTGGCAGAAAAGCGTTCCAGCTGTTCCGCTACCTATGATGTCAGCAAGGCTGACCACAATTTCACTTGCAAAATGTATACATACACCATAAACACACTTCAGGATATTGTAGCTTTTTTAAAACATATTTTTCAATATTGAAAACGTTGCTAGACCAATGGAAGGATTCTGACAATAATGGATCATTAATGGCTGTTTTTGTCCTCCTTATGCTGCTACACTCCTCAAAAACGGAATTGGCTAGCTAGCTTTTATAAGCCAGCCAGGTAGAGATTTGTTTATGTTGGAGTATAGCTAAAAGAAGACAAGATGCTTCATCTTTCTAATACTCACGGAGGGCACTGTATGTCACGAGCAGTTAGAGCTTTTTAAAAGTTAACTCTTAGGGTGCTTGGTGGCGTAACACACTAAGCACGCAGCCGCAAGGTTCCTGGTTCAATTCCGACCCTTGACATATTTGCATGTCATCCCTCCTCTCTCTCTCCCATCCTTCCTGTCAATCTCTCTATTGTCTCTATCCCAATAAAGCAGAAATGCCCTAAAAAAGTTACATCTTACAGTATGCTCCTTTAAATCTGTCACAACTAAGAGAATGACGACCCAATTTGAGGCTCCTTTCAATTGCAATTCAACATGTGTAATCCTCTAAAAAAGAAAATGTGTGGGAGACGAGGTAGTAGTAATAGTTAGTAATAGTTAGTAATAGTTAGTAATAGTCCCTCAAGCATGACACATGACGCTCATTGTATAGAAGTTAATTGTTATAAATTCAAACACTACATTATGAGAGGTACGATGAGTATTTCTCACATTACATTCTGAACTGAAGTTACAGATGTGAAACTTTTAGGCATATTTTCAATCCTCATCTTTCGAATTGGTTGGATCAGTCACATTGGTCACATTGTATACTGTATTGTTGTTCAAGTTTAACTCTATTTAGCAAAAATTATATATATTTTTTTTTTTTCATGAGAACACTATGATTACAGCTGAAATGTCTTTATATAGGGAGAGATGATATACCTAACAAATGGGAATCCATAAGACCACGGCCCTCACTTTGGGGAAAGCTGCAGGGTTGTGCCATCGACATACCCCTCACCATGTGCTTTCTCCCCATTCCTGTTATTTCATCCCTCAGGAAGACACATTGACGCTACACCTCCCCTCGCAACCTCACTGTCGTGGGAGGAATCGCCTCTGTCTTATCCTCCCTACCCTCTGTTGAATCGTTCTCCCTTCTATCCACTGATGCAGCCTCCTCCACCCTCCTGTCCACTCTTTCCTCATCCTTCAACTCTCTCTGTCCACTGAGCTCAAGGCCAGCACGATCCTCTCCACGCACTCCTTGGCTGTCTGAAACCCTGCAAGCTTTTAGAATAGGGCTCCGGGCAGCTGAGAGGAAATGGAGTAAAACTGGCCTCCCTGATGACCTAAGACCTAAGATCTCTCTCTCTTCCTCAACTACACCTCATTTGCATCAGCTGCTAAAGCTTCTTACTACCATTCCAAAATTCAATCCTCTGCCTTTGACCCAAGGAAACTGTTCTCCACATGTTCCTCACTCCTCAACCCACCTTCTCTCCCTCCTCCCTCCTCCCTCCTCCCTGTCTGCGGATGACTTTGTCACCTACTTTGAAAAGAAGGTTGATGATATTAGCAGCTCTTTCTCTCTACCTCTCACCAACAGGAGAGGATCGCTGTCCTCTCCATGTGCCCTCACCACTGGGGTCCCCCAGGGCTCTGTCCTAGGGCCCTTACTGTTATCCCTCTATACCAAATCTCTTGGCTCAGTAATTTCCTCACATGGTTTCTCCCACCACTGCTATGCAGATGACACTCAAATCTTTTTCTCTTTCCCTGATTCTGACTCACAGGTGGCAATACGTGTCTTTGCGTGTCTTGCAGACATTTCCGCTTGGATGTCAGCTCACCACCTCAAGCTCAACATTAACAAGACTGAGCTGCGCTTCCTCCCGGGGAAAGCCTGCCCTCTCCAAGACTTCTCCATCACAGAACATTCTTCCTTCTTCTAGCATTGTGACTGCCAATAGCCCCTGGTCTGAGCATAGATTACTTTTTCTTATGATGACTGATGGATGGATGATTCACATACTTAGACAAATGTATTTGTTGTAAGTCGCTTTGGATAAAGGGCGTCTGCTAAATGCCATAAATGTAAATGTAATGTAACTTCAGGCTACTTTGACCTGGTTGCTATGTAAGTGTCCCAATATTTTCTTCAATCTTGACTCAACTTCCAGGATTTTTGACGAAGTACCTGGATCAGAACGAATTGCCATCTCACCCTATTTTGTCTTTCTATTTCATGGCCAGCGCCATTTCTGCCCTTGTCTTGGCAATGAACAAACCATGTAGGGGAGGTTGAGAGCAGGTTTGTTCGCTACCATCAGGTCTGCTCACGCTACATTGCATCGAGACAGCGTGACATGGATAATTTGTCTTGCAGTATGAGATTCCTCTCATTGGTTGGAATCGTCTGCATTTGTGAAAAACACACAGTGTCCGTCTGGCTTAAGACATCCATTTTAACTGTGTTTAATTGTTGCTGTCACTGAAGTTTCTGGCTAGCTAGGTGTAACCTTAACTCTGTTCTATTTATACAACATTGTGACCTACCCGTTGTCTTTGAGCACAAACATAACCCTGTGAAATTCTTGCTGAGTGCTTCTCTCTGATTTCGGTGGGCAGCTTGTGAGGTAGGGATACATTGAGATCCAGACTAGATTGTGACAGCCTATAAAAGTCTTCTCCGCAGAAGTTAAGGTCATGGTCAATTCCTATCTAGTCCATTTTCTTAGAGGTGTAGACAATGAAAGTTGCATAAAGTTACACAAAGTTTAAGATAATAAAATTCTATGAGTGTGTAGTAGTACTACTATAGGTTTTATGACAATACAAATTATTAAATATGCTTATCGTATATACTATATGTATAAATAAACTGTAAATCCATGTCTATATCAACCTAGGTTGTTAGAAAATGGACTTGGTGTTAACTGACACCCAAAGTAATTATTTATATGGTCTTCAATTTCACTTTAAAGGAGCACAGAGTAAGTTGTTGGAAAATGGCCACCACTGTGAAATTCAGTTGGAAGTTCGAAACAACAACATCCTCCATAATAACAATAAAACTCCCCACCCCACCCCTCACAATTTCATTGGATGTTACTTCCACTCCCCCCACATGCTTGTAGAATGGTTGTTTGTTGTTATGTGCGTTCTCTTTTCAGAGCAAATAGTTGTTGCCTATGCAAGCTTACAACATTGTAGAAGGAACTGAATTCAGTTATTTTTTTAGCTCCACCCAAGCAAGGTATTTGATTGGTATGACGTGTCACAAGGCACCGCTCATTTAAAATGGGATTCCACCCCTTTGAAGCTACTTTCTGCAAAGGATTTCCCCAGGCTCTCCAAACTAGGAAATCCTGGTCTCAACAAGGTTACTTTGATGTTAATCCCAGAGGTAATAGACTGGTTGCATACAGGAAACACACAATACAAAAAGGTGTTATTTGAATGAACTTTATTATTTTATTCTGTTATACAGAGAATAAAGGAACAACTACATTACTACAATCAAGAGATTTTTAGAAAGGTCCACCAAAGGCTTCACTCTTCATCATGTCCTTTCTGTGACAGAGAGAATGAGTAGATTAAAATACACACAGATTTATTCAGATATGGACACATTTGCCATCAAATGCTGAGTAAGGCTTCATGGCAAAACCTTTGCATCTGACTAATTATTAGAAATGTATTTTGCTGGAGAATGCTGTCCCCACTCTCTTTTCAGGAATTGTATTTATGATCATTATAAAGAGGAGGGACCATGGAGTGATAATTTCTTATTCTTATTCTTATTTGATTCTCATAGTATTTAACCTACAGTACCATATGCTCTACTGTATGTACACTTGATCAAATAAAACATAGGGGCACCTTAAGTGTCATGTGTAATATACAGTATGGTATAGAACAATTGAGCGTCTGATCTGACATGGATAGAGATTATGAAAAAATGGTAATGTCCAGAACCGATTCAATCTTCAGGCTCTAGTCATGCTGTGCACACAGTCTATGATGAATCTATGATTTGCTATTTCACTGACCTTGGAGCTGGTATCACGGCTCTTGGCTCTCAGCTTGTTGACCTGGGACTCAGCAATATCAGCCCTCTCTTCTGCCTCATCCAGCTCATGTTGCAGCTTGCGGAACTTGCCCTGGCCTGAATTGGCCTGTTCCTCCTGAGAAAAATATTGAACATGATCTTTAGTAAGCACAATAATCACAGAGTTCGTAATACATTGTTTACATGTTTGGTTATTTATACTTACAAACTCCTCTGATGTTCTCTTGAAGGATTTGACCTTCAGTTGCAGTTTATCCACCAGGTCCTGCAGACGGCTCAAATTCTTACGGTCCTCCTCAGTCTGCCCACAAAAAAGAAACGATTTCTCACATTTGATTCTAAGTTATGTTGATAATGCACTGTCAAATGACAGTAAGTTGGGGGCGCTCAGTGGCGTAGCACACAAAGGCGCATACCATATCATCGCAAGGTCCCTGGTTCGATTCCGGCCATCGACATATCCTGCATGTCATCCCTCCTCTCTCTCACCCATCCTTCCTGTCAATCTCTACTATCTCTATCCCAATAAAGCAGAAATGCCCGAAAAATATATAAAAATAAATTTAAAAAATGCTAGTAAGTTAATGTACCTGATAGGTGAGCTCTTTGATGCGCCTCTCATATTTGCGGACTCCTTTTACAGAATCACTACTCTTCTTCTGCTCCATTTCCACCTCAGTCTCTAGCTCCCTCACCTGGAAAAGATGATAGATGCAGGGGGGTTTCAATTTAAAATAATTATTAAAAAATTCAGCAATAAATATCAGTACTATTTAAAAAGATACAAAAAAGAAGGTTGCTTAGCTAGATGCACCCACCCTGGACTCCAGTTTCTGGACCTGCTTCTTGCCACCTTTCATGGCGATTTGCTCTGCTTCATCCAGACGGTGCTGCAGGTCCTTGATGGTCTGCTCCATGTTCTTCTTCATGCGCTCCAGGTGAGAACTGGTGTCTTGCTCTTTCTTCAGCTCCTCTGCCATCATGGCAGCATCAGTAATGGCCTTCTTGGCCTTCTCCTCAGCATTTCTGCACTCTTGCACAGCCTCCTCCACTTCACCCTGAAGCTGGGATGTGTCGCCCTCCAGCTTCTTCTTCTGGTTCAGCAAGCTGGTGTTCTGTACAGTACATGTTTTTGATAAATAAGTATTATATGATAATCTACACGATTACAGTATATGATATATCAATATTATTCAAGTGGGGTACATTTAAGCACAAAATGAGTTTGTCTGTCAGTGTGTTACCTGAGAGTGCAGTAGCTGAACTCTCTCACTGACATCCAGCAGCTCCTGCTCAGCCAGTTTGCGACCTCTCTCAGTCTGCTCCACCAGGGACCTCAGCTCATCTAGTTCAGCCTGCATCAGATTGTTACGTCTCTCCACCATGGCAATGTTCTCCTTCAGATCATCATTGCCACGAAGAGCATCATCCAGCTGCAGTTGAGAATCCTGTTGAGAGAATGTATTTAACAATAATTTGAGATATTGGATAATAATATTGGATAATTTAACAATATTTCTTATGTTTTACATTGTGCTTGCCCTTTTAGAGGAGATAGTAGAGTAGATATGATGTTGTATTTCACGTTGTTCAGGAAATATTACCTTAAGATGTGAATGAAGACCCTTGAGCTGCTTCTGGGCCTCTGATGCCTGCCTGTTGGCCTGGCTGAGTTGAATTTCCATCTCATTGAGATCTCCCTCCATCTTCTTCTTCAGCCTAAGAGCCTCATTCCTGCTGCGAGTCTCTGACTCCAGGGAGGTTTGCAAGGTATCCACCGCTCTCTGCTGGTTCCTCTTATTCATCTCCATCTCCTCATCCTTCTCTACAAGTTTGCGCTCAATATCAGCTTTAACCTGGTTGAATTCCAGCTGAGCTCTCATGATCTTGCCCTCCTCATGCTCCAGGGAACCCTTTAGGAACACATAATATGTGAAACCTTTAAATACTGTTCCAAACAGTAAATGCTTTACCCCTAACAGTAAATATTTCCCAGTGTTACCTCTGCCTCCTCCAGAGCTGACTGTATCTCAGCCTTCTCCTGCTCAAGCTGTTTACGGATCTTCTCAAGCTCATGGATGCTCTTTCCTCCCTCACCAAGTTGCTCAGTCAAGTCAGAAATTTCCTCTGTTCAAACATTTGATATTGTTCATCAGAATTACATGTTGTAATAAGTATCGGCATGTAATAACTCATATCTGTAACACACTCATCTAAATGATTATCTAATGATAGAGGGCATTGATATAATGTTCCTACTACCTTGGAGATTCTTGTTCTCCCTCTTCATGGTCTCCAGATGATCCAGAGACTCCTCATAAGAGTTCTTGAGTTTGAAGAGCTCAGTGCTGAGAGATCTGGCCTCCTTCTGGGAGCTCTCCAGCTCAGTCTGGGTTTCCTCATACTTCTGCTTCCACTCTGCCAGTACCTTGAAAAAATTAATTACAGAATTACATTGAGCACAATGATGTATGTTATACATTGTAGTAAAGACAACAAAAGGTTCTCTGTTCCTTATGTTTTACTATCCTTGATTCATTACCTTGTCAAAGTTCCTTTGCTTCTTGTCCAGTGCAGCAGCAGCAGCATTGGATCTCTCCACATCCACCATGAGATCTTCAATCTCATTCTGGAGCCTGTGTTTAGTTTTCTCCAGGGAGGAACATTTAGCATTAACAGCTTCCACAGCTTCCTCTGCATCCTGCAGACGCTGAGCCAGCTTTTTCCTGGTTGACAAAGATCAAAAACACATTTTAGAGCAGAGAATGTGTAAGACGCTTTCTCTCTATGATGTAGATTACTGGTACGCATCAACGCATCAAGATACTGGTTCGAATCATTCAACATGACATTATTGCTAACAGTATTTGTGATGAACCTACTTTTGGATCAAAGGTGTTTATCAATGCAGTCAATAATGAATCTCTGAAAACAAAACATGTACTTACTTGGCCTCCTCAAGCTCCTCAGTCCTCTGGATGGCATCAGTTTCATACTTGGTTCTCCACTGAGCCACCTCAGAGTTAGCCTTGGACATGCTGCGCTGCAGCTCTGCCTTGGCCTCCTGCTCCTCCTCATACTGCTCCCTCAGCAGATCTGAGTCATGGCGAGCAGACTGCACTGCATGGGCAAGTGCATTCTTTGCCTGGAAAGGAAATTAAATGGCTGGTGAGCCTTATACCAATGATATGTAAAATCCATAATTATGCTGTAAGATATTGTAAATATGACAGTATAATGGAGACGATGTTCTTAGTAGAAATACCTTGATTTCCTCCTCCAGTTGTCTCTTGAGGTCCTCAATCTGCTGAGTGCTGGACTGTTTGGCTCTGGTCAGTTGAGAGACCAGAGAGTCCTTCTCTTCCAGCTGTCTGGCAAATTCCCCTGTTGTCATGCAAACACATTCAAATACCCTCTTATTGTAAATTGCTGTTCATGTGAATAATTATAATGACTATGAATGTTCACAATGTTATACCATTTTCAGTTTGAAGCTTTGCTTTCTGCATGGCATAATCATTGAGGGAACGCTGTCCTTCCTCAGATTTTGTTCTGTATTCCGTCATCTGATCTTCAAGTGTGCGGCACATTTTCTCCAAGTTGGTCTGAAAATTAAGAAATTTGCTCATTGATGATATCTTAAAGGGGTACTTCACTCCAAATTCATTGTTCTTGTTGTTTGCACGGTTCTATGTTTTGAAGATATCTTGTAGTATGTTGTATGGTTAGTATGCAGTATATACTTTTAGTAATCAGTAGGCAGTATAAGAATTCGGACACAGTCAATCAATCAGACAGTCAATCAATCAATCAATTTCTACTTACCTTGGACTTAACAATCTGCTCCATATTGGAGACCACATCGTCCAGCTCCAGCCTGAGTTCACTCTTCTCCTTCTCCAGCTTCTGCTTTACTCTCTGAAGGTTGTCAATCTGCTCTCCCAGGTCAGCTACACTATCTGCATTCTTCTTCCTTAGAGTGGCAGCTGTAGCCTCATGCTGCAGAGTCGCCTCTTCAAGGTCTCTGCGCACCTTCTGGAATTCTGCCTCCCTCTTCTTGTTCATCTCAATCTGGGAAGCAGTGGCTCCACCAGCCTCCTCCAGCCTCTCACTGATCTCTTCCAGCTCTCTGGACAAGTCTGCCCTCTGTTTCTCCACTTTGGCACGGGCAGCTCTCTCAGCCTCCAGCTCCTCCTCAAGCTCTTCAATACGGGCCTAGGAAGAGAAAATGTTAGCTTAATGTTTGGTGTCTAAATATACCCCATAGAGGCACTGCAATTATGCTGAAATTACCTGCAGCTCTTTCAGTTTCTTTTGGAGCTGAGACGACAAGGCCTGTTCATCCTCAATCTTGCTGTTCAGTTGGCTCATCTCAAAGTCCTTCCTGTTGAATTTAACATGTTTTTAGAAAGTGTTTTTGTTGTGTTGTAGTTCCAAACACTTTAGATTTTGTCTTACTTCTTCATTCTCTCCTCCAGCTGCTGCTTGTCATTTTCCAGATCCATTAGGCTCTCCTGGGTTAACTTCAAGTCTCCCTCCAGCTTCCTCTTGGCTCTCTCAAGGTCCATCCTCACCTTCTTCTCTTGCTCCAAAGACCCTTCAAGCTGAAAAAGTTAATGTTGAACAATAATATTTACATCCAATTCGCAAAAAGGTTACACAGTGTCTGTCTGACTTTAGGATTGTGTTTGAAATCAGTATTTTGGATACTCACATCATCAACCTGTTGTTCTAGTTTGGCTTTAGCCTTAGTGAGTGTATTGACTTTGTCTTCCTCACTTTGCAGGTCATCCAGTGTTTGCTGGTGTGCCTCCTGCAGAGCTTTCTTCTCCTTGGTTAGCTTGGCAATGATTTCGTCCAGAGCTGCCATCTCCTCAGTCAGGTTTTTAACCTGCATAATCAGAGCAGGCAGGACACTGTTAGTCAAATGCAGTATTGTGAATTACAACAACACATTAAAGCAGAGAACCGTTTACCTTGTTCTCAGTGGCATGCTTCTCCTTCTCCACTTTGGCCAGGGTAAGCTCCAGATCATCAATGTCTTTCTTGAGTTCTGAGCACTCATCCTCCAACTTCCTCTTCTTAGCAGTAAGTTCTGCATTCATCTCCTCTTCATCCTCCAGTCTCTCTGTCAGCTCTTTGGATTTGGCCTCAAGCTGGATCTTACTCTTGATCAGTCCCTCACATCTTTCTTCAGCATCACCAAGACTATCTTGTTCCTGTCAGGGTATGAGTAAATTATATTTTAAAGGTATTAAGCTTAGTTGTGATTATTTTTACGCTATTTGGCACACATTTTATGTGTACAGTATACTTCACTGTATGGATCAAATGTCAGATATGTTTATTTAACTTCATGTCCTGTAAGATAACATACACATACATTTTAGAGTATACATAACTTCTAAATGTCTTTCTAGTATGCTAATGCTAAGCTGTAGCTATTCCAAATGCAGTCACACTTTACATTACAGTGCTTGTATTACAGAGTGATTACTATTGTTAGTACAGTGCAACAACTATTGTGATTACTAATTGTTACACTGTGCTTATGGTCAGTTAAGGTCTGGATTAGGGGGAGTTTGCTGCTTTAAGTACAGTGTAGCAGTGAATAATTAAAATGCTAGTTACACTATGTAGAATAGTAATTACATAGTAATACATGTCCTTCTAATGTAAATATTTGGCCCAAAATTATACGGGTCACTGACTCTCAGGGTTCATTGATTACTATGTTGGTATTCATTAGCCATAAATAAACTCCTAGCAATTATTTATTTTTTGCAGTTGCTGTATCACCCATCAGGGGTGCCCAATCTCGCCTCTACTTTTTGCGTTAGCGATAGAACCCCTCTCTATAGCTCTTAAGTCTTCCCCTTCGTTTAGGGCCGGTGTACTTTATACAGATGATCTTTTGTTCTGTCTTGAACCCAGTTAAATGTGCTGATGATATTTTGCACATTCAGAAAATTTTTGGGTCATTTTCAGACTATAAATGTAATATTCTTGAAAGCAAATGTTTTCATATTACCACGGCAGCTTATAGCCAATATTCTGAAGATTAATCATTGGTGTATATTGGGAGGGAGGGAGGGAGGGAGGGAGGGAGGGAGGGGCAAAGACTATGTTCATAAGTCAGTTTTTTGTCCCTTTTTGGTTTGTTTATGTTTTCAGGGTTCAATGACTACTATCTTGGTATTCATTAGCCATGAATAAACTTCTAGCAATTATTTAAAATGTTGCAGTTACTGTCGCTTACAGTTTGGACTTGGAGCTGCAGGTCATTCTTCTCTTGGAGAATGGAGACCATTTTCTCTTCCAGCTCCTTCCTGCGAGCTTCAGATTTAGCGTAAGCCTCTTTAAGTTTCAGGAATTCATCCTTCATGTTGGCCATCTCCTTCTCATTCTCTGCTGACTTCAGCAGAGGTTTGATCTTGAAGTACATCTTCATCCAGGGCCAATTCTTGACACCCATGAAGGCACGCACGTTCCACTGGATCACAAGTAAGGCATCCCTGTGAATGATAACATTATTAGCTAGAGTTCAACCTTTCGTTACCTCTAATAGTCTACATAGTCTGAACTATCTTTACCAACCTGCGCTCAACAATTTTCTGGAACTCCACTCTGGCAATTAGACCACGTGACCGAGCCTGGAGTCCAGTGATGATGAGAGCAAGACGGTCATCTCTCATCTCCTCAAGGGTTCCCAAGAGACCAGCCTTAAAGAACACCTGATAAAGATAGACAAATTCTAGAATAGATTCTGTGTCCTTAGACAGTGCTTATTTGCCTATATTTGAATATCTTTATAGAACTTACCTTAGTGTGTCCTAATCTATACTGAGTGTGGTCAATGTCTAGAGAACCTAGCAGTTTTTCTGCTCCCTTCTTGTTGTCAATGAACTGTCCCTCAGGGATAGCATTGGGATTGAGGATGCGGTATCTGGAATAAAGAGTGAAATGAGAGACATTGCCTGTGGAACACTTATTTATAGACATTGGGGTAATTTTAGAGAAGATGCACTATTTTTATTTACCTTTGTTTGAAGTCACCATACAGGATTCTGTTGGGGAAGCCCTTTCTGCAGATCCTGATACCTTCTAGCACACCGTTACAGCGCAGCTGGTGCATGACCAGAGGATTCTCCATGGCCCCAGGAGTCTTGGTCTCATTGGGGATGAGGCAACGTACAAAGTGAGGGTGAGTAGACCTCAAGTTTGTCATGAGTTTATTCAAGTTCTCCTGTGAGTGGAAAATTGTACAATATATTTTAGTGTGTAGTTTGCATATTCCATTAACAGGTTAAATGGTTTATAAAATACACTCAAATACAATCAACACTTTATTAGGAACACTATACTAATACTGGGTAGGGCCTCCCTTTGCTCTCAAAACAGCCTCAATTCTTCGTGGCATTGATTCCACAAGATGTTGGACACATTCCTTTGAGATTCTGGTCCATGATGACATGATTGCATCATGCAATTCCTGCAGATTTTTTAGGTGCACTTTCAAGCTGTGAATCTCCCGTTCTACCACATCCCAAAGGTATTCTATTGGATTCAGATCTGGTGACTGGGAAGGCCATTGAAGAACACTGAACTCATTGTCATGTTCATGAAACCAGTTTGAGACGACTTTTGCTTTGTGACATGGTGCATTATCATGCTGGAAGTAGCCATTAGAAGATGGGTACATTGTGGCCATGAAGGGATGCACATGGTCAACAACAATACTCAAATTGGCTGTGGCATTCAAGCGATGATTGATTGGTATTAAGGGGTCCAAAGTGTGCCAAGAAAACATTCCCCACACCATTACACCACCTCCACCATGAGAAGGTGTACAGCTGTTCCTAATAAAGGTTTCAGTGAGTGTACATACTCTAAAGTATCTCAACCATTACCCTGTGCAGTGCAGACACCGTCTGGAATGAAGAGCCCTTTTTCTTCTTTCCTCCTGATTTTTCCTCCTGGCCTATAAGGTGAAAAATATATCATTCAGATATATAATTATTATTACTTATGTCAATTGTTATTTTCAATTTGTGATGTGTTTGCAGAAAAAAATTATATTATTGATAAACATACCTCCTTCTGCACCAGCATAGCCAATAAAGAGGTTGGCCAGGAACTTAAGGTTTGACTTCTGGAAGAGTCCGACCACAGTCTCATTCAGCGGATCCTTGTTCTTCACCAGCCAGTTACCAATGTTGTAATCAACAGTGCCAGCGTAGTGGACCAGGGAGAAATGGGCCTCTGGTCTACCTTTTATCACCCTGGGCTTCAGGAAGTTGGGATTTTTGCCCAGGTGGTTGTCATACAGCTTAGCTTTGAATGTAGCATCACTGGCCTTTGGGAACATGCACTCCTCTTCGAGGATGGACATGATACCCATGGGCTATTCAGAGGGATGAACAAAGTTAGTTTATGGGAAGTAGAGTTACATAAAAGCAACATGTTTTATTTAAATAGCAAGAAATAATAGGACATAACCATAGTAAACAGTTGCAAGACTGAACAGACTAACCTTTTCAATGAGCTCAATGCAGGCCGCCAAGTCCATACCAAAGTCAATGAACTCCCACACAATGCCCTCTTTCTTGTACTCTTCCTGCTCCAGCACAAACATGTGGTGGTTGAAGAACTGCTGCAGCTTCTCATTAGTGAAGTTGATGCACAGCTGCTCAAAGGTGTTGAACTGAAAGATAAATTCATAGTTATTTTCCTCTTAAGATAAATTAAATAGAGATTTTAAACTTAGTAGGTTATTTAACGTAGATAAAGATTTGTAAAAATATGTATCTCAATTTTAGATTAAATACTTACATCAAAGATCTCAAATCCAGCAATGTCCAGCACACCAATGTAGTGCTGGCGAGCATTTTTGGTGTCCAGAGTAAGGTTGATTCGAATAACCATCCACAGGAACATCTTCTCGTACACTGACTTTGCCAATGCACCAATAGAGTAATAGACCTGGAGAAATGGACATAATAAATTACCTAAATTGGTGCATCACCATACAAAGCTTACAAATGCATCGGCATTTACTGAGGTGGGGAATGCATAACAGACTACACAGAGGCAATGGAATATGGAATCAAAGATCTAGATTACGTTTCATACATTGACTTTGCCAGTGCAACAACAGAATAGTAGACCTAGAGAAATGTACTGAATATTGCTATAAACATATTAGGCTTTACACAAAAGCATCAAGTATTACCATGAAGTGCTGAATAAAGATTTACCAAAATATTAAAACTACAATCTTAGACTTACCTGCTGGACACTCTGACCTTTGGTGACCCACTCATTCCCTACTTTGACCCTTGGGTGGCACAGACCTTTGATCAGATCAGCGGAGTTCAGGCCCATCAGATATGCAACTTTGTCCGCTTCTGGAAAAGAGTATTTCAGTTGTTGGGTAAGATAAGTGTTTTAAATAGTCTTTTCGAATGTTAAGTTTAAAAGTGTTCGTACAATAGTACAATTGCTATGGTCAACACTGACCTTCAGTCCCATCAGACTCTGCCTGCTCCTCCCTCTGCTTGGTCTTGAACTTCATGTTGCCGTAGTGCATGACGGCACCAGTTAGCTTGTAAATTCCGTTCTTCTCCTCTTGAGTGAAGCCCAGCACGTCATAGGCTTCCTGATACCAAATGAAAGGCAATTTTTTAATTTAAGAAACAGTTTGATATCAGTGGAGGATTATCCTGTTAGCAGTGAAAATATCTCACTCACATCAGTAGCCATTAGCTCGTCAGCATCACAAATGGATGCTACGGTTGTCTCTCCTTGGGAGATGAAGGCATAGTCATAGGGGTTGTTGGTGATGAGCAGCATCTCTGAAGATAATTGAACGGGACAGTTTAATTCATGGTCCTTTTGTGTTTTGTTTTGTCTGTATTGTGGATACAGTACTTTTCAAAACTCACCTAGCAGTTCTGGTTTCCTTTGAGACAGGATTTGATAGAAGATGTGGTAGTCTCTCTCAGCCTTCAGCTGAAAAGTGACACGAGACTTCTCCAGAAGATCTGGATAGCATGGGAAAATACATGTAGTGTTACATTTCCAGTCCAAGATGTTAAATCCTGAATCAATTGAATATTTACTTACATGTCTCAATGTCAGCAGATGAAAGCTTCCCACTTACTCCAAAATGAATTCTGATAAATTTACCCTGTAAATGGCACATTTGAAATTAGCATTTACATTATGCTCACATGTATAATGTACTGTATTTTACATTATGATGAGATCCAAAATATGAATGTGTCCTCAAACATATTAAAACCGTACAAATCTGGAGGAGTTGTCGTTTCTGATGGTCTTGGCATTGCCAAAAGCCTCCAGGGCAGGGTTGGCCTGGATGATTTGATCCTCCAGCGTTCCCTAGAACAAAACATCAGGACTCAATACCAACACTACAGTATGGCGATTAAAATGGATGATGTGGATAACTGATTTACCTCAAATTGTGGCTTGAATTTAAACTATGGTCCATATGCTCTCAGCATATATTCAATAATATGAATCCATTAGAACACAAGCGCAAAGCAGATATTGCATGACGCTATTTTCTTTTTGTGAATAAAAGCATAGTCCTACTGCTTACAAATGTTTAAGTTCACCAAAAGCTTCAACTTCCAACAAAAGTTCCAATTCCAGACTTGCAATAAACATCTGTGTTTTACCTTTTTCTCTTCTGCTGCACTCTTCTTTCCACTCACAGCTGCAATGCTGGCAAAGTACTGGATGACTCTCTTGGTGTTCACAGTCTTTCCAGCACCGGATTCTCCACTTGAAATGAAAACACAAACGTTTATGCCAAATCACCATTTCAAAATTAAGCATTGAGTGAACCTCTTGGTTTACTTACGTGATCAGGACAGACTGATTTTCCCTGTCTGTTGACACAAAAAGCAATAATCCATCACTGCTCATTTGCTGTCATATTCTATAAACATAATAATAAAGCATGGATTACAATTTTACCTGACAACATGTACTGATAGGCATTGTCAGAGATGGAGAAGATGTGAGGAGGAGCTTCACTCCTCTTCTTGCCTCTGTAGGCATTGACAACAGATTGATCGTACACTGGCAGCCACTTGTAGGGGTTGACAGTGACACAGAACAGCCCTGAGTAAGTCTGTAATAGAAGAGAGACATATTTAGTTTCATTCATTTGTACAGTGGTGATGAAGATACAGCATGTACAGTGGATTGATCATTACTCACGTAGATCATCCAGGCTGCATAACGCTCTTTGAGGTTAAACAGCACAGCGGGCTCATGCAGGAAGGTGAACATCGCCATGTCCTCAATTTTATCGAACTTTGGCGGGTTCTGGGGGTGAACATCAACTTCCTTCACAGTAACAGTCTGAAAGAAGAGTTGATTAAATTGCCACAGTGAATGTTTTGTTTCATTCAAGCAAGAGGATATGTTCACTCACTGGGCTGAATGCTAACTTCAGAAATGTGAGTGTGATTTAAATATTGCATTCATCTTCATCTATATAGCTCATCATAGCTACAGTACACAATTAAGTTATTTTCACATATCTGAGGTTTTTGGCTGTGTGTTGTGCCTTATAAGAGACATTTGTTTAACATAAACAATAAAGATGATGACAATACAATGTGCTTTTTCATTGGCCATACCCTTATATTAGCAGAAGTGTTTATTTTATGTATTTCTGCATGTTATGTATTTTAAAAATTGCTTTCCAAAATATTTACCTTCCCAAATTCAGTTTCAACAGTGGCTTTGTCCCCCTCTCTGCTGCTGACTGTGCCTTTGACGTACTCAACCTCAGGGTCAGGTACAAAGCACTCCCTTCTTATGTCAAAGGCACGGGTCTGCGCCTCTAGACGCTCCTTGTCTGACTTACGCAGAAAAGGAGCTGCTTTACCAAACTCTGCCATTAACGCGTCCCCCATCCTGAAATCTGTGAAATTAAGAATAAGGACTTTGATAAGTAGACATACTTTACCAGGCTTAATTGAAAATGAGTTTACTTAGTAATTACATGGTAAAATCGTATTATTACACATTAATAACCTCATAACCACATGCTTGTTTATTTGGGATTTGTAGTAATAAGCAGTACTCTGCACAAATGGTAATGATTTCTTTAAAATAAGTACCTGAAATTACACCATATATTTTCCTTGTAAATACTGTAAAATAACATACGGTAAAATCCTACCAGAAAGATGTGTACAGTACAACTGAGGTTAAACATTAGATAACAGTGGTTCTTCCTCTACAGACCACAAAAAAAGTAGAAGACCAGTTGGCTACTAGTAGGTCGTCAGAGCTGCAAGCTGTACTGCTCTGACTGTATCCAATTACTATTACTATGGCTGTATTTATGACTGTATTATTGCTATTCCTCAGATATTAGGCAGACAACAGGAGGGTCTTGGTACCAACACAAACTTTAAAAAGATGAGGAGCCAAGCAGAACACAAGTACAGCGCTCTTGTAGAATCAGACAAATGACATAGAGTACCAAAACACAATTCTTACCTGAATTGCCTCCCTGATGATTTGTTTGGGTATGATCTCACTGCTGGGTATGAAATAGGCAAAGGAGACTTTATCCATTAACTGACCAACTTTGCGTTGTTTTGTACAATATCTTGTGTCAACAACAAGTGTTAGTGTCCTATAATGCTTCTTTCCGGTGCCTCTATATGCTTACCTCCAGATGGTTCGGTGCCTTGTCTTTCTCCTGGTCTGTATCTCCTTTTATAAAGGGTGTTGTTTATCTTTATATGGAGATAAGCCATGATGTCAATTATTCAGATCATTAAAAAAAAAAGATCTGTATTTGGAGGTGGAGGTGTGGACCTTTGAGACCTATAAGGCAACAGGCTATTCCAGTATGCATAGAGGAGGGGAGAAATTGGTTGCCGTGGGAGCGTTGTCTCTCATGTTAGAACTCCAAACTTCTTTCTTGACGATGTAACTGTGGATGAACAAAAACAATTCCATCTTTGCAGCTCTATCTTTCTTCCCAGTATACCACAATCATCTAAGAATGTTTGAGTGTTTGAAAATCCCTCAGATGATGATGTATTTTTGTGCAAAGCCAGTTAGTATTGTCACAAGATGGTTTGCTCCACCTATAGGTTAAAATGTCAGAACCATAATGTACAGTATGTCAATATTTTATAAAGATTAATTTAGTTATTTTGGTCATTGTTTTAATAATGCACTGCTAAAGGTTTAGCAGCAAAATACTGTAAGATGTCTTGTTAACACACGTTTTCTCTGCTTCTATTGCTTTTGATTTATGAGGTGACAGGAGAAGACTTCTTGATGGCCGTGTACTCATTACATTAATCTGTCCTCATGATTTAGGTAACTGCAGCTTTCCATTTCGGTTCTCAAAGGCAAGGTCACTCTTCTATCCATTGTCAGCTATTGTAAGCATGACCCTATGCTCCATCTTGTTGACATGGCATTGTGTCTTTCTTTTTATCCTTGAGGCCAAAGATAACCCTGTGAAATTGTTTTTGGATTCCTTCTACTGACTGTCAAGCACTTTGGAATACTTGAAGGTCCGCACCTCACCCTTTGATGTAGTGGAGGATCAGTTGCAGCAGCTGATGCCTGATTACAAGATCTCAGTGCACATAAATAGATACATCTACGCCATACATGGAGGAACACATGGTTCGGGTACTGTAATACTAGGTAGGCACTTCTCACAAGTAGTAGGCAAGACGCTTCTAGTTTTCAAAGTAAAACACATGTTCAGCCAATAGACTGGTAACAAAGACACTGCGTAAACATAGTTTATACAGGTGAAATTAAATTTGGTATTGTATACATACAGTATGTTTAAAGGACATTCGTCCCCGCTGAGCCATGTGCTGAACCAAGGGCCATCAGGTGTCAAATTATTTAAGGTCAGGGCAGCACTCAGGGTATCTGAGGAAGTGTGAATCTACAAGGTGATAAATAGAATGGTATTCATCGTTGGAAAGTGTTACCTCCTTCAAGACCTTTGGATGAGAGATTTATCGTTACGTTGTGAGGACGGGCATGCCACTTAAGAGTGTTAATGTTAAGAGTGTTAATGTTAAGAGTGTTAATCTTAAGAGTGTTGCATCTTGCCCAAGCAGTCCATCAATCCAATGGTATTGAACTGATTAATACTGTACTAATAGTTCTCCACATATCATTTACAGTATCTATGTATGGATGAATCTCTTCTTTTTTTTCATCTTGCAAACACTACCACATGCTCTTAATCTATTGAGAAAATAAATGGCAGTTTTTCAAGATAGAAATTTAACTGGCAAAGAAGGATCTGCTGCCCTTAAACAACACCACTGACATACAAGTGGGTGGGCAGACTCACCTTTACCTATTCTCCTGTCATCCTTTGTCTTTGCCATCCTTTGTCTTTGCCATTGCTCCCCCAACCAGGCTATGACCATCTCTAGCATCACTAAGGCACATGGTACACCTGACAGGAGTGAATGAATGAGAATTTTATTCAAAAATTAAATAAAAAACTAAAAGGAAATACTCATTCCTTACAGCAGTGATCAATATATACACTATTGGACCATTTGTATACCCCATATGAAAACTATATTTGCTGTTTCATTTCATATTTACTATACAATAACCATGTTTACAACAACCGCAAATAGTGGGGAAGTAATTAATTGGCTCCCTCTTGCCATTCATTCTTTGAACTGACATACCTAGTCTAAGCTTCTTCTAACAAGACAATCTATCCTGAGCCATACACAGTAGCATCTTGTATGACTGTTGTCGGAGGGCTTTAAAGTAGGGAGGTTGAGATAATATTTAAGTCAATTAATTAAAACTGTCATTTTTTCTTCTTTTATGAAGGAAAGACACACAAGGGGATGCATGTCTGAATTTAATGTATCATTTCATTGCCTAAAGACATGAGCACTGTTGCTGGCCAATATCGTCGTCATCACCCCCCCCCCCCCCCCCCCCCTCCCTGCCGAAGACCATTTCACCCTATCACCCATAACGCTCTAGCCATTCTAGTCTCCGAGACCTACCTTGACCCCTGAGCCACAATTGTTCAACACCCTCTCATCAAGCTCCTTACTTAGTCTCAAGTACTGCATTTGCACTGTCTATTCTAGGCCCAACCTTTCTTTATAGGCTCTTGATTCTCAGCTGTCCATTGCGGTCGTGTTATCGCCACTGGGACACAATGCATTGTCTGTCATACAGAAGAGATTATGACTGGACACCTTACCGCTGTTCTCATGTTGTAACCTGACCCTCCTTTGTTTTTCAAGGACTGTACTGGGATGTTCTTGCTTCCAGCCTGACTGAAAGGTCACAGACAACTCATCTCTTTTAGGCTTGTTCCCACTGCTCATACAGTATGTACTGTACTGTAGATGTATTAACAGAAAAATAAACTAACATTGGAATATCAGAACAACTCATAAACTGTTCTCTGACTGTCAAATAGAAAAGTACATAACATTTCAGAATATCTTTAAGAACAATCATTGCTTGAAAATCCTCATATTTTTGAGTGCAATAACCAAAAGGTTTTTTTAAAAAGAAATATATATATATATATATATATATATATATATATATATATATATATATATATATATATATATATGTATCTCTGTTTTCCTTATGTAGGCTGGGATAGTGGCAAGTGGAATGTTCTGTACCATCGGTGACCAACAACTGTCACTATGACATGTGGGTCCTATTTGGATGCAGCAGCCACTGTGTGATACTCACCTTATTTGTATCCATCATCAATCTGTCATCCATGTGACCCATGCAGGTCCAGCCTCTTGCAATAGCCACACGTAAGAGTGGTAAAGGTGATGGTGTTTGTTGGCATTATATGAAACATTATTACTGTGTAAAATGTCTGTTTTATTTACATTGCTTCTAATTCAAATCATATTTCTTGACTAAGGACAGCATAGTTTTTAGGTTATAGGCTTGTTCATTTGTATGTCTTGGTTTACAGTACAAGACTGACTCCCAAAGTACCAAGCAAGCGTTTTAATAGGTTGATGGCACAATATGCCTCTACCCTAACCTTATTTACTCCTCTCATATGAATTTGATTTATTTTCCGGCAGTTCATTCATTGTATGCTTCCCCTTTAAATATGTTTTTGTTTTTCCCCAACTTGATTGAATTCCCAACTTTCCCAACTTCAATTTCTCTTTAAATGTGTTCAACTTATCTCCCTCCCTCTTCACCTCTACATCAGCTGAGAGACCAGTGTTCTACCAGTAGATGGAAGTGCAGCTTGCTCCTCAGATACATTAGGGGGCAAGATGCTGCAAAGATACAGAACTCCTGAATTCATTGTGAAAACATACACTTTCATCACACTTTGATGAAAGATCACTTCACACCAACACTTGAATCCAGTTTGTTTTTCCTGTCTGGAATTGCCTTTACCATAAAGATAGCAAAGTGGGAATTCAAGGGAGGCCTCAACCTTAACAACAGTGTATGGACTAAAACAGATGTCACTTTAATCAGTGTTAAACGTATGCATCTTGTCATTTGTTTTTTAGATTGCGATGACTCCAATGGATTTCAACACAATGTGCACTAAGTGTACTATAGACTGCAATCTAGACTGTAATCTACACCCATAGAGAGTGTTGATCAATCAAGCCCTGACTGAACACAGTGTTTTTCAGAGGCTGAAATGGAAAAATGTGGCTACACCTACATCTGTCATTCCTTCTCTTGATCTTTTGTCTATAACTGTGGCCCAGCCTGCGGTCACATGGTCAGAAAATACGAATGGCCGAAATTATGAGAGATATGGTCATTTCTCACATTTCATTCAAAGCTGGAGTGATACGACTGTATGTGAAATGTATTAGTCTACTTACATGATAACCTTGATGTATCAATTACACAAATATTCAGCATGATGGTAAACCTCAACCCAGGAACCAACTCTGTACCAAACACAAAACATATGTGGCATACACGTAATATATTACAATAAGCAAAACACTGAGGTGCAATTTGATTTACTTTATTCTGCTCAATACATGGAGAATAGAGGAACAACTACATCACTACAATAAGAGATTTCCAGAAAGGTCCATCTGAGAGCTTCACTCTTCATCATGCCCTTTCTGTGACAGAGAAGATGGATAAAGATTATGAGATTATGATTTATGTTTAATGCAGTCCAAACCAAACAATGGGGCATCTCTATATTAAGGTATCAAAGCCATTAGATTATGTACGAAAAGGTAAGACTTACACTCAGACACTCTTTACCTCTGCAGCAACATTGTACCAACATTACCCTAACAACATTTCATCAACATTGTACCAACATTACCCTAACATTTCATCAACATTGTACCAACATTACCCTAACAACATTTCATCAACATTGTACCAACATTACCCTAACAACATTTCATCAATTTGTAATGAAGCATTGTAATGAAGTGTAACAGTTGTTGTTATTATACAAGGAACAGTCCTTGTATAATTACTAAAGTATTATGTGATAACTTAACATGCTATGTATATATTTAGCATGGAATACCGGTAAACTAACATCATAAAGGAGGTTTGATGTCCAATCAAATAATTCAATCAATGCTTCATTGTTCATATGTTTCTTTTGTTTTCATTTGTTTCTTACTATTTCAAACACAGTGCTGCTTGCCAACACACAGTAAGTAACAACTAATACCTTTTTGTGGTGTACCCACAATGCAATACTGTTGAGCACATTGAATCCAAGAACCTTATTATTTTTCAGATAAGACAATGCATTAATTCTGCATTTAAGGTATTTTAAAATGTTAATAATATTATGACTACTGGCCAACATAGAAAAACCTCAGAGCTATTTGAAGTTGAGTAATTTGTTATGCATCACGTGGGGTTTGTAGAATCATTAAATGCTCACTGTACCTTGTCGCTGTCATGACGTCCCATGGCTTTACTCTTCATCGTGTCCTTTCTGTGACAGAGCAGACGGAGTAGGATAATTAAGATATTAGAAGTTTACTATGTTTGTTTGTTTGTTTGTTTTTTTTACTTTGGAGTGTCATTGCACCTTCCTATGTTGCCCTGCCCATATAGGCTTATAAGACTCCATACCAAGTGAACCGTACCAGTGGCTACATAGTATTGTATGTGAACACAGCGATTTTCTATGTTCTGTAGTAAAAAAATAAATAAAAAATCCCACAAAAAAATCAATGAATTCTATATATTTTTTTAGCCCTAATGACATCATAGGGGGTAATTTCCTTAGGACCTTTTCTGTTATCCTTATGACCATAGAACATAGGAAATCTCTGTTTCCACATATGTAGACACTGGTATGATCCTGGGGATAATGAATACGATGTTAAAAATGGGTGAAGTGTCCCTTTAACTACAGTACGTCCAAGAGTAAATCAATCTCATGCCTTATTTTCCTGGTCCAAAAGTCCTTTGTTTTTTTGCCTGTCTTTTACATGTTAGAGCATAAACAATAATATTAAATTAATAAATTGTGCATACAGATTGATTGATACTATGTCTATAGAGGTGTGTATTAAGCTGTTCAAAATAATGGTATTTCCCATACATTATTGGTTGAATTCTGACTTGAGATATACCCAGGTAACTCTGACTTTACCCGTAAATCATGCATTGAGTTCAATGAGAGATTTGCACCGAACACTTACGTATGCAGATCTCAAGTTAGGTATTTGGCCCAACATGAGGAGGTCTGCAACTTATTTTAATAGTATAGATTGAAACAGCAACATCACATCACTGACCTTGGTACCACCATCACGAGTCTTGGCTCTCAGCTTGTTGACCTGGGACTCAGAAATGTCGGCCCTCTCCTCTGCCTCATCCAGCTCATGCTGCAGCTTGCGGAGCTTGCCCAGATTTGAATTGGACTGTTCCTCCTAGGAAAAGTATTATAACATGCATATAACCAATGGTAATAACATATTATAACATTAATAACATGCTTTAAGTCTCTGACAAACTAAAACAACAAACCAAAAATGTTTGTTTTTCAGTTTTATTGACTGGAGCTTCCTACTTACCGCCTCCTCTGAAGTTCTCTTGAAGGATTTGACTTTCAGCTGCAGTTTGTCCACCAGGTCCTGCAGACGGCTCAAATTCTTACGGTCCTCCTCAGTCTGGACCCAAAAGGAAGGAAAGAGAGTTAGACACTTTGATTCTGATCAAGCTGATAATGTATTGTCAAATTAAAGGTAGACTTTAATGTATTGAATATACCTGGTAGGTGAGTTCCTTGATGCGCCTCTCATATTTTCGGACTCCTTTCACAGAATCACTGCTCTTCTTCTGCTCCATTTCCACCTCAGTCTCTAGATCTCTCACCTAGAAAGTGATAATATGGTTACATATTAGAAGTTAGAAATACCAGCTTTATTTGAGATGACAAAATTTAAGGTTGCTTAGCCTCAGACCCACCCTGGACTCCAGCTTCTGGACCTGCTTCTTGCCACCTTTCATGGCGATTTGCTCTGCTTCATCCAGACGGTGCTGCAGGTCCTTGATGGTCTGCTCCATGTTCTTCTTCATGCGCTCCAGGTGAGCACTGGTGTCTTGCTCTTTCTTCAGCTCCTCTGCCATCATGGCAGCATCAGTAATGGCCTTCTTGGCCTTCTCCTCAGCATTTCTGCACTCTTGCACAGCCTCCTCCACTTCACCCTGAAGCTGGGATGTGTCACCCTCCAGCTTCTTCTTCTGGTTCAGCAGGCTTGTATTCTACAAATGTTTAGTAAGGGATAAGTTAACTATCATACCTACATTAATCAAGTAGCATACATTTGAGAAGAACACAAAATGAGTTTGTCTGTCAGTGTGTTACCTGAGAGTGCAGTAGCTGAACTCTCTCACTGACATCCAGCAGCTCCTGTTCAGCCAGTTTGCGACCTCTCTCAGTCTGCTCCACCAGGGACCTCAGCTCATCTAGTTCAGCCTGCATCAGATTGTTACGTCTCTCCACCATGGCAATGTTCTCCTTCAGATCATCACCGCCACGAAGAGCATCATCCAGCTGCAGTTGAGAATCCTGTAATAAAAAATAGATGGTTCACCAGGATTCTCATCATATTTTGGCTTTATTTCTATTCTTTAAATTAAAAAAATGTGTGCTGAAGTACAGGCAATTTGTTCAATTTAAAGATGTTTAACCTTCAGATGAGCATGAAGACCCTTGAGCTGCTTCTGGGCCTCTGATGCCTGCCTGTTGGCCTGGCTGAGTTGAATTTCCATCTCATTGAGATCTCCCTCCATCTTCTTCTTCAGTCTGAGAGCCTCATTCCTGCTGCGAGTCTCTGACTCCAGGGAGGTTTGCAAGGTATCCACCGCTCTCTGCTGGTTCCTCTTATTCGTCTCCATCTCCTCATCCTTCTCTACAAGTTTTCGCTCAATATCAGCTTTAACCTGGTTGAACTCCAGCTGAGCTCTCATGATCTTGCCCTCCTCATGCTCCAGGGAACCCTGCGAGAACACAACCAATGGTATGCGAAACATGGAAATATATGTCTGGTCCTATCACTGAATATTTGCCGGTGTTACCTCTGCTTCCTCCAGAGCTGACTGTATCTCAGCCTTCTCCTGCTCCAGCTGTTTACGGATCTTCTCAAGCTCATGGATGCTCTTTCCTCCCTCACCAAGTTGCTCAGTCAGGTCAGAAATTTCCTCTATTGGAAACAAATATGCTTGTGTTACGAGTGTCTGCAACCTATCTAATGTTTAATAATCCATTGAATTATGTTGTGTATTAATGATATCAATGCCCAGACCTTGGAGGTTCTTGTTCTCCCTCTTCATGGTCTCCAGATGATCCAGAGACTCCTCATAAGAGTTCTTGAGTTTGAAGAGCTCAGTGCTGAGAGATCTGGCCTCCTTCTGGGAGCTCTCCAGCTCAGTCTGGGACTCCTCAAACTTCTGCTTCCATTCAGCCAGGACCTAGAGAATATGATAGGTACCAGAAATTGAGCATGTCTATGTATTTCACATCTTATAATGAAGACAACAAAAGGCTCTCTGTTCCTTATGTTTCGCTATCCTTGTTTCATTACCTTGTCAAAGTTCCTTTGCTTCTTGTCCAGTGCAGCAGCAGCAGCATTGGATCTCTCCACATCCACCATGAGATCTTCAATCTCATTCTGGAGCCTGTGTTTAGTTTTCTCCAGGGAGGAACATTTAGCATTAACAGCTTCCACAGCTTCCTCTGCATCCTGCAGACGCTGAGCCAGCTTCTTCCTGGATTACAAAGATTATAAAAAACATTTATTATTATTTTTATTATTATTATTTTTTATAATAATAAATAATATATGCCATACAGCTGAAGCTTCTTTCCAAAGCAACTTATAGTACATTTGCATACATTTCTTTGAATACAGTATATGTTCCCAGCAGGAATCGAACCCACAACCTTAGCATTGCTAACGCCATGCTCTATCTAAGCAAGAGAGGACTATATATTCATTATCTTTTTCAGTCAAGGTTGAACAATGTTCACACAACAAAAACATGTCCTTACTTGGCCTCCTCAAGCTCCTCAGTCCTCTGGATGGCATCAGTTTCATACTTGGTTCTCCACTGAGCCACCTCAGAGTTAGCCTTGGACATGCTGCGCTGCAGCTCAGCCTTGGCCTCCTGCTCCTCCTCATACTGCTCCCTCAGCAGATCTGAGTCATGGCGAGCAGACTGCACTGCATGGGCAAGTGCATTCTTTGCCTACAAATAAAATAAAAAGACAATCCATACTGGCACTGTAAGGAGAATGTCACAGGATTAACTCATTTAGTGCCCGAGGGTGAATAAAGTCACCCAAATGGCCAACATTCTAGAGTGCCAAGGGTGACTTTATTCACCAAAAATGCATAAATGATGATGCTTCCTTTTGTAGCCAATCAAAGTATTGTTGCTAGGTAAATACCATATAAAACATGTGGCGCTCTAGGTGAGTGTTCCGGAATTCTTTGGCAGTTAGTGAGTTAAGGAAACCTGACTATTTTTTTAAGTACCTTGACTTCCTCCTCCAGTTGTCTCTTGAGGTCCTCAATCTGCTGAGTGTTGGACTGTTTTCCTCTGGTCAGTTGAGAGACCAGAGAGTCCTTCTCTTCCAGCTGTCTGGCAAGCTCGCCTGGTGTTAAGCAAACACATTTTATAAGCCTCTAATTGTAAATAGCTGTTCATGTTAATGGTCATCGTGACTTGTGAAATGTTCACAATATCATACCATTCTCAGTTTGAAGCTTTGCTTTGTGCATGGTGAAATCATTTATAGAACGCTGTCCTTCTTCAGCTTTTGTCCTGTATTCAGTCATCTGGTCCTCCAGAGTGCGACACATTTTCTCCAAGTTAGTCTGAAAAAGAGAAACACAGCACATGACGTGGAAATAATATCTATTATGATAAATAAAGAACAGTTCAGTGTAATTTGTCCATTTGTAGTGTAAGATCTTGATGACACAACAGAAAACGCATCAAATTGTGTATTTCACGACTTACTTTTGTCTTGACAATCTGCTCCATATTGGAGACCACATCGTCCAGCTCCAGCCTGAATTCACTCTTCTCCTTCTCCAGCTTCTGCTTTACTCTCTGAAGGTTGTCAATCTGCTCTCCCAGGTCAGCTACACTATCTGCATTCTTCTTCCTTAGAGTGGCAGCTGTAGCCTCATGCTGCAGAGTTGCCTCTTCAAGGTCTCTGCGCACCTTCTGGAATTCTGCCTCCCTCTTCTTGTTCATCTCAATCTGGGAAGCAGTGGCTCCACCAGCCTCTTCCAGCCTCTCACTGATCTCTTCCAGCTCTCTGGACAAGTCTGCCCTCTGTTTCTCCACTTTGGCACGGGCAGCTCTCTCAGCCTCCAATTCTTCTTCTAGCTCCTCAATGCGGGCCTAACATATATGTTTGTTAGTAATAACAGAATGTATCAAGGGTAACAGTAAAAGTTCTTTTAAACAATTCTATCGAAATACCTGCAGCTCCTTCAGTTTCTTCTGAAGCTGGCTTGCCATGGCCTGCTCATCCTCAATTTTGCTGGTGAGTTGGGCCATTTCAAAGTCCTTCCTGTTAAGTCAAACATTCATGTTCAGCAAGTGTTTACTTTGAAAGCAATTCGTTTGCAAGTATTTATTTTCTTGATCTTACTTCTTCATTCTCTCCTCCAGCTGCTGCTTGTCATTTTCCAGATCCATTAGGCTCTCCTGGGTTAACTTCAAGTCTCCCTCCAGCTTCCTCTTGGCTCTCTCAAGGTCCATCCTCACCTTCTTCTCTTGCTCCAAAGACCCCTCAAGCTGAAAAAGTGAATGTTGAACAATAATATTTACATCCAATTCACAAAAAGGTTGCACAGTGTCTGTCTGACTTTAGGATTGTGTTTAAAATCAGTATTTTGGATACTCACATCATCAACCTGTTGTTCCAGTTTGGCTTTAGCCTTAGTGAGTGTATTGACTTTGTCTTCCTCACTTTGCAGGTCATCCAGTGTTTGCTGGTGTGCCTCCTGCAGAGCTTTCTTCTCCTTGGTCAACTTGGCAATGATTTCATCCAGAGCTGCCATCTCCTCAGTCAGGTTTTTAACCTGAGTAATTAGAGAGGTCAGCACACTATTAGTTGTGCAGTTTAAGGACTGCAATTAATCCATTACTTAATTATGTGATCTTTGGTGATTTTTTAATGTATGTACTTCCACTGCCTTAATGTTTTGGCAATATGTATTTTTGAATTGTCTAATAAATCCATTAATTTATTCAAACACAGTATTGTGTATTATGACACAATAATGAAGAGAAACCTTTACCTTGTTCTCAGTGGCATGCTTCTCCTTCTCCACTTTGGCCAGGGTAAGCTCCAGATCATCAATGTCTTTCTTGAGTTCTGAGCACTCATCCTCCAACTTCCTCTTCTTAGCAGTAAGTTCTGCATTCATCTCCTCTTCATCCTCCAGTCTCTCTGTCAGCTCTTTGGATTTGGCCTCAAGCTGGATCTTACTCTTGATCAGTCCCTCACATCTTTCTTCAGCATCACCAAGACTATCTTGTTCCTATAAAAGGATCAAAGTATTGCATCTTAGACAAAATGATTTTAATGTATTTTTTTGTGGCAAAACATTCACACACTAAAGGTATTTTAAGATGCACCTGTTATTTTAATCATTTATGAAATCACACACTCTGTCAGTACTAATGTGATGCATTTGTCATTTGGAGGAACTATTCATTCAATGTCAGTGTTTTTTGTCAGAACTGTAACTCACAGTTTGGACTTGGATTTGCAAGTCATTCTTCTCTTGGAGAAGAGACACCATCTTCTCTTCCAGCTCCTTCTTGCGCGCTTCAGATTTAGCATAAGCTTCTTTTAGCTTCAGGAATTCTTCCTTCATATTGGCCATCTCTTTCTCAGTCTCTGCTGACACTAGCAGAGGTTTGATCTTGAAGTACATCTTCATCCAGGGCCAATTCTTGACGCCCATGAAGGCACGCACATTCCATTGGATCACAAGTAAGGCATCCCTGGAAACAATAACAATCAGTTTTAAGTTAGGGAATCTGTGAATTTTTATAAATATAGCTACATTTTGAACAACAGTTCAGTTCATTGTTATTCTTACCTGCGCTCAACAATTTTCTGGAACTCAATTCTGGCAAGTAGACCACGTGACCGAGCCTGGAGTCCAGTGATGATGAGAGCGAGACGGTCATCTCTCATCTCTTCAAGGGTTCCCAAGAGACCAGCCTTGAAGAACACCTGGTAAAGATAGACAAATTCTAGAATAGATTCTGTGTCCTTAGACAGTGCTTATTTGCCTATATTTGAATATCTTTATAGAACTTACCTTAGTGTGTCCTAATCTATACTGAGTGTGGTCAATGTCCAGAGAGCCCAGCAGTTTTTCTGCTCCCTTCTTGTTGTCAACAAACTGTCCCTCTGGGATAGCATTTGGATTGAGGATGCGGTATCTGAATTCAAGTATAAAATTCAGTTAAGAAGTGAGAAAAATATTGGAGCGCAAATATAGAATACATCGACAAACAGTACAAAATGTTATAGAGAGGAAATACATAATCTGAATCTCACCTTTGTTTAAAGTCACCATATTGGATCCTGTTGGGGAAGCCCTTTCTGCAGATCCTGATACCTTCTAGCACACCGTTACAGCGCAGCTGGTGCATGACCAGAGGATTCTCCATGGCCCCAGGAGTCTTGGTCTCATTGGGGATGAGGCAACGCACAAAGTGGGGGTGAGTAGACCTCAAGTTTGTCATGAGTTTATTTAGGTTCTCCTGTGAATGGAACATTTTACAATCTATTTTAGTGTGTAGTTTGCATATTGCATTAACAGATTATTAAATGGTTTATAAAATACATACTCATACTAAAGTATCTCAACCATTACCCTGTGCAGTGCAGACACCGTCTGGAAGGAAGAGCCCTTTTTCTTCTTTCCTCCTGATTTTTCCTCCTGGCCTACAAGGTGAAAAATATATCATTACTATTACTTATGTCAATTGTTATTTTATTTTCATTGTTTTTTTTAATTTGTGAAGTGTTTGCAAAACAAAATGATATTATTGATAAACATACCTCCTTCTGCACCAGCATAGCCAACAAAGAGGTTGGCCAGGAACTTAAGGTTTGACTTCTGGAAGAGTCCGACCACAGTCTCGTTCAGCGGATCCTTGTTCTTCACCAGCCAGTTACCAATGTTGTAATCAACAGTGCCAGCGTAGTGGACCAGGGAGAAATGGGCCTCTGGTCTACCTTTTATCACCCTGGGCTTCAGGAAGTTGGGATTTTTGCCCAGGTGGTTGTCATACAGCTTAGCTTTGAATGTAGCATCACTGGCCTTTGGGAACATGCACTCCTCTTCGAGGATGGACATGATACCCATGGGCTATTCAGAGGGATGAACAAAGTTAGTTTATGGGAAGTAGAGTTACATAAAAGCAACACGTTTTATTTAAATAGCAAGAAATAATAGGACATAACCACAGTAAACAGTTGCAAGACTGAACAGACTAACCTTTTCAATGAGCTCAATGCAGGCCGCCAAGTCCATACCAAAGTCAATGAACTCCCACACAATGCCCTCTTTCTTGTACTCTTCCTGCTCCAGCACAAACATGTGGTGGTTGAAGAACTGCTGCAGCTTCTCATTAGTGAAGTTGATGCACAGCTGCTCAAAGGTGTTGAACTGAAAGATAAATTCATAGTTATTTTCCTCTTAAAATAAATTAGATGTTAATCTTTGTAGGTTATTTAACTTAGATAAAACATTTTTTAAATTATCCCAATTCATCCTTTACTTGGGATCAAATACTTACATCAAAGATCTCAAATCCAGCAATGTCCAGCACACCAATATAGTGCTGACGAGCATTTTTGGTGTCCAGAGTAAGGTTGATTCGAATAACCATCCACAAGAACATCTTCTCGTACACTGACTTTGACAATGCACCAATAGAGTAATAGACCTAGGGAAATGTATTGAATATTGCTATAAACATATTAGGCTTTACACAAAGCATCAAGTATTACCATGAAGGGTTGACTAATTTACCAAAATATTAAAACTACAATCTTAGACTTACCTGCTGGACACTCTGACCTTTGGTGACCCACTCATTCCCTACTTTGACCCTTGGGTGGCACAGACCTTTGATCAGATCAGCGGAGTTCAGGCCCATCAGATATGCAACTTTGTCAACATCTGGAAAGACAGAGTAAGGCACTCATTTGGAAGCTGCACATTTTATCAGCTTCTGATTTCTGAGATCGCAACATTTTGTGACTAGGTTTTAAAATCCTAAACACTGACCTTCAGTCCCATCAGACTCTGCCTGCTCCTCCCTCTGTTTCTGCTTGAACTTCATGTTGCCGTAGTGCATGATGGCACCAGTTAGCTTGTAAATTCCGTTCTTCTCCTCTTGAGTGAAGCCCAGCACATCAAAGGCGTCCTAATACAGAATTAAAGGACATTTTTTATTGTAAAGTTCAATTTTCAAACTTCAGTTCAAACTAATTAGAGAAAACATTGCACTTACATCAGTAGCCATTAGCTCATCAGCATCATCAATGGACTGTACAGTTGTCTCTCCTTGAGAGATGAAGGCATAGTCGTAGGGGTTGTTGGTGATGAGCAGCATCTCTGTAAATGTTTGAACAGCACAATTGTATTTGTTATCCACCAGTGGTTCTATTGTTGCTGTGACAGTCCACAGACTTTAGGTTTGGAAAAAGGGATGCAGTGTATGAAGTGCATACAGAAGCTTACTGTTTTAATACTCACCTAGCAGTTCTGGTTTCTTTTGGGACAGGATCTGGTAGAAGATGTGGTAGTCTCTCTCAGCCTTCAGTTGATAAGTGACACGCGACTTCTCAAGAAGGTCTATTCAGCATACAAAAGAACATGGTGTTAAATTATCTTCTGTCAAAGATCACTTAGAGTACATCCTGATCCTAATCTGGCAAATTAATTTTCACTAGATAGGTCATGAGACAACGGCATAAACACAACGCAATGTGTGTGTGTGTGTGTGTGTGTGTGTGTGTGTGTGTGTGTGTGTGTTTTACTGTATATATACATTATATTTTTACACCAATACTAGTTACATGAATTTGCAACTAGAATATTTGCTTTACCTGGACAATAACTTTATACAAATACATCCCCCTTGTTATCACCCTTGGAAAAAAATAATAAAACCTCACCAAAAAAAATAACTTGACTATTGACTAATTGACTATTTACTTACAAGTCTCAATGTCAGCGGATGAAAGTTTCCCACTGACTCCAAAATGGATTCGGATGAATTTACCCTGCGTTTTATCAAAAAAGTTGTAATAAGTACAGAGGATAAGTATATGCCAGTATGACATTTACATGTTATTAAGTTATTCATGACATTCACATGTTATTCATTAGAGAAAACTTACAAATCTGGAGGAGTTGTCATTTCTGATGGTCTTGGCATTACCAAAAGCCTCCAGGGCAGGGTTGGCCTGGATGATTTGATCCTCCAGGGTTCCCTAGAAGCCAACATACACACTTTAGGAATGAGTACCAGTACAATGGTGATGAAAAATTATTATATGAGCATTCCATTTTAGAAAGTGCTTTTCGGGACCAAAACAGCGTTCGTAAATTAAATATTTATTTCTGGGGATCTCATTCCCTGATGGCTACTGATTAAAAGTAGTCATTACAACCTGTAATGGTTCAATCAATATCTGTAATACTAAATGCTAGTATGTGCTAGTAATGTTGATAATACTAATCCTTTAGGCATTTAGTGATGTGAGCATTAACCGTACGATGGATGTTTGTCTGTTTAAGCATTAAACATAAGGGATGTCTGCCCTGTAACGACTGTTGATCTGTGAAACACCCTTTTGCTCTGACATATGGGTCATAGCTTGCTCATAATATATACCATTTAGCTGACGTTTTTTTTATCCAAAGCAACTTGGATAAGTGAGTGCATACATTTTTCAGTGTGTGTATATATATGGTACCAGAAATCGAATCAAACCCACAACCTAAGCATTGTTAGCGCCATGCTCTACCAACTGAGTCACAGAGGACTAATGGCTTGAGTAGTAATAATGGAACTGATAATTCCATAAGGAAACTTTTATAAAGCTTGAATGTTACATATTGGAACTTTAAGGGTGCACTGAGTACATTTCTTTTGCAACTGATTTACCCCAAATTGTGGCTTGAATTTTAACTATACAGTATATTGCATAATAATCAATAATATGAACCCATTAGAACACAAGCGCAATGCAGATATCACATGAAGAAAAGCATAGTCCTACTGCTAATAAATGATATGTTTCAAATGTTTAAGTTCACCAAAAGCTTCAACTTCCAACAAAAGTTCCAATTCCAGACTTGCAATAAACATCTGTGTCTTACCTTTTTCTCTTCTGCTGCACTCTTCTTTCCACCCACAGCTGCAATGCTGGCAAAGTACTGGATGACTCTCTTGGTGTTCACAGTCTTTCCAGCACCGGATTCTCCACTTGAAATGAAAACACAAATGGTAATGTCTGTGAATATCTCAATGTATTGATGCAAAAAGAAATTGCCTGTTGTGGATTACAGCTTGATGCACTTACGTGATCAGGACAGACTGATTTTCCCTGTCTGTTGAAAGAAACGCAAGTGTCAATAACTGTTATTTTCATTTTCATTGTTCTTCAAATATAAGAAAGCATATTAAAAGTTGCATTGTACCTGACAACATGTACTGATAGGCATTGTCAGAGATGGAGAAGATGTGAGGAGGAGCTTCACTCCTCTTCTTGCCTCTGTAGGCATTGACAACAGATTGATCGTACACTGGCAGCCACTTGTAGGGGTTGACAGTGACACAGAACAGCCCTGAGTAAGTCTGTAATAGAAGAGAGACATATTCATTTTTGTTCATTTGTATAACTGTAGATTAATGGAGATACAGCATGTACAGTGGATTGATCATTACTCACGTAGATCATCCAGGCTGCATAACGCTCTTTGAGGTTAAACAGCACAGCGGGCTCGTGCAGGAAGGTGAACATCGCCATGTCCTCAATTTTATCAAACTTGGGCGGGTTCCGGGGGTGAACATCAACATCCTTCACAGTAACAGTCTGAAAGAAGAGTAAATGACATTGACATATAGAATATACTTTGTTTCTTTTTCAAAGTATAGTGGTATTTACTGGCTCCTCCTTGTGAAAATGATTTTGATAGTAGTTTGATCGTTTGATAGCTACATGACAAGACATATAACTCAATTTAGAACATAATTGTATTTACCTTTCCAAACTCTGTGTCGACGGTGACTTTGTCCCCATCTCTACTGGTTACTTGGGCCTTGACGTACTCAACCTCAGGGTCAGGTACAAAGCACTCCTTCTTCATGTCAAAGGCACGAGTCTGGGCCTCAAGACGCTCCTTGTCTGACTTGCGCAGAAAAGGAGCTGCTCCACCAAACTCTGCCATTAACGCGTCCCCCATCCTGAACTCTGTAGTGAGGAAGAGGGAAGTAAATATGTTTTTGGCTACATATATGTACATAAAGTACATGCATAACAAAAACAAATACTTGTAAACCCATATATACACCACATAAGCAGTTCTATTGAAAACATTGCATTCCTACTATCAGTTGATATTATTGAAAATTGTGAATAATATGCTTGTTTTTTATGCAGGGCTTTAGTCAATCAAAACCAGTGACTGTTCTTAGAATACGTCTACAACGTTTTTGCAATTTGATCATTGTTTTATTGATTAATCCAAATGGCCATTTTTGCTACTCAATATGTTATTTTGTTATCCTCACAGAAATCCAGTCAGGGATTTAATTAAAAGGGCCTCCAGTCTCTGGTTGCTACTGTATAAGCAAATTTAACTTACTAAACTTAAGATTTTCACTGTATATGACTGTCTTTCTACTGATGCTGCTATTGTGAGTTGTGGCCTATACAGTATTATTGCAATGATTCTAACTTGATGTCCTGATTATTAATTAAAATATTATTGATGTTGATCTCAAGCTAGAAAGATTGCAATCACTACCCACTACCTTCTACATACTACATTTCATACTATATTTGATGGGGGATACCGAGTCATACCTTCGATACTGTCATATTTTGGGCCCCATATGTTGGACCCTATTAAGTCTGGAAATATGTCCAAAACACATTGCAAACACTCCAAACCAACTCATATTATGATAGAATCCCCCTGTAAAGACTTTGTCTGCATTATATTCACTTAAGCCGCTTAACTACACTTTAATCTACTTTTTGTTTTGTTTTTTGTTACCATGGCAACAGAAATATGCTAAAGTGTATTACAGTGCAACACAATGACTTTCAAGAAAACTAATGGAGACGAGGTCTTCAGAGGGGGATTCTGTCATAGTGTGAGTCACTGGAGTGCCTTCAAGGTGTTTTGGACATATTTTCAGAATTAATTGGGGCCCTATGGGGCCCAAAATATCACTACTCACTGCCTAAGGAAGCAACATATGTAACAAATACCTGTCTGGGCTAATCAACTACACCCACAGTCAGGGCCAAACCATATAGCTTTGTTCAGATGTGAATCTGTTGCAAAATTAATTACGAATAAAATCACAATTGATTTGGTTAGTCTTTCGACCTATAGTTGAGACTACACTGTGATTTAATATTGTACATCATTAGTGCAGAAGATCTCTGTACATCTTACCTTATGTTGTTCACCCTCTGGATGACTTTGGTCGAAAGTGTCTCACTTCTGAGAATGACACAAAGGCAAATACTGATATTAAGACTGATCAACTATGCTTTTGACAGAATATTACAAAAGTACAAATCAGCCAAGATCAATGTAAGGGTTTTACTTAGTCCAACCTCAGCAGACTACCTCTATGTCCTTACCTTCAGATGGTCTGGCGGCTTGTCTCTCTCCATGCCTGCATCCCTCTTTATAAAGGGGGTTGGTGCGCCCTATATGGATACCTCCAAATAAATTGGTCTGATCATTAAAAAATATATGTATTTAGAGGTGTGGACTACATAGACCTATAAGGTGTGTTGCTACAATGGGCAGTCAATGAGAGAAGAGGAGGAGAGAAAATAACTATGTAATAATAATGACTTTGAGGGCATGCCCCTTTATCATAACTCCTAATTTGGAGGGTCTCCTCATTGCCAAAAGAAAATGTCAGGGGTCTTAGTCCTTTCTAGCCCCTCCTTCACTCAATGACCATACATATTTAAGAAATGTCAACCATGTGTGTGTTTGAGCAATGGAATTACAGCTAGCAATGCCAATGGTAGTTCTAGAAATGGAGTGAAAATCAAGAAAATAGTATCTTGCGTTGCCATTGCTTTGGATTTGATGAGGCGACATGAAGGAATGAGGGAATGACATGGGGTGTGAACTCAAGATGAGTTGCAGCTGTCCTCCTTTGTTCTCCAAGACAAGGTCACTCTGCTAGTAATTGTCGCCGAGAGTAACAGCTATTGTAAGCATAACCTTACACCCCATCTTGTTGACGTGACATCCTGTATCCTTGAGGACAAAGATAAACCTGTGAAATTGTTATTGGATTCCTTCTACTGACTGAGGCCCTTTCACACACCTCAAGGTCCGGACCGCACCATCTCATTTTATGAAGGACCTGTCATGGCAGCTGCTGCCTGTATACAACTGTCTCAGTCCACATAAAGGAATACATTTAGGCCACACATGGCCAAGACTGGATGATGGACCGGGCCAGTGGTGCCAGTGCCCCGGGGCCTCGGACTGCCAGGGGGCCTCCAAGCCTCAGGCCGCGCGCAGTCCTAGACTTCTGAAGGAAGTTGAACGCCAGGGCCCTCAATGCGCACAGCGCGAGCTGACCACTCGGCCCCTGGGTGCTTATAGCGTGAGCTAACCACTAGGCCCTCCCAGACCCCTTAGTGCTTACAATGTGAGGGCCCCCAGGCCCCTTGGTGTTTAAAATGTGAGCTCACCACTACTGCCCCCCCCAGACCCCTCGGCGCTTACAGTGTGAGGGCCCCCAGGCCCCTTGGTGTTTAAAGAGTGAGCTGACCACTAGGGCCCCTGGGCCCCTCGGCACCTACAGTGTGAGGGTCCCTGGGCCCCTCTGTGCTTCAAGCATGAACTGAACACTAGAGCCCCCAGGCCCCACAGCGCTTACAATGTGAGGCCCCTCTGTGCTTAAAGCGTGAGCTGACCACTAGGGTCCCCATGCCCCTCGGTGCATACATCGAGCATAACACCTGGGCCCCTTGGTACATACAGTGCATGCTTAAAACGAGAGTCTCTCTCGTACAATATTCACCAACAAGTCAGTTCATTCTGCATAACAGGACAGTTTGAAGGGCATCATATTATGGCAAGCCGTTCGTTATTTGACTTACCGTAACTAGCTATCCCTTTATTTTAGCTAGCTGCCCATTTTCCCTAGCTAGCTGCCCTTACAACCAAATTAGCTGCACTAAAAAGCCAGCTAGTTCACTAGCTATTGGCCTAAAACTCTAACGCTGTCGAACTAGTTAGTGAGGTAGCATTTGTTCGCAGGTCATCTGTGTGAAAGGAGTATAAGATAAAAGGGTAGCTAGCTACAGTGGGTTGAATAAATGTTAAAACAAGCATGCCATAGTCATGATGCTTAAATCAAAGCTACTAGCTAGCTAGCTAACTAACTAACTAACTAACTAACTAACTAACTAACTAACTATTAGTTCAAAACTACTATTAGTTCAAAACATGGAAGGCAGTGGGAATAAAAACCTCATTGAGACCTTATTAGCTAGCGGTTTTGTGAAAAAATATGCCAAAAGCTATATTTTTTCATACACTAACGCATATACCCAAACCATACTTAAAGATTAAGAAAAACCCCATTCATTTCCTGGGCTTTGAGCCAATTGAGAGCCACACTGGTAAAAGTTTAGCAGACTGTGTGACTTTGATGGTGGAGGGCCTTGGGTTGGACCTCTCAAACTGTAGAGGTCAGTCATACACTCGGCCGCCCGGATCATCACCCGCACTAAATCATCTGACCACATCACCCCTGTCCTCATCCAACTTCACTGGCTCCCGGTACATTACCGCATCCAGTACAAAAACCTTCTCCTCACCTACAAATCCCTCCACAATCTAGCCCCCACTTACCTCCGTGACCTCCTCCATGAATACACTCCCTCCCGCTCCCTTCGCTCAACCTCTGCTGGACTGCTAACCATCCCCACGTCATGCTTCAGCACCATGGGTGCCCGAGCCTTCAGCTGCTCAGCACCCAAGCTCTGGAATTCTCTCCCCCCACACATAAGACAGTCCGACTCCATCACAACATTCAAGTCCCAACTCAAAACCCACCTGTTCAAACTGGCATACTTTCTATAAATTGGACACTCTGCACTTGTTTTTATCTAAATGTGTTGTTTGTTTTGTTTTTAATGATTGATGTCATGCTTTTGCTTTTACTTCTCTTCTGTAAGGTGACCTTGGGTGACCTGAAAGGCGCCTCCAAATAAAATGCATTATTATTATTATTATTATAGGAAAATACAATGGCCTCAGGCCCACCTGAAGCAAAAAAAACCTCTGATAGAGTATGTGCCTTGCGCAGCGCATTCACTTAACTTAGTTGGTGTTAACATCTTAGACGGCAGTAGCTAACAAGTTTTTTAACATGTTGCAGTCACTGGGTTAGGGTTAGGGTTAGGGTTAGGGTTAGGGTTAGGGTTGCTCCACACACAGATGGGGGAATGTCCTTTGGAAGACGAATGTCAGACTGACATTAAAATCGCTGTCCAGTACTCGGTGGAGTGCACGGGCAGAGTCAACCAAGGCACTGTGGAGAAATGACACCCACATTAGAGAGGCCTTCGGTGGTATGTGCAATGATGATAATGAGAAAAGAGATACTTGAATTGAGGCCGCTGGACTATGTGCTAAATTGGATACCTTAGAGATGGTGTTCATGGCACATTTCTGGGACGTCATACTTGACCAGTTCCATGCTACAAGCATGCACCTACAGAAAAGTGACATTGACATCTCTGTAGCAGCACAGCTTTTGTCTTCATTGAGGGATTTTGTGGCGGGACAGCGAGACCAGTTTTAGGCTTTTGAAAGCCTTAAATGTGACAGGTGTCTCTCAGTCATATAAGCATGATCTTCAGCGAAAGAGGAAACGCAAAACATTTGCAGATGAGAGCTCAGAGCCAGGTGTGACACTTGAGGGGAGTTCAAAATATAAACATTTTATGTGGTCATTGATAAGCTAGTGGCATGCCTTGAACATCACTTGGACACTTATAAGCGTTTGACCAGTCTCTTTGGAGTTCTGTTTATGTCAGATCAGGTGTCTAACAGTGATGTCATAGTGTAAAAGGTAAATGCACTCTCCACTGCATATCCATCAGACCTGGACGTAAACTTTTCGAACTAACTCATCCAATTCAAGTCTTTCATGTCTGACTCTGAGGGTGAGAAGTGCCCAACTAAATAGCTTGAGACGTTGTAGGCACTTAATCTGCAGTCAGTGTTCCCCAATGTTTTCGTGGCACTTCGGATTTTTCTAACTTTGCCAGTGACAAACTGCCAGGGTAACCGGACATTTTCCCTTTTTGGCAGAATAAAAGTGCCTAACACGTCTGTGTCAAACACGTCTCATTGTGCTCACTGTGCTTCCCACTGCTGTCATGACTGCTGAGTCACTACCTATCTTCCGCCGTAGGTTGAAGACCCATCTCTTCAGGCTACATCTTACCTGTCCCTCCTAAAGACCTCTTCATCCCCACTACCCCCCTGTACAAGTTCCTCTACTGTAAATAAATTACAAAAAAAAAAAAGTTATACTTCCTTCTTCTAGCATTGTGACTGCCAATAGCCCCTGGTCCTAGAATAGATTACTTTTTCTTATGATGACTGATGGATAGATGATTCACTTACTTTGACAAATGTATTTGTTGTAAGTCACTTTGCATAAAGGCGTCTGCTAAATGCCATAAATGTAAATGTAAATGTAGACCTTGTCAGAGTCTGAAGGGGAAGAAGGACCCAAAATCGACCCAGGCAGCAGCTGCCGCCCCCCCAACAGGTACCAAGTCGGTGGCACACCTGCATCAGGGGAGCCAACACCAGCCACTCAGGCCGACCCCCCCCTCCGCAGCCAGACCCAGATAACACCCGGGGCAACCACCACCGGCCCCGATCCGTGTAGCCCGTGCCAGAGCATGGAATCGACCACAATAGCAAACACTAGCCACTGGACCAATGCCAACCCTGTGGCATTCCTGCATCGGGTGGGTAGGTGCAGCTGCCCAGGCCGACACGGCCCCCACACCACCAGAAGGCGTCCCAGTCACCACCCAGTAAGCCAGCCTGGGTTTACCGCTCTATAATCTACTTTGGATTTGAAATCAAATAATCATTGATATAACTATGAGGTTAAAGTAGGTTTTCACCATTTAGAACGGACATTTTTTATACGTAGGGTTGACGGAGTCGCGCTACCTGTTGTAAGACAATGCTAGGCTACTGTCGTTTTCTTACTGCCGTATACCGAACAGTCTTGCTGCGTTTTACTACAACATTCTAAACGGCAAGTTTCATTTGGTCTCTGCTGTTATTTGTAACCCAGCCAGGAGCTGTCAATGTGTGTGTTGCTAGTGTTGTCTAAAACGCGAAGATTGTAAAACATAAACAAATTATAGAATTGGTTTATTTGATTGAGTTGTGCTTGGTCGTCATAATAGTGTGTTAAAATCTGATCCTCGTGCAAGGAGCCAATACCACACCAACCACACCCAAGGAAAATGAGCTATAATTAAAGGCGCACGTTTCAAACTGCTGTCATCATACCTTTCAACATTTTACAGTGTTACTTCAACGTCATAGGGTGCAAATATCATATAGGGAAATCCGGGGATTTTACTACATGGCCCCTGACTTTTACCACACTAAAACAAACTATAATGCAATCTCCACTATTTTGTGTTGTAGCACTCGACAAAGCTCCAATTAATTACAATACATCTTTATTGGTCCATTTTTCAACGGAAAGTACTAGATTTTGCTGTCACAGTGCCCAACCTGAGACACATAGGCTACTGCATCCAGTCTGTAAAGACACACATGTATCACATCATGGTAGAGCTGGAGCAGCACAGCATCAGCCACACACTTGATCAGTGTAGGTGTTAAGTGCCTTGCTCAAGGGCAAAATGGCAGCTATATAGTAACCCTCCAACTGCCAGCCCAATTTTCCCCCTTTTTCCACCTGCTTCCCTCCTCCCAAACACATATTTTCCATTCAATCATAATCTGTGTAAACCTTGTAGTGTCATATCGCTAGAATAAAATAGCCACAGAAGCCTCACTGAGAGTTTAGAAGTGTCCCCTATTGCTATTGTATCAATGAAAGCTAGAAATTAGGGGTTGAAGGATGGAGGATTTGAAGTGGTTGAAATGCCTCATGAAGGTCTAACAAATCATTATACATTAACATTTTTATTATAATTTAATTATATATGTATTATTATTATTATTATTATTATTATTTAATTATTATATTTGCCATTTCATGTATAATGCTATTGCTGTCTCTCAGCCCACATACACTTGCATTGTGTCTCATGCATTGTGTCTCATGCATTGTGTCTCAAGTTCACCTTTCTCCTCTCTTACTGGCTGGCTAGCGAGGTGTAACCTTAGCTCTGTCTCATTTACAACACATTGTTTCCTTCCCATTGTCCTTGAGTACAAAGATAACCCTGTGAAATTCCTGCCGAGTGCCTTTCTCTGATTGAGGTGGACAGCTTGTGAGGTACATTGAGATCTAGGCTAGACAGTGGCAAATGACGCAGAGCACGTAAATTAAAGCACTGAGAAATATATATGACCTAAGTTACGGGGCCAATTTGCCCACTATATTTACTCTGGTGACCAGGGTTGGAGTCAGTTCCACTTCAATCCAATATGATTCCCTTTCTCAGGAAATTCCACCAATTAAATGCCGGATCCACCAAATTCAGAATTAGTTCATTTTCTCAATATTTCTATTTTAAGTCAATTCAAAAAATACAATTCCCATTTAAATATTCCTCCACTTCAATTCCCTCTTTAGACCGATTTCATTTTCTTGATTTAAATTATCTTACATCCATAAACTGAAGTCAGTACAGAGGACAAGGATTGCCTTTACCTTTTTACCTTTTTACCTTTTTACCTTTTTACCTTTTTCAGTATAAGACATAAAGTAGGGGAGACAGAGTAATGTACACTATATATTTTTTTTTTTTACCTTATTAAAGGTCCCAATTCTCATGTTTTATTGACTCAACAGCAAGGTCACTTTTACTCTCCAAGGTTATTACTGTACATCTGATAAGCATCAATTAATATTCAATATAATATACATGCCATTTAGCTGACGCTTTTATCCAAAGTGACTTACATTGCTTTGAGTGCATACATTTTTCAGTATATATGATCCCAGCGGGAATTCCTTACATTCCTTACACCTGATGTCAGACAAGTTACATTCGCTTTAGTAATTATTTCGTAATTACTACAGTATTCTTTATTAAAGTGTACTGAAATCTATGCTTGTCACGGCCAGGAAAAAGCAGCACAATTTGAGAACCGTCCACAACATGAGACCCAGCTGGTGAGTGTAGCTGAGGGGGGAGCATGGGGGTACTAATTGTTAGGCCAGGAGGCAACAATAGCAAGTCAAAAGTTCAAGATGCAAGTCAATGGTTAAGATAGCTGTAATAATTAGACTTGTCAACACCATTTGAAATAGTGTCTTGAATGTAAGATGATGCTTTGGGCCCTCTTAGCTTCTATCAGGGCCATGTTAAACACCCTGTGACCTATGTACAGTGCCTATAGAATGTCATCATACCCTGTGAAATCTTTACCTTTTGTCACATTACACCCTGGAAATTTAAATAAATCAAATCGAACTTTTTTGAGCTGTATGTACACATTATAACCCTCATCATCAAAGTGAAAATAAAAAATGTTAAAATTCTGTACAATTATTAAAACTTAATTAGTGAAATACCTGGTTTGGTTAAGTGATCATCCCCTTAGAGTATACCATTGTAAACTTGCTCAGGTGCAACCAATCAATCGAAGGCTTTAGCTATCCCTCTGAGTACCGTTCAGAGCATCATTAAGAAGTGGAAAGCGTATGGCACCACCAACACCTTGCCTAGATCAGGCTGTCCGTCCAAACTAGATGACCGAGCCAGGAGGATATTGATCAGAGAAGCTACCAGAGGCCAAAGGCAAAGGCAAAGAGGCCAAAGGCAACTTTGAAGGACTTACAAGTCTTTATGGCTGGGACTGGTCTGTCTGTGCATGTGACAACAATCTCACAAGCTTTACACAAAGCTGGCCTGTATGGCAGGGTAGCAAGAAAGAAGCCTTTTCTGAAAAAGTGCCACAATCAGTCTCGTTTGTGCTATGCAAAAACACACCTGGAAGATTCTGTTGCCATGTGGAAAAAGGTTTTATGGTAAAACGAGACTAAGATTGAACTTTTTGGACTGAACTCCAAGCGCTATGTTTGGCGAAAACCAAACACAGCAGACCACCCAAAACACACCATACCTACTTTGAAGCATGGTGGTGGCAGCATTATGTTGTGGGGATGTTTCTCTTCAGCGGGGACTGGGCAATTGGTCAGGATTGAAGGGAAAATGGATGCTGCCAAGTACACCCAAATTCTTGAGGACAACCTGCGTCCCTCTGCTAGAACAGCTGAAGATGGGCAGGTCATTCACCTTCCAACACGACAACGATCCTAAACATACCTCCAAAAGAACAACGCAGTGGCTTAAGGATAAAAAGGTGAATGTCCTTGAGTGGCCAAGTCAGAGCCCTGACTTAAATCCAATAGAAAATCTGTGGATGGACTTGAAGAGAGCAGTCCATCGCCGCTCACCACAGAATTTGACTGAACTTGAACAATTCTGCAAGGAAGAATGGGCAAATATTCTCCACTCTAGGTGTGCAAAGCTAGTAGAGACATATCCAAACAGATTGATGGCTGTAATTGCAGCAAAAGGTAGCTCTATAAAGTATTAAATCAGGGTACTGATGACTTTTCCAACCCTGTTATTCTTGTTTTTCATTTTTTATAAATTTTCTGAACTGTCACCTTTTTTTTCATTAGTTTGATGTTGTATGGCTAAATTTGTACATACGTTTTTTTTTAATGGGTTTTGATTTCAGGCTCTACGACAAATATAGTAACTATTTCAAAGGGGTATGATGACTTTCTATAGGCACTGTATCCTCTGTGGCTCAATTGGTAGAGCATGGCGCCAACAATGCTTAGGTTGTGGGTTCGATTGCCACTGGGATCATATATACTGAAAAATGTATGCACTCACTGCAATGTAAGTTGCTTTGGATAAAAGCGTCAGCTAAAAATGGCTTTTTTTTTATTTTTTTTTATGTATGTATGACTTTCTCTATATAGATTAAGAAATATGTCATGCTGTCTAAAATGTCCACACCAGTGAGCAGCTTAGAGCCCCTTTGAACAGACCCCGTTCTCAGATGTCCAGAATAAACACCTCCTTATATCAACAACCGCCTCACTGTCACCCCGACTGGCACAACCGTGCCTTGACACTTATCCAACCATTTAGCAGAGCGCTGGTGAAAGAACAACAACAGGGTCAGTTCTCTTCTTTCATCTCTCATCTCAGCTAATTTCTGTTTGATGTCGCTCCCAATGTTCCTAAACATTGATCCACAGGTGGGTACATTTACGAGTCTTTACGAATTAGTTTGTTAATAATGTTTGCAATAAGTCACGGCTTATGTTGTTCACTTCGCTAAGCTCACGCTCTCAACACAGGCATGAATAAAGCATAGATTTCCCGCATTATCTTTTAGCACCTCAAAGTCTGTGCTGCTGTCTGTGCTGCTGTCTGTCATACCGCAGGGGATTATTAGGATTTTGAGTTACGTTCTGCCTTCACACACTGCAGGGGAACGTGAAGGTGACTTAATGAGAGGCGGCTGGCACCAAGTCTGGGACTCTGCTGCTGGAGAGACAGAGGAAAAGATGTCGTGTCCTTTCTGTGAAGAGAGGACAGGAGGGTTGATAAAAAAAAATTACAAAAATAAAATAAAAAAAAGATAGAAAGAAGACAAGAAAACAGGTAGATCATGAAATCCAGTAAATATTAATTGATGTTGTGCTTTGCTTACATTTACATTTACATTTATGGCATTTAGCAGACGCCTTTATCTAAGTGAATCATCTATCCATCAGTCATCATACGAAAACGTAATCTATGGGAGCAGGGGATATTGGGACCAGGGGATATTGGCAGTCACAATGCTAGAAATTGCTGCTGCTAGATTGCTATAGATTAAAATTCCAGTTTCTAATCTTATAATTTCTAATACTAATCTTAATTATTATACAGAGTAGTATGATTATATAGTGATTTAACATGAAATTAAAAATGTGTCTTCAAGAACAACATATTCTGTATTTCTAGTTTTATGGTTTGAGATATACATGATGCATGCAGAAACTGTGGCAATAACACTTACAACAATCATTTAGAATGAAAAACAGATCTATCCCACTATAACCAGTTTGTGTGTCCTAATCAGCCATGTCTACCCTGAAGTTACTTTTTGAGTTATGATATTTGTTTGTATACCAACATAACAAGTGCCTTTTTAATTTCAGCAAACAAGTGTGTGAATTACCTGTCAATAATATTCAAACAATAAAGTCTCTTTCTCAAGATTTTGGTTTTATTGTCTTGATCGGTTTCGTTATAATGGTTCAAAAATAATTTGTGGAATCCCCAGTTCTTTTGACACTTTTTAGGCAAGACCTCATAATCAAAACATCACTATCATTTGGCATCACCACGTCTGAGCTGACATGGCACGGTCTCCTTTCCTTTGTCCATGACTACAAAGACAACCCTGTCAAATTCCTGCTGAGTGCCTTTCTCTTGATGGAGGAGGACAGCTTTCATGACACACTTAGCGAATTTAATTTACTGTATGAACCATGAAGAGGGGCAGGTGTCTTCTCTAGGTCTAATGCCCATAAAGAAACAGAGACACATGGACACTTCGGTGCTTTGTAAAGGGTGTGAAGTTCAAGCAACATGTTGGCAATTAGCAAGTAATGGTACAAGACCTGTGACACTCACAGTGGAGACTAACAGAGAAACATGCCCTGTTCCTTTTACCAGTGGAGAAGATTGGAAGATCTATCCTAATTATGGTACTAGTGACTCACTGTTGGCTGTGGCTGGTGTTTATTAGATTTTTACCAAAACAAATGGTAATAATATTCAAGGTAATTACTTCGACTTTATGGGCTTAATTCAATAAGTTATCATGTGAAGTTCTGTATGTTATTGGATTAATGCAAATGGTACATTTATGACACCTCATCCTAATATATTCTGTATGTTGCGTGTGTCAAGATGCTGCGCGCTATGGAGGCAGTCCTGATATGATCCATCAGGTGGCACAGCAAGACCGCACCAAAACAAACCACTGCGGAAGGAACTACACACACGAGCGTTTAATAAAACAGACGCGGTGTTAAGAGACATAATGGGCTATTGCTTTGCGTGCCTCTGAAATAGACAGTTAATGCTCTTGACAGCCTAGAGTCATGCTCTAGGGCCTAGACGCACACAGAGCCTTTTGACGGAAGCGGCTGATTAAGAGCGGCTGATTAGGACGCCGAAACTGATTATAGTTTGAGAGATTTGCTTTTCACCTCGATGCTTCCGTGTGCTGCATGCAATTAGGATGCGGTGTTAGAGACATAATGGGCTATTGCTGGGCGTAATAACGGGCTCTTAATGGGCTCATCTAAAGAATGCAGGGGAAAAGTATATTTCATTTGTAAAGATGGGATGAAGAGTTTTTGTGTCAAAAATGTTCTAAGATAACTGACACACACACAGTCAATACATCCTTTGTTCACGTCATTTATCATAAACAAATACTGCCAACTCCCAGCAAAAAAATATTAAGTGATGGCAAATGACTGATGTTATGCCTTTTCATTCATCAATATAAAGAAAAGACCCACACATTGTTTTCCTAACAGTTTATTTTCAATTAAATCAGGTTAGCCAGTTATTAACATAATTACATCACTGTCATCACTTACTAGATAAACTTCAGCAATCAGTGTTGTCAAACATCTTATTACTATTTCAAGTTATTCATAGTCATTATTATCGTCAATGTTATGTGCATTGTAAAGAAACTACCAAAGACTGTCAGGAGGTGTCAGAGGTGGGTGGCTCTTTCCCTATCCCCCGTCCCCTTTGATCCTCTCCCTCTTCAAACCCAGCTGAGTCCCTGCCACTTCTAACTCATTCATAGGACCCCTCTCAGAGTTATTTGAAAAGGTCAAGGTATCACTTCACACCTGTATGTTGGAATGCATACCAAATCCTGGCGAAAGGATGTTTGCTATGCAATTCATCATCACTACAGGTCAGGACAGAGTGAGCACCCATCCATTCTCAAAGAGCAAAACTGATCACAATAATGTGTTAAGTTCTTGGGGAAATGCAGGAAAACAGGGGCTCATCCAATGATCCAAAACGTGCAGAGCATTACAGAGATATGTGTTACATATAGACCAAGGAAGGAGTCAATTCTATGTCGTACACTTCTATCTGCTATACAGTACTAGTACGGAATTCAAACCAATTGAATGGGCCCCAGGTTCTAAGCTCTTAAGCTCTGGTTCATTCTAACCTGTTCCTATGTCTTCCAAAGTGCCTCTAGTACAGTAAACGAGGTCTGAAGCCTCACACCATAACACATACACCGTGCTGGCTCCAGGCCAGATTTAGAAAAGTAATTCATACAGTAATATATTATTTCGTCACATCCAAGTAGTTTAAGGGACTTACAATGACAATGGTGAGTCAATTTGTACTATTTTCTATACTTCTGATTATAAGCACCATTGAGTTTGAGGGCACTAATGCAATCAAGAAATACAGTATTATTCTAATTGAATCATTGCATGTTTACAAAGTTTCCCCCAAACTACCCCACCCAAGTTACTAAAACAAACAAAAACAAACCTCAAACCAATCAGTCCAGTTCTCCCCAGTCAACACAAGTCATATTTCATCTTGGCTTTGTTCCACACTCCAGCACAATAACAAGTCCCCCCCCCCCCAGACTTCAGCTCTGTCTAACAAAACAACCGCTGTTCTCTAACAGATAACCCAGCACCCATGAAGTTAAAGAAACTAAGTCTATGTTGTTTACATGACGGGCCCCGTGCCACCCCTGCTTTTGCCTCTGCGAACTGTGTGAAACACCTTTGGGCGTCTGCCTCGTCATGTTCTGCGGGATCATACACTAATCAATAGTCTGATGGAGGTGGTCTGGAACATGAGCAGTAAGCCGCTGGCATTTCAGACACATAGGGACTGATGGGGGTGGGGCGGGGGGGGGGGGGGGAGTGCAGCAATGTAAGAATGACTTACATGTTAGTGTTAGGAATGAGTAGATCATAATATTTTGGGAAGAGCAACGTGTGTGGTCGCGTCAACCACCTCCCTTCACTGTCTCTGCGCTTGCCAGCTTTAGCCGACCTTCACCCTTTTCCTCTCCTTCCCTCCCTTACTCTCTCCCTCCGTCCCCCTCTCTGCTGCATGGACATGGTGATGAGACGGGGGCGAGGGCAGGGTGGTGGTGGTTGGGAGGGTGGGCGATGTGCATGTGGGAGTGTTTGGAGGCTAGGTCTCTGGGTTTGGTGTGGCCAGCAGGGGCACGTTATCTCTTCTCCTCCGGCCCAGCGGGGGGCGCCGGTACTGCTCCCCGTCGGCCAGTGTCTGGGGCAGGGGTTTCCTCTTGCTCTCGGGCAGCAGCAGAATGGAGAGCACAGCCAACAGGGCCAGGGAGGAGTACACCACGTGGTGGAGGAAGTAGCCATAGTGGTTCCGCAGGTCCATGAGGGGGGAGCTTAGACGGCCCACGCAGCCCAAAGCCAACACCATCCCCACGCCACTGCCCCTGGGGGAGGAAAGGTCAGAGGACCCTCAGAACACTGCAACACTACTTTAATGCTCTCACAAGATGAAAGACCATGTCTGGGCAGTGGTTAATATGAATAGAGGCCACTATATTATACTATTATGATACATAACATCTAGTAAATATCTCATTTGCCTTTTCAGGCTGATAACGAGCCTTAAATCAAGGTCTAGTAGAGAGTATATGCCTATTCAGGCTTATGTGTGGAATAATACCATCCCTAATATGAGGAAAAAGCTTTGGTGAGGAACTGTGATTGGATGTGTGATGATCTGCAGGTCCTTACCTGATGATGGTGGGCATGATCTCTGCAGTGAAGAGGATACAGAGAGAGGCAGCAGCCTGGGAGGAGAAGAGGCCCAGCACAGAGAACACAGTGATGGCTGCCTCGCTCAGATCTGGGGGGAGAAGAGAGTCAGCCCATACATACCACAGCTCCCCAGACCCTTGATGACAGCTCACACTGAGACACTGCTTTGACTTTATTGCCTCTGCAGTGTCCTACATAAACTGACTTGTCATACACGTCTTTCAGCCACAAGGGGGAGACATACTCTAATGGAAAGAGAATCAGTTCAACCTGCACTACCTATTGAGACCATGACAAAACATTATGAAAACATCATGTCATGCATGCATCCCACTGTAAACTTTGATTTTCTTTTAATGTTATCAAGGTAAGGTAAGCATCAAGTAACATGACCAATTTAAGATTTTAAAAAGTCTGCCCATCCTTAACCACTGATACAGGGTCAGGTAAGCTAGACTGGCAACACTTCACATTACGACGCCCTATATAAAGGGTTTATAAATAATTTATAACTTGTTTATAAATTATTGATATTTGTTTATAAATAATTTATGAACCATTAAAGGCAATCTAGGATTGGTATTTACATTGTTTTACTTAAATTAATGATATTATGATGATAATATAGCCATTGATTCTTAAAGAATATAAATGCCTCCAGAGCTTAGTTCAACTGTCTTACCCCATCACAAATATAAGCTTGTTTTACTACATTGTTTGTAAACAATGTAATCGTAAACAAACACATATAGCTTCAAAACATGGTGAAAACGATAATTTCTATGAAATGAATGTTCAGCCCTTGCATCCATAGCGCCGTCTATGAATATGAGAGTAGCATATGAACATTTCTCCTGCCCCATCCCTCAATTGTTCATCCAAAAAAGTGACCGCTTTGTTGTCGTTTGAATCCGAGATTGTCCCTTCACCCCCACGTCCCCCCCTGTACTAACCCTAACCCCAACCCTTGAGACCTCTTCACCCCCACGTCCCCCCCTGTACTAACCCTAACCCCAACCCTTGAGACCTCTTCACCCCCACGTCCCCCCCTGTACTAACCCTAACCCCAACCCTTGAGACCTCTTCACCCCCACGTGAAGTTCTCTCCTGTTAATAAATAATAAAAATAAAAAATAAAAATACATAAATACATAAATAAATCAAATGCCTTCTGGCATTACGGCTGCCTATGGCCCCTGGTGTGAGCATTGATTACTTTGTCTTATGATGACTATTGGATAGATGATTCACTTACTTAAACAAATGTATTTGTTGTAAGTCGCTTTGGATAAAGGCGTCTGCTAAATGCCATAAATGTAAATGTAAATTTAATAATGTGTGTAATGTAACAGCTAATGTAAAGTGTTACCGATGTGTTTTCATCACCTAATGGTTGTTGTTAGGGTAGTAATCTGACCCTGGCTCTAGCACCAACTTACACTCCATGAGTCCCAGGAGGATCAAGGACGCCAGTCCCGTCATCGTCATGGCAAGGAGCAGGATACCACGGCGTCCGCACCTATCCACCGTTGCCCATAACAGCAGCCAGGCACCTCCTCCCGCACAGACAGACAACAGATACGTCCAATAGAAGCTGGGCGCGGTGCCTCTGACATCACCCCGGAATGAGCTGTAACAGTGACTAATGCCATGAGAAATAAACCTGAGGAAGAGAGAGAGAAAGAGAGAGAGAAAGAGAGAGAGAGAGAGAGAGAGAGAGAGAGAGAAAAAGAGAGAAAGAGAGAGAGAGAGAGAGAGAGAGAGAGAGAGAGAGAAAGAGAGAGAGAAAGAGAGAGAGAGAGAGAGAGAGAGAAAGAGAGAGAGAAAGAGAGAGAGAGAGAGAGAGAGAGAGAGAGAGAGAAAGAGAGAGAGAAAGCGGTGGTATAAGAGAGGAGAGAGAAAATCATTAACAGGTATAATTAGAATTATATAATTACCTGTTACAACACAGAAGAATTTGAATTCCATGTAATTAGTCTCTACACTTGGTCTCTGTCCAAGTATGTCAAGTGTGACTACAGTGTGGTGACCAACGCGTCCAGTAAATACCAGTGGTAAATACTAACTAACAAAAATTCAATTCTCTCAATACGTAATTCAATTATCTAAATACGTAAAGCTGACTGAAATTCAATTCATGAATAGAAAATTCATAAAATCAAAACAATACAAGGTGTAGTAACGAGGTGAAGCGAAGCTTTGGGTGACAAAACCGGAGAAACTAATGCCTGATGATGCGAGTGCATCTCCCTCTCTATTATATACGCCATTTAGCTGACGCTTTTATCCAAAGCGACTTACATTGCAGTGAGTGCATACATTTCAGTATACATTTCAGTACATTTAAGCGTTGTTAGCGCCATGCTCTACCAACTGAGCCACAGAGGACCAGAGGACTCTATTCTCATGGCATATAAGGCGTTGGCAGGCCAATTGTGTTCTGATGGATAGTTCTGATGGATAGTTCTGATGGATAGGCTACTTACTCTGCATCCACGCACGCAACTCTTCACTTTCTGGTGCAGCAGGTTAAATTACTGCTCTGACGGGTACTTCCCAGATACGTTACGCGCCAAATGTGCGTGCGGAAACTCCAGCGTGTATTCTAATGTCTGCCCAGTAAGGTCCTTTGTGTCAACTGCATGTTTTTGGGGCGGAGAAACTCACATTTGAGGGGTGTGTCATGAACATCATAGATACGCTTATTCTCATCAGGCTATTTTGTTGTTATTTAAAGCCTTATGATAATGATGTTCCAAACATTTCTACAGCTGTTATTTGATTCCCGAACAATTGTGTTTTCCGAAAACGAAGCACGGAATACGAGTGGTTTGCCATTTTTTCAGATTTCCGGCTCTGAAAACGGATGACCACAAGGTACATGGGCCAAAATTGCATTCAATTGACCCCAACCCCCTAGAACCCTGGGAAGTGACTTACGAGGTGAAGCCGAGCACAAACATGTTCTTCCAGATGTTCCTGCTGTGGATGAGCTCTGGAAAGGACAGGTGAGGGCGGGTGGAGGGGGGCGGCTCAGACTCCAGCTCTGCAGTGACCACCACAACACAACACCATGTCACAACACCACAGGAGGTAGAGTACATCAGCAGATGTAAAAAAAAAAAAAAAAAAAAAAAAAAATAAATAAATAATAAAGAACGCTACACTCACATTGTGAGAAAGATGTTATTCCATAAACAGATATTTGATGAGTATGTCTTTAGAAATCACTATACTGCAGTGTCAGCAAACATACAGAAGAAGCAAAACCAAGCATCGGAAAACTTCACATGATATGTTCACCGAGATATGAGAATCATATTTCATCTTATCAGCAAGTAGACTTCTGCACAAACCTGTGAAGCTGTCATCGTCCCTCTCTCTATCTCTCCGTTCACTGAAGGAGTTCAGGTCAGCAGACCTCTCTGAGAGAAGGAGCCAACGGGGAGACTCAGGAAATAACCCCGGAATACTGCAGGTGTCAGCGGGAGAAAAAGATACAATTTCACGTGTTCTTTCTAAATAGCTGTTCTGTAACAGTAGCCTTTTTCAAAGACCTCGCCAAAAACAGATAAGGTCTAATTTATTTTGCTCTGTTAAACTTGGGATTTGCAATCAATTGTAACCCTGTAACAAAAGACTGCACCTTGCAGAACAGACCAGTGCTAATACGATCTGACTTGTGCTAATGGCTAAATGTGGCAGGGGGATTGAAATCAATACAATCCTATGGTGCTTATAGCAAGTCAGTTTTCATTCAGCTCTTTAAAAGGGGCAATCTGGGACTCAAACAAACAAAGCATTTACTTCTGTTGGTAAACAGCTGAGGGATGGGGCTGGTGACATTTAACCACTATCAAATTAATAGATGGAGCTTTGGATGCAAGGACTGACCATCCATGAGATAAAAAAAAATATATAGTTGTATCCATTTTTTAAGCTATACAGTGTTTGTTTACAATTACATTGTTTACAAACAATGGAGTAAAACATGTTTAGATTTTGGGTTCTGATGGGTTAAGACAGTTGAACTAAGCCCCTGAGGTATTTATCAATTATATTCTTCAAGAATCAATGGATATGTGTAATTCTTTTAAAAGCACATAAATTGATGTACCAATCCCAGATTTAATTAAATGACTGGAAAGTTGTCCCATTCTTTTCTCCAATCCCCTTTCTCTTCTATGGTGCCCCTATTATACACAACACACATACTACACACATAAACACACACACACAGGCACACACAGGTACACACACACACACACACACACACACACACACACACACACACACACACACACACATAGGCACACACACACACAGGTACACACAGGTACACACACACACACACACACACACACACACACACACACACACACACACACACACACACAGGTACACACAGGTACACACACACACACACACACACACACACACACACACACACAGGTACACACAGGTACACACACACACACACACACACACTCACCCATAGCTGAGGAACAGAGAGAGCGGAGCTGCCCCAGCTCCCAGTAAGCCCCTCCAGGACTGGCAACCTAGAGCTACACCAAGCAACAACAGCTCCCCAGCAACTGTAGTCAGGCCCGCCACCATGGTGACTAGCAGTCGTAATGAGGGGTCACAGAGTTCAAGACCTGAGATACGACACAAACATGACAAAAACAACGCTGCCATTAGTGCGCACAGGTTTGCTCTTGTTTACTGTTAACTCAGAAAAATAGTTTTGTGATGTTAATGTCTGTGTTCGGGAGTTCCACTCTCCTTTCATATTTTACAGTATTGTAGCCTGTATTCTTTAGAAGGTAGAAGTCAGAGAGCGGTATACAAGCAGGGACAACAGGACAGAAAGGGTGAGACAGGGGGTCGAACCCCAGTCCCTGGCTGATATTCAGGTTCGTGCTAGTTGTGGCGGGTAAACCCACTCGGCCAAACCCCGGAACTTTAACGCTAATATCAGTGCTTTATCCGGCACTAGTGTTTAATGACATCAATGCAATGACACCCTGTGTGTCACTACCCATCTTCTGCCGTAGACTGAAGACCCATCCCGTCAGGCTAAATCTTGACTGTCCCTCTTAAAGACCTCTTCACCCCCCACCACCCTTCTGTACAGTTCCTCTTCCTCTACTGTAATACAAAAAAAGTAATCCTTCCTTCCTCTAGCATTGTGACTGCCGAGAGCACCTGGTCCTAGCATAGATGTTTTTCTTATGATGACTGATGTACAGATGACTCACTTACTTCAGACAAGAAATGTACTTGTCGTGAGTCACCTTGGATAAAAGCATCTGCTGAATGTCAAAAATGTAAAAATGTAAATGCGTCTTGTTTCCTTGTCTACGTCATTGTCTGTTACTCACGTGATATGTAAAGCGCGAGGTAGACGCCAGCACTAGCAGCAGCCAGGCAGAAGCGCATGGCGATGAAGACAGCGGGGGAGGGGGAGACGCACACCAGCACGCCAAAAACCACAGAGAGGGTCAGAGAAGTCAGCAGAGTCTTCAACCTGCCCAGTCTAAGGGGAAAAAAACAAGATTAGAAAAGATTCAGAGCTCTGTTTTGGCATGTCAACTCATGGCCCTGCTAAACATTAGTGTCTGGTTTCAAATACACAGATAAACTTGGTCCAAAAATAAAGTCTTTTATAAACCCAGACTTTAACAAAAAAGACTTGATTGAGGTGCCTTTTCAAACTATTAAAGAACCGGGACAATTTAAGATAATGTTCTTTCTTGTAAACAAGCAGACTTAATCTGCATTACTAGATGTCAGTTGTCTGGATAAAAGTCCCACTTTGTCAAGGAGTCGTCTTAATCTTTGTGTACCCAAAAGCTACATTAATTCTTTCACTATTCTTAACAAACGTATAGGCTAATTATAACCAATTATTACCATATCCTCCATCCCACCCCCAGTTTCTTTCTCATCTAGTGTGTGGCTGCAGCCATTCCTAGTGTGTGGCTGAGGTCCAATTCTAGTGTGTGGCTGTGGCCATCCACGAAGGGTGCACTCATCCACTCCCCCACATGCATTTAAAAGTAATGGACTGGTTTAAGAATGGGCTTTAGGGACTTCATGTTCACCATAAGCAACACCAATCGTTTAAAAGCTTGAGGAGGAGCGAAAGAGAGGACACTTCAGAGGGTAGAGAAAGAGACCACAGCCTGTATATCTCTCCGCCTCTCTCTCACCTGTCAGCAGCGTAGCCCAGGCCCAGGCAGCCTGTCAGAACCCCCAGTATGAAGCAGACCTCCTCCACTGGGACCAGCCAGTACTGACCACACACCAGATCCCACTAGCAAGGCGTGGAGGGGAGGATCAACAGGAGAACAGGGAGAGATAGACATGGAGGAATATCTGTTAATGCACTGTATATTCATTCCACCCATGTATTGTTCAAAATACTATAGAAAAAAAAAAATATATATATATTCTTCCAAAGTATAGTCAAATGTCAAAACGTTATAGTCAAAACGTTATTTCTCTTGAGTGTTTAACAGTACTTGATTTCTACAGCTGGACTACTACTGTTGGTGCAGTTTGCTTCGTTTGAATCATATGGTCATAATGATCTACAAAGATAGCATCAATTCTGAGCACAGTCAGGAAGCTGTTGCTAATGACGCCTTATGTAATTGTTCGTTTTCGGGACAAGAGACAAAAATGCCAAACCTGCACATAAACAAGTTATAAAACAAGTCCCTGAACCGGTTTTCTCCTACATGCATCATGATGCCTCGGCTGAATTCTTTTCCACCTCTCAGAGCCAACTAAAACCTGTTCTTGTCAGGGGAGAACAGATATGTTCCTCATCCACATGTCGACCACCAAATACATTTAAAAGGGAGTTGCATGGTGATGTTTAGTTCAGCAGTCCAACGCTTCATCAAGCCTTATTGATTTAGTGGTGGGGACCGGTCAAGGCTTCCACGAGAAGCTGCTGAACCAGCATAGTGGCGGTTTAGTGGTGGATCACGACTTAGGCAACACGCTAAATCCAGCCACCTATCCGAGAATGTAAACTAGTGTAGAATGAACGACACCCCTAATGTCCACAAGCACATGGAAGCGTGTTGGGGAGTGTGTCTTTTCCACTGAGAGCTTGAGACGAGTGTATGTTCAGCAAACCACAGAGAGCCTAAGGCCGACATAACATGACGCGGTAGGACTGGGTGTGCCACAGCCCCACGTCACCAGCCACAGATTTAAAAATAAACAGAGAGCCCACAGAGGGCCGAGGAAGAGAAGCACCCTGTCTTAGAAAAAAAACTGGGTGGGGTAGAAACAAGAGTCCTACTAGCTGGAGACATTGGGCATGATGAGACATGGGGCTCAATGGAACGGTTTAAATCATTAACAGCCGAATGAAAGACTGAGAGTTGGTTGGTTCTCTCTCCAAAGCATTGGGGTATGTTTGCTGACACTGCAGTATAGTGATTTCTAAAGACATACTCATCAAATATCTGTTTATGGAATAACATCTTTCTCACAATGTGAGTGTAGCGTTAACTTCTCATTACAATCTGCTGACATATGCATATACCTGTTCTGCTAGCCCACACTTGTATTTTAAGAGCCCGGGAAATGCCAGGTAATCATGAACACAATGAGATGGACAAAGTTCCTTGAGGTACCTCAGTCACAATATTATTCCTCAGTCCCTCTGTGACGTTGTAGTCCCAGCCTGCTTCACAGTCCACCACCCCAGACTGGGTCCCATTCACATACTGCTTACACTGGGACAGCCCCCCACTGTCGCCCACTCTGTCACCCTTCTCCCAGGGCAGGGAGGAGTTGAGGACCTGGGGGGCAGGCGAGGGTCCCGGAAGGCGGCAGTGGTGGGGCGAAGAGAGGGTGAGTAGGGGGTCAGAGGAGAGGAGGAAGGCCAGGAAGAGATTGGGCAGAATGGAGAGACAGATGAGCATCCTCTGCTTCTTTCTCCCCAGAGCCAGGACCATCACCTCTCCGGTGGGAGGCAGCAAGGGGGGAGGCGGGAGGGAGGAGGAGGGGGCGGGAGAGGAGGGGGTGGGAGAGGAGGGGAGAGAGGGAGGGGGCGGGGGGCAGGGAGAAGGGGAGGGGAGGGGAGAGTCTGGTGATGTCATGGCTGAGGGCCAGAGAGGTTGTGGTCACTCCTCAGAAGGAGTGGGAGATGTGGTAAATATCTAAGGAATGAAACAAATATATATGGTTATGGTTTGACTAACACTTATATTAACTGCATTTGATTATATCCCAAATACACAACAGCTATCAATAGTGCATCTGAAAGTATGAGGAGAAAACATCATCAGTTATTCAGGCAAAGGATCTCTTCATTTCTTCTCATTCACACAGACTTGAACAAAACTCTTATTGGACATAGCTTTAGATATCAATTTAACACTGAAATGACATATTTATTCAATTACAATTCCCTTTCAAAGTACAGCTGACAGATCAGCAAATGAAGTGTATTGCAATTGCTGTATTACAGCTAGGCCTACTATTGCTGAGTCAAACAGTGAAAGTTCATCTCTGTCACTGATATGATACACGTGTAGAGAACTGCCTACTTTAGTACAGTTGCCCACAACTGTGCATCGCGGTCTATACCAAGAAAGGAATTTGGACACACTGTACTTCATCCATTAGCTATACGTGCACATGGTACTCCAGCCTACGTTGTTATGTTCTACAAGGCCAGGAAGCACTGTCAAAAGAACTCCAGCGGTTACATAAGAGGCTTATTCCGACAGGGAAAGTACTGCATTGAAAGGAAAAGCCAGTCCATACATATTTAGGTTACACACAAACCACTGAATAAAACAATTGCAACACGTAACATTGTAACAACGTAATTAAATGACACTGACTGGTGTCTTATGGGTGTCCTGCGCGCGCACACCTGCCACGGCAGACAGCGAAACGTCTCACTCTCGAAAAAATATATTCTCGGGCTGCTTGTCATGAACATAGTGTTAGAAACTTACCCCTTTTTTTCCAGATGATTGTACTCGTCCTGAATTCCCCTATATTAAAGAATTGCCGGCTGTCACTTTCAAACCTCCGTTTTGGTAAATCCAAAACATTGCAGGGGACAGAGGGATAGAGGGAGCAGTGTTCCGAATTGAGTTGGATTTTCACCGCATTCCCTTCAGTCTGCCTCTATGCTTTGTCTGTTATTCCATCCTCGGGTGACATTCTGTCCCACAGAAGAGTTGAAGCTTATGAAGTGCTGGCAACTGATGTCATACCACCTTGGGGACAACACGGGGTTTCTACATAGCCGTAGCCTACTTTGGAGCAATCCGTATTAGCTGTATTGGCATAATGGTTGATGCTCGTCGCTGGTTGCTATCATTGCGTGTAAAAGGTTGACTATAGCCAAGTTAATGTCCGCCGACATTAAACACAATAATTAAATAAATTATTATTTCCGACACCAACTTAAAGGGGACGGGGACGGCAATTGGTGAATCGACCGATCCCTCCTCTCTGGGACAAAGGATGGAAACTGCATTGAACCCTCGGTAAAAGCGAGCTGCGAACTCGTGAGAAATCGGATGGAATCGTGGAGGAGACGTCCCCCTCTAATACAGCATGTTGAGCCTTCTGCCGCATGGTGGGGACACACAGTACATCATAGATTATTCTCAAGGTTGAGAGTGAAAAAATAAAAACAAGTTCATTGGTGAGCCTATAATGCTGTATCTGGTGTTGTGTTTACCTGAATTGTTATTGTTGTAATTGTTATGTTGTATGATCATTGGACTATGTTACCTTTTTTGCCATGCTGCCCAACCAGGGTAGTGGTTTTATTTCCTCATGTAAGCCAGTCTGCCCTTGACCATTGGCAGACTCTTGACCATTGGCAGCGTTAGTGTATCTGTATTTGATTAATAGGGTCACACATGCAATGTAATCACTCCCTCCAAATGGAGGTCACGGAGACCTAAACATTTACAAAGCAACTCAAAAGCAAATACGAAAACAAACAAACCTACAAATTAACAAATGCATCCATTATCAAATGGGGATGGAAAGGAAAGTATAAGATAATAATTCTGCTGTTGATACTCGGGATGCTGCCCTTCTCTATGTAGCTTACTAGGCAGACATTAACTTTTGCATCACATTCCAAATGAGTTCACTGTTCAGCCTGTGGAACCTGGTTCCTCTCAAGGTTTCTTCCTACCAGGGAGTTTTTCTTGCCACTTGCCACGTTTCCCTTTTTCTTGGCTTTATTTTTGTGGGTCTACTGTTGGGTGTTAGTTAATATTGTTTATATTGTATTCATTGTTTGTATTGTTTGTATTATTCTTGTTGTAAAGCACTGTGAGAAAAGTGTCTTTTTAATAAAGCTACCAACATATTTTGGCCAGACGACAATACTGAAAACATAAAAAAGCCACAATCTTAATTTATGAATTTTCATTCATAATAATTTATAACAACAGAGCCATGACAAGTTAAACATTCCAGAATGTAATGCTAATGAAGACTTTATTTTTTTTCACCTCCTATAGGCTGAATTGAGTGAATTGTGTCTTTTTTTGCTCACCCATAACATTTGTAATTTTCTGAATACCAAATTAATACTTGACACTAAGCAAAATGATTTGGAGTTGTTGGTTCATTGATTCATTGATTCATTCCTTGATAACACTTTCAGTGAATGGTGGGGCAGTGGATTGTTTGCAACAGTGTGCTTATTTAGCAATGCTTCAGTTTCAAAATTCAATAGTAATGGTTTAATGTCTTTGATATATAATATATATTATATATTCTCTCTCTCTCTCTCTCTCTCTTTCTCTCTTTCTCTCTCTCTCTCTCTCTATCTATCTATCTATCTATATATATATATATATATATATATATATATATATATATATATATATATATATATATATATATATATATAATGTACTAACCAAGGAGAGTCTTGCTTGATTGTTAAATCAAAAAGTATTTATATCAGTAAGTGGATGTTTCTTGTAAAATAAAAGTAAAAGTTTGTATAAGAGGCTTTATAAGAGGAAGTTGTTTAATGTTAATTAAGCCACCATAACAGAACAAGTGCTTTAAAATCCTATTTTCTCTGTAATTTTCCCTGTTGCAAAATACCCCCTCCATTTATTGTGCAGTTCAGAGCATAGTATATCTCTTTCAAACATACTAGGCGTTGAGTAACTTGGGATGAGGTGAAATACTGTTTTTCTTTCATCATTCTGTGGAGACGTTGCAGTCCTGGGACCACAGATTGCCCCACAGAGGCATCGATGGTCATTTCAACATCTGCAGACATGTGAACTTTGCAGCCATAAGAACATAACTTCTAGCACACAGTCATAACTATCCAGCCATCTTTCTTTCACTTTCTCACTCTCTCCTTCACAAACGCAAACATAGGAGACACTCACACAGGTCACTCCTAACTCTTTCTCACATAGTCAAATACTAACCGTGACCCTTTCCAGAATAGTGTCCATAGAAAAGGAAAACAACATGAACATACTGGATGTCATGCTACTTCACATTTATATGTAAAAAAAATCTCAATGTTCCAGTCAACAGACCTTCATCTGGGTGAAGAATAGTGTCCATCCCACAAAGCCACTCACCCATTTTTATTTGCATTGTTGTCATACACTGTAAATACATAGACACACTGTGTTCAATGTGTAGCTCAAGTGGAGGCCTGTGGCCCCTTGTTTCCTATCCATTTGTAATCGTCGCCACAGTAAGGCTCGAGTTCTCTGATGCTAATCTCTTGTCTCTGTTCCATGATATGTTGAAATCTTACCCAGCTTACATAGACGGCTCTGCTTATTCTCCATGAAACCCCTAAGTCACGGTGTCTGTTTGTAACGGCATTGGCAGACAGTGAGTGTTAATACTGCGCTGAAGAGACCAAATAGTAGGAAATTATTAGGCACATCTCATTCTGACTCGTTGAGTCATAACATGAGACATGTTAGACGTAAAGCAGTAAGGAGAGTGGGCTAATGTACATTCTATCAGCTACAACTAAATACAGACAATTGATGTATTGTATTCACTACAAACTTTTGATCATTTCAAATGTTTGTTTCTTCTAGATCTATTATTGGTCCATATTATTAGTACCTGAAAATCGAATACAAAAGACAAGTGGTTGAGACTGATCCATAGAAAATGTATTTTATTCAAGAAATGTTAATTGATGAACAGTATCATTCCATATTAATCCATTTAGTAAAGCTTTCTTTCACAACACATTTACATTCCTCTTTAATCAGTGGTATTACTGGTACTACTACAAAATCCTAGTAAATTGGCACACAACAGTTAAATTGTATTTTGTGGCTAATACATCTCATTGAAGCCCATACAAACCATAGGATATTGGGTAATCAGGTTGAGCAACATCTCTTGCCATGTAATTTCTAAGAAAATACCAGGTAGGTAGTGTTCTTAAATCTTTCATCTCATTAAAGACAATACAGGAATTTTAAATCACTTAAAACTCCTATTTGTTGACTTGACAGAAACCCACAAGTTGGGCACAACTTGTTCGAGGGAGTAACCCAAGAAAGAACCAAGCTGCTTTTTACAATCATGATTGTAAATGTACCATATTAACACAAAAGAAGAATATACCTCAACTATACTTCACATCTATTTAAAAAAAAAAAAAAAAGTTGCTTTCATACTTGGCTAGGCTTAGTTGCTCACTTTCTACTCAGCAGCTGGCGGCGTTCTCACTCATGGGCCGTAGGTGGCGCTGTGATAAGATGTGCTTGAGAGTGTCCAGTTCCTGTGTGAGTTGCCCTATCAGGACCTGCAGCCTGTGGTTCTCCTCCTGAAGCTGCAGGGCCCTTTGGTGTGTGAACTGGATGCGCCGCCTGGCCTTGTCCCGGCTCTTCCTCACAGCGATGTTGTTTCTCTCCCGTCTCAGACGGTACTCTGTGCTGTCCTTGCTGAGGCCTCTCTTCTGCATGGAGTTACGCAGGGGGCCAGGGGGAGGGGGCAGGAGGAATGGAGAAAACCCCTGGAGAACAGGGACAGTAGGTGGGATGTAGGGGAGAAAGACAAACACTGTGGTAATGTAATAATACAGTGCATTCGGAAAGTACTCAGACCCCTTAAGTTTTTCCACATTTTATGTTATGTTACAGCCTTATTCTAAAATGGATTCAATTCATTTTTTCCCCCTCATTAATCTACACACAATACACCATAATGACAAAGCCAAAACAGGTTTCTAGAAATGTTTGCTAATTTATAAAAAAAATAAAATAATGAAATATCACATTTACATAAGTATTCAGACCCTTTGCTATGACACTCAAAATTGAGCTCAGGTGCATCCTGTTTCCATTGATCATCCTTGAGATGTTTCTACAACTTGATTGGAGTCCACCTGTGGTAAATTCAATTGATTGGGCATGATTTGGAATGGCACACACCTGTCTATATAAGGTCCCACAGTTGACAGTGCATGTCAGAGGAGGTGACCAAGAACCCAATGGTCACTCTGACAGAGCGCCAAAGTTCCTCTGCGGAGATGGGAGAACCTTCCAGAAGGAAAACCATCTCTGCAGCACTCCACCAATCAGGCCTTTATAGTAGAGTCGCCAGATGGAAGCCACTCCTCAGTAAAAAAGCACATGAGTTTGCCAAAAGGCACCTAAAGGACTCCGACCATGAGAAACAAGATTCTCTGGTCTGATGAAACCAAGATTGAACTCTTTGTCCTGAATGCCGAGCATCACGTCTAGAGGAAACCAGGCACCGCTCATCAGTTGGCCAATATCATCCCTACCGTGAAGCATGGTGGTGGTAGCATCATGCTGTGGGGATGTTTTTCAGTTTTAGGGACTGGGCCTCAGACTGGGGCTATTTGTTTTTTATGTCCATGCACCAACCTCGTCAAGTCAATTTCCTGTATGTGCAAATATACTTGGCCAAATAAAAGAATTCTGATTCTGAGGTTCACCTTCCAACAGGAAAACGACCCTAAGCACACAGACAAGACAGGATGGTGGTGGTAGCATCATGCTGTGGGGATGTTTTTCAGTTTTAGGGACTGGGCCTCAGACTGGGGCTATTTGTTTTTTATGTCCATGCACCAACCTCGTCAAGTCAATTTCCTGTATGTGCAAATATACTTGGCCAAATAAAAGAATTCTGATTCTGAGGTTCACCTTCCAACAGGAAAACGACCCTAAGCACACAGACAAGACAACGCAGGAGTGGCTTCGGGACAAGTCTCTGAATGTCCTTGAGTGGCCCAGCCAGAGCCCGGACTTCAACCTGATCAAACATCTCTGGAGAGACCTGAAAATAGCTGTGCACTGATGCTCGCCATCCAACCTGACAGAGCTTGAGAGGATCTGCAGAGAAGAATGGGAGAAACTCCCCAAATACAGGTGTGCCAAGCTTTTAGCGTCATACACAAGAAGACTTGAGGCTGTAATCACTGCCAAAGGTGCTTCAACAAAGTACTGAGTTAAGGGTCTAAATACTTATGTAAATGTGATATTTCATTTTTTAATTTTTAATAAATTAGCAAACATTTCTAAAAAACCTGTTTTGGCTTTGTCATTATGGGGTATTGTATGTAGATTGAGGGAAAAAAATTAATTGAATCCATTTTAGAATAAGGCTGTAACATAACAAAATGTGGGAAAAGTTAAGGGGTCTGAATGCACTTCATACTTTCCGAATGCACTGTATATGCCATTTAGCTGAAGCTTTTATCCAAAGCGACTTACATTGCAGTGAGTGCATACATTTTTTAGTATACATGGTCACAGCAGGAACCAAACCCACAACCTAAGCATTGTCAGCACCATGTTCTCCCAACTGAGCCACAGAGGACCACATGTAGATCATAGGTCTGTGCACAAATAGAGCATAACATATTGCTGAATTCCAAATCAATCCTCTGCGTGCTATAAGCAGTAGGCTATGGTGAAAATTCCATTTGGATACACTAGACAGTTTACAGCTCACATACCTGCTGCACTATGTGATTGTGTTGGCCTAAAGTCTCTGTGGTTGGTGTGCTATGGGAGGGTCCGTACGACAGGTACGACAATCCCATCATCTGCTCCGCCACTCTGTCACTGCCAGTCCTGAGCAATCCCTGGCCCTGGCCCTGGCCCTGGCCCTGGCCCTGAGCCCCCAGAGGCTGGCTGTACAGAACCCCGTCCATCTGAGGCATGCTATTGGTAATGAGGGCTGGATTTGAGGTACTAGGGTTCTGCGCCAGCGTGGTTGTAGAGGGAGAGCAGGTGTGATTAAAGGAGGAGAACGGTACAGAGGCAGAAGGATTGTACCCCTGAATCACGGAAGGCTGCTGAGATTCGGACATCTGTTGGGGTTTAGACACACAGAATGTTAATGAATTACATCACTTTCAGTGCTTAATAATAATGGTAAAATTGTTGTTATGCTATAAAACACTGAAGGAACTGCTGCAAATAACAGGAAACATCAAAACTTTTCCTAAAGAATATTGACTTACCCCTGAACCTGCGTTCTCTGTAATCTCTTGTATTTTTCTGAGTTCCTCTCTCAATGTGGCTGTTCTCAAATGGTCTAAAGAGACAGGTACTCCTCTCTCATCACCACACCATCACTTCCTCTACCCCCCCCCCTCTCTCTCTCTCTCTCTTTCTCTCTCTCTCTCTCTCTTTCTCTCTCTCTCTCTCTAACTCTCTCTGTCTCTCTCTAACTCCCTCTCTCTTCCTTTAATTCGTTCTCTCTCTCTCTCTTTCTCATTTTCTCTCTCTCTCTCTCTCTTCCTTTAATTCGTTCTCTCTCTCTCTCTTTCTCATTTTCTCTCTCTCTCTCTCTCTTCCTTTAATTCGTTCTCTCTCTCTCTCTCTCTTTCTCATTTACTCTCTTACCCTTTTTTACATGACACAAAATCGTCATTTTTATATTTTTATTTTTAAAACATTGGGTTCTGGACTTGGTATTTCTGGATATAATATACTTTAATATACTTCAAATAGCCATATATTGCCAAGTATTGTTTATTGTGTGTATTATACATTTTCCAGAATCGCAATGCTTTTGACACGAGAAAACGCACGAAAACTGTATTTGTCCCTTCACTGCTTCCGTACTTGCAAAATGGCGGCTACCTTCAGTGAAAACGTGAGTTTTGTTTTTGATGTGTTTTCATGTCATATAAAGTTATGCTTATTTGTTATTCACAGATGCAATATGACGTTCCAAGGAACATAATATTCTCTTATAGGTGTCCCCCTGCTATTTATTATTACAGTTTTTCTGGCTACTGCTGTCAGATAGCTATCATGTGTGTTGCATGTGAGCTATTTTTTAGCTAGTAAAAGTAGCTATACATTTTATTGTTATTGCAATTTTCTTTCAGGATTTGATTGATATTGATGGTCCCAATGCAGTGCGCCAATTGAACAGTCTCACTGAACAGGTTTGAAATATATATTCTCTACTCAGCTTCTCAACCAATACAACTACGGCAACATGAGGCTACTCTCTAGACTATCTATGCTCAGATTTAAACAGTGTAATCTGGTTGATGATTGTATTTAGGGTTATTTGCCCTATTACCAGTTCTCACATCTCCATTAATTTTGTAATACTCTGACGTACAGGAGATACAATTAACGTCCGAGTGAGTACTGTCTAACAACCTATGGAGTCCGATATCATTGCTAGTCTTATATCGTTGATAGTCTCCCGTAGTTGTTGCGAGATGCTAGCTTGCAACATTGAAGAAAACCTGAAGGAAAAACTTAATTCTGTTTTGTCAGAAGTGTGCTCTATACGCAAAACGGGAGACGGGTGTCCTGGCCATAGAAATATAATTAATCTTCTATGGCTATGTTCTATCCTAGGTGGCTGGAGTTACAAGTCATGTTCGAGATCTGCTAAAGAGGGTCCAAGATGGAGCATTCCAAACTTCAAAGGTATGGAAGGTTCACTAGAGTATAGAGATATTGCAAGCATTTCTATGGACTATAAAACTTCCAATACTGTTGTGTATGCTTCTACTGTGTAATGTAATTGTATCCCACTCTCTTCCAGGGCTTGTCATTTCTGGACCTGCGATATCAGCTTCTGTTGTTTTACCTGCAAGATGTCACTCACCTGATTAGCGTCAAATCAGAGGGTGGTAGTTTGAAGGAAAATGGCGCCCTACACAGATTGGTCACCGTTAGAACAGTAAGATCATGATGATAAATGAGAATTATTTTTCAAAAGATTTTTTTTTCACAAAGTTTACTCTGTGGATTTATCCTCTTTAACCATGCTAAATTCAGCTGGTGGCCCACCTTGGATGTGGCAGCCTAAGAGTGAAAACTATTGACTGATGATTATGACTATTATCAATTGTTTAATAACTGTATTATGGGGCACCTGACACACAGATGTCTAGACAAGTGGGAACATGTTAGAATAATAGTGTAGAATAGAATGCTCTAATAATAATATTATGACACTTTGGCCGCAATCTTGAATTTGGGGCCAAATCTAGGCTGGCCCACTCAGGGCTAAAGATGACTACAAACACTGAGAAAGCTATGACAGAACTCCAGTATTTCTTTGGCTAGGACCTGGGATAAAGGCCTGAAAAGGAAGTGGATTGTAATATGTAATACTCTTCTAACAGGTCTTGGAGAAGATGCGTCCTTTGGACCAAAAGCTGAGGTACCAAATTGATAAATTGGTGCGTACTGCAGTGACCGGAAGCTTAGGTGAGATGCAATCCTGTGCAAATGTAGCAGACTTTAATTCAAATCAAAGTGTGTTTGTGTGTACTAAAGAGTTTTCATTTGATCTGTTACAGCTGAAAATGACCCACTGCAGTTCCGTCCCAATCCAGAGAATCTGCAAAGCAAAGTAAGGTCTAGGGTCCTGTCTCTGTGTGCACAATCCATATTACATTTGACAAGATGGCTATTGTTCTGGTGTAATATTTTGTTATGTTCCATAGCTCAGTGAATCTGAGGACTCTGATGATGAGGATGACGGAAAGAAGGCAGACTCTGATAAAAAAGAGCCCTCTAGTGGCAAGAAATATGTACCTCCCAGGATCGCCCCTATGCACTACGGTAATGTCATCATTACAGCTGTCCTGTTACCTCACTCCAGTTCTATGATAGTCATAGAAAACCATGGTAGTTCTGTTTTAAAGTAATTGTACACTGTTGCAATATGCTTTTGTGTTTTTAATCATTATTGTCTCTGTATCCATTTTGAGCTGCAAGTGGTGTATGAAAAGTTCAACGAATGCGATGATATTGATGCATTTTTGTCCCCCGCTCCCCGTCCTACAGAGGGAGACATGACGGAGGCGGATAAGAAAAAGGAGCTGGCAGACAGGCAGCGCCGTGCAGCCCTGCGCAGTTCTGTGATCCAGGAACTCCGGCAGCAGTACAGTGACGCCCCGGAGGAGATCAGGGAACGCCGGGACTTCCAGACGGATCGGGAGAGCCGGGAAGAGCTGCACAGGTCAGGATTATTATCACATCAGATCAGACACAGATGCTGTGCCCGATTCTCTCCCCTTTCCCCTGAAGTGTGCAGTTGTGCACTCACCAACAGGGACAGCAAAGGGGTCACCATCTGAACTCAGCTGAATTTCAAATTTACCCCCGGCCCTCACTCCCTACCGCCGAGATATGTATGTTGTAAGATATGAGGATTAGATAGGTGTTAGAAATATGGTGAAAGTCCCAACCAGCTAAAAAAGTGGAGCAATTAGCATATTGCTTCTATCTATCTATCTATCTATCCAATACTATCTACAGAGGTGCCTAGAGAGAAAAGTAGACACTTTATTTGCTGCATCATGTACACAAAAGCACAGGACAAAGACAGTTACATACAATATGATCAGTTCATTCCACAGTTGGACATCCGAGTTACTTTTTCACCATTGTTTGTTGTATTGTTTTAATGTTCAAAATGTGTATTTTTAGTTTCGCACTGTGGTTAATCTGTTTGTAACATGATATTTTCTCTGTGCAACCGTAGACGTAGTACAATATATGACAGCAACAACACCTCCTGAATGTCTCTTCTCTTCTTCAGGAAAAACTTTGAGGAGTCCATGATGGTGCGTCTGGCAGTGCCCCGGAAGGAGAGGAGTGCCAAGAAGAGAGGCATGCTGGGAATGTCGGGTCAACTGAGCGGCATCACTCGGTTCAGTGACATCACAGCCCTGACGGGTGGCGAAGCACAGGTGAGCAGTACGCTGCATCTCACCTCTTTACCAGCCAGACATAGGTCAAATATGTCACACTTGATTTACTTTGCATGGTGCAGTGAAATCAACAAGAGTAGTTAAACATTTTTAACTTCAATCTTAATCAAGCACACCTCAAATACTAATACAATAATTATACTTAATAAACAAATATAGATTTGACCATATGCGTTTGACCCAGGTCTGCTCCCAGTCACTGCCTGATAACATGCAATGGTCAATATTAGGCAGAGTGGAGATTTATGTTCTAGTGGATAGTTCTGACCTTTGCCGTTTCATCCCTCAGGATGTGGATAATCGACCAAAGAAGAAGAAGAAACTGATGAAGAAGAAAACTAAAAGGAGAGGTGAGTCTATTAGACCCGTCCAGAAACAAGTGTCAGTGTCAAGCGTCTGCTAAGTGTCAAAAATTTACAAAATGCTATGGTTAACAACGCTAAGGTTGTGGGTTTGATTCCCACTGGGACCATATATACTGAAAAATGTATGCACTCACTGCAATGTAAGTCGCTTTGGATAAAAGTGTCAGCTAAATGGTGTATATACAAAACAAAATGTTGTCTATTTAATATAATATATGCCATTTAGCTGACACTGCCACAGAGGACCATTGAGAACCAATTCATATTTGAAATGACAACTGCAGTACATGGCAATCTTTATTGTTACGACGTGTCTGTAATCACCAACGTCCTCTGCAGCATTCAAGAAACACAGATAGGATTGAAGAATGGACCCCTGAGACCACAGGAGGCTGGATGGAGAATGGCGTTGTTAAATGTGATGACCTACTGGAGCAGCAACTGGGATCACATTCATTTTTACTGTGGATGATTGGAATATTGTGTATACGGCTTGATAATTGTATGCTTTTGGAAGCTATTGCTTTTACCACATGTATATCCCATTAAACACTTGTGCTGATCTTGTTCTGCCTTAAAACTGCATTTCTGAAATGTGGGTGACTTACAAATATTTGCATCATGTGATGTTGGTCTGTTTACTAGATGCAATGCGTTTGCTGTTACCTAATCAGTGTGGTGTGGAGACTGGGGACAGGCATACATTGTCTATGCATACTCATGAGATCCCAGACGGAACATCACATCTATATGGAAATAAATGTATATCTGGCAAAGATTGTTTCTTTTCTTCCAAATGGAAAAGGTCCCCCAATTTAAATTTCTCATTGCTTTGACACAAAATGTTGAGCACCTTTTGCAAAACAGTGAACACAACTGTCTACAGAGGATATTCTCCAATGCTTTTTGAGGACAACACGAAGGCTTGAATGAGACTAAAGTTAAACTGACAATCAGTCCAATGACAAATGATATGAATAGGTCGTCAGTAAGGTAAGTCATGTATTTATTTTATTTTTTTTTACAGTAAAACAATGTGTTGTTGTTGCAACTACCTACTGGGTACCTACTTCTTCAATGCATTTTATTTATATTTATAGAGCAGTAACAGCAATACAGGAAAAGATGGTACAACGTCAGCGATTTTTCCATCTTTGTTTACAATTGAAAACCAACCTGCACAACGCAAATTTCATCATATTATAGTTTTGCGTAGCCATACATCCAAATCAAGTTGTTCTTACGCCTCCTTCGGAGGTCCGGAGCATTTTTGATTATCCAGTCTGGCTTGTATAATCTGGACAGAGCGACAGGAGAATGTGCTCGCAATTTCACTGGATGTTACATTCCAAGAACCCTCCCCCACGTGCCCATAGGATGGTGGCTGGTTGTTATGCGAGTCCTCTTTTCCGACCGGGTAGAACTATTTTGCGGAGAGTTGGCGCCTATGCTAGCTTGCAACATTGAAGAAAACCTGAAGGAAAAACTAATTCAGTTATTTATTTTGGAGCTCCGTCCAAGCAAGGTTTTGGATTGACGTGTCCTGAGGCGCCATTCATTTCTAACAGGTTTCCACCTCTTTGTAGCTACTTTCTGCAAAGGATTTCCCCAAGGCTTTCCGAACTAGGGAAAGTCTCAAGGCAAGTCATAATATGACTCAAATGGGCCCCTAAACAATGAACAATTATTGCTGTCTAAAATAACCAGTTTGCTAGAGGTACAGAGGGGGACCATAAATCACTGCCTCAAAAAAATCAGAACAGACTAGCACATACAAATGTCATTTTTACACAATGTCTTTATTTTATTTGTTTCTAATTACAGACTCATGGGTTAAAAATAAAAAATAAAAAAAGCAAACTTTTTTTTTTTTTTTGATCAAACCCACTCTCTCTCCTCAGCCCCCCGCCCCCCACCCCCCAATTTCCCAAAAAAACCAAACCTCTCCACACAAACCCACCCCTTACCCCCCCTAAAATAAATGCTCCGCCCCGCTCCGTTATTAAGTTAACCAATGCCAGTAGCCCCCCTTGTAGTCTCCCAGACAAGCCGTGACTGCACTGCGCACCGTCAGAGACCGGGCTGGGGCACTAGAACCCCTCCCCACCCCTTCTCTGGTCCTTCCTTTCTCACTCTCACACAGCAGCTCTGCAATCTTGGCTTTAGTTCTGTATATAAATTATGTGTGGTGGGTTGGTTGTGTAGTGTCTGAAGTGTTGTGTGTGTGTGTGTGCGCGCGCGCGCATGTCTGTGTCTCTATGTCTGTGTGTGAGTAAGTAAGCTCAACGTTTGTTGTAGTAAATGCCACCCGCGGTAGGTCTGTGGTCACCCTGACCCCCTCCCCCGCCCCCCCACACAGACAGGATGGGGTGAGTGTGCATAGCGGGTGCAGAGAGAGAGAGAGACGCTGCTGAGACATTGGGGGGCGCCGCAGCCACGGGAGGAGGGGTAGTCAGCCTCCACTGGTCCTGAAACCTGAAACGACAAGAAGTGGTCTAATATACAGAGAGAGGAGAGGGGGAGAGAGAGAAGATAGAGAGGAAGAAAACAAAAAAGAGGGACATAGAGAGATGGTGAAGGGGTGAATGGAGGGAGCAGCACAGAGAGGCAAAAGGGGCGAAAAGGAGGAGACAAAAGTTTGAGGCCCACAAACAGAAGAAGAAGAAAAATGGAAACGTTGGCAAAGCTTCTGGCCATGCCTTCTTGCAAGTGAACGCTATGGGCTAAAAAAAAAAAGGGGGGGGGGGGGTACAATTGAAAAAATAGAAGAAAAAAAAAAAACTTTGAACACAATACTGAACTGCAGCCACTGTCAGAATGACCAGAGAGGAAAAATACTGAACACAGGAGCGCATGGGATGAATACCAGCAAGGGAAGATGGTAACAAAGGTGATGAGAGTTAAGGGGAGGAGGAGGTTGGGTTGAAGTGGGTGGCAACCGGTCAGAGAACAGAGACAAGGGAATATGATACTCCAATACCAACCACAAACTTTTTAAAAAAAAAGTACAACATTCTTGCTATTGAAAGGTTCACATATGTAAGGAAGGTACATTAAAAAAACAACAAAACAGATTTCCTTTCTTGTTGATGTTTGCTTTTGTTAAATTTCAAAAATTGCAAGCAAGGGGGGAGGGGGGGGGGGGGGCTGTGTTGTGGGTGTGAGGGCTCACAGCCAGACAAAAGGACACACGTCTGCAGCCTGAGATAACATCATCTTCTCAAAAAAGAAATGCCACCAATTCTCCCCCCCCCCCCCCCCCCCCATACACAGCCATCTTATACCTTACCAGGGTGACGTACCACCTTCGCACACGCACGCTCACACACAATCGCACACTGCGGCCAGTCAGTCTGTCCAGGAGAAGTTTTTTTTTGTCTTTTTTTTTTTTTTTTTGTCTTTTTTTTTTTTTTTCTCTCTTCTGGTTTCTCTTCCTTTATTGGGGGACTTTTCATTCTTTTTTTGGTATGGGGACAGGGGGGGATGATAGTAAGGGGGGTTGGGGGGTATTAGTAAGGGGAATACCACGATGTTGTTCGCCCTCGGCCCCTGGAAAAGAGAGAGAAAAAGAGGGTGAGTTTTTTTTGTTTGGCTTAAGACGACGGACACCAATTATGGGTGTAGTATGTGTGTGCGTGTGCTTGCAGGTAGAAAGGGGGCCTGTGGTGAGATCTCAATCCTTGGAAGTAAACTGGGGAAGAAATAATTTACGCATAGAGAATGTTTAGGTATACACAAATTCCTAGAAAGACATGTATACCATCTTAACGGTATTGTGCCTTGTGTCTTCTACGTGTTGCGTTACCACAATTTAAATAAGAATGAATAAGAATGGACTACAGTGCAGAAAGAAAGCTGCTTGGCCAACAGTAAAATGTGTCTGATTCTCAGATTAAACAGGTATTATAGTAGTGTCTGGGTGTGGGGGGATAGTGAAGGCACTCTCTCCCTCTTTCTCTCTCTCTTTCTCTCTGTGAGAGTGGCTCCTGAGGTCGCTGTTGGAAGAGACATCACCCCACAAATACCCCCAGCAGAACCAGGAGTGAGTACACACACAGCAGACTTGACTGACCCAGTATCTTTCCTGACACAACCTGGGAGGACTGGACTGCACAATTTTGCCCCCTCTCTCCACACACACGCTAAAAAAAAACCACACCACAATACTTTTGCCACACCCACACAAAACACCCACACAAACACCCACACAAACACCCAGTGGCCACAAACACAGGGGACACACCAGCGCTGAAACCAGTGGTTAGATACTGAAGTCAAAATCAGGCTGCAGGAATGAACCCTCCATTCTGGAAGTGAAGGCTATGGGTGTGACCGAGTGCCTAGGGCATCTGTGGGTGAATTCTAATTTGCCTCCTAGAACCCCCCCCCCCCCCCCCCCCCCCCCCCCCCCCCCAGACATTCCTGTAGATCTGAACAGATCGGACGAGTTTAGTAATCGCTTCATCTTTGCTTCTTATTAGCTAAGTGGAATGTAAGCCATAGTTCCCATGTCTATCCAGTGGTCCTTTCAGATCTACAGAAGCGCCCAGGGGGAAACGGGGTAGGATCTCAAAAGGGGGTGGTTCATTTGGAACTCTGCGTTTGTGTTAAATGAGCTTACACTCGGTTTGTTGTCCGCGCAACAAGGTAGAGCACAAAGCTGACCATTTTGGCCCTTCCAATATTTCAAATTTAATTCGAATTTCAGTATGAACTGCCCAAACGTCAATAATTATCACCCAGAAGTCAGGCAGGCTGCCATCCTGTCGTTGGAGCAAACCTGTTTTAGCTCCCCCCCCCCCCCCCCGCCCCAACAGTGGCCAAACTGTAACGAGGCTATCAGCTAATCTCTGTGCATGTGTGCATAGGAGTGGTGTGAGTGAGGAGACAAAAGAACTGGAGAGAGATTCTGACAGCTATGGGAATCCTTTTAACTCACAGGATGTGAGATTCATTCTTCTTCTGTCTGTTACGTTTACACTGAAGGCCAGATTTAGCCGACTAAACGCTGGCACCTTTGTCATTTGAGACGACTCCTCCCAAGGGAATACGTGTTTTTTTTTTGTTTTGTTTTTTTAAATAGGTTTCATGCCAATGTGAGACAAAACCAATTCTATGCATATTACATAAGATCTAATTCTCTTGGTCTAACCTTTGTTCGAAATCCCATGTTTTATTACCTCTTGAAAATAGCAGGGGCAAACACCTCAGAAATCAGGCCCTTACTACTTTCTCTTGATCCTCTACGAGAATTTTTCAATTGATAGACTGTTTTATCAGAGGCCCCCCTCAGAGGTGATAAAACACTAAAAAAAATTACCAATTACAATAACGTCAATCTAGGTGAGTTGAAAAGGCTAGTGCATTGGTCAAAATCTCTCGGTGCATGTGTGACAGGGGTGAAGATGCTGAGTATGTGTTCTATAGTCCCTCCCTTTCTCTCAGCAACACTTATAAAACATTACATGGAGGGGGGGGCCCCTCACAGAGCTCCACCGTGGGGCCCACCCACACAGAGCTCCACCGTGGGGCCCGCCCACACAGAGCTGCATCGTGGGGCCCGCCCACACAGAGCTCCACCGTGTCGCTCACTCTATGACTCATCACAGGAACCCCCCTCTCACCTCACACTGAGAGACACAGCAGGACACACACTCCAGGGAGACACACCAGACTCCCAGTGCACTGCGCTTTGATCCACTCCAGGTTTTACGTACATAGGGGGCAGGCTTTTGTACAGATTGAAAACAAATACAGATGGATAGAGACCAGGGAGGGGCTTTTAAAAGGTCACAGGCAAAACAAAGCTCTGGAACTACTGATGCACCAGGGGAACTAACCTACACACACACACACACACACACACACGATGAGATGGAACACAAGATGAAAATGCTTAATACACCTTCCAACATTAAAACAAGCAACTGATAGGTTCAGTGCCCCAACATCTACTAGACTAAACTATAGAACAATAAACAAACTCCAAAACCAAAATTAACCCAGGAATGTACGTATGAATCTACACACCTCTGAACCAAAACATCAAGACTCTCAATGACTCAAATGAATTGCAAAACAACAAATAAAACAAAATCACTGGACAAAAAAAACACAAAAAAAACACCATGATCTCAGAGCCCCTTTTGCCTGTCACCTTTTAAGGGTCACTGATGACCCTGCCGCAGTGAGGGGAGACACACCCCCTGTGAGCAGTGTGTGTGTGTGTACACACACAAACACATGTAGCGCTCCAACTCGTACAAAGAGCCTGCCACTCATGCATGTACAGCCTGGGCAGACCGCACTGCCGTGCACAAAGAGTTTGGCTGCCTCCACTGAAACGGTTGAAGGGTGGTACCATGCATGCAACAAGCCCACCTGACCCCTGAAATAACCTGCCCTGGTACAACCCCCACCTGACTCACCTTCCGAGTCCTCTGACCTCTGTATCCTATCGGCGTACATCTCAAACATGCAACAGGCTCCACCTAACGACACCCGACTGACCTTGTCTAACCCCGCCTAGCTCTCACCTTAACTGATTAAAGCCTAGGTTTGATCTGTCTGGGAACTGCCCCTAAAAATGCAACCTCCCTTCCTTCCTTGAATTAGGAAGAGCCCGTGCTTCCACCCATCCAAAAGTGTTAGTTTGATTACATCAATGGAGGAAGGAAGGAAGGGCAGATGGGTGCAGGTATTCAAATAGGGCCCTTTCCTCCTGCTGCACTAGTCTCCGGATACATATTCACCCCCAAAAGAACGAGTGAGTAAAATGGGCTTCGAAGATGTTGAAATCATCCTCCAATCCCAAACCGGCCAGTAGTCCCCCATAAGCAATATGGTGGTAGCTACAGTTTGCCCTCTGAAGGAGGTGGCACTTATGCCATGTTAACTTACAACTCTCCAATCCTATAGATCTACACAAATGCATAAAGGTAGGAATTTGGGCTCGATTTAGGATTCAGGGAAACCCTTTCTTCCTCCCCTCCTCCACACCAATTTCATCCTCCGTCTACCTTCCCATTACATTACTCACTGTTCACTCATTCCTTTCCCCCTAAAACCCACTGCTTCACTCAGTCTCCCCCTCTCTCTGGTCTACTTGCATACCCTCTCTTCCCCTCCCTCCCTCCCTCCCTCTCTCAAATATCCTCACCCTCCCCTCCCCTCCCCTGCCCTCCCTCCCCTGTCAGGTAACGGCCGGTTGGGCTGTCTCTCAGTCTCAGGGTGTGGGTGTCCCGGCTGGCTCACCTGAAGGCCCGTCCTCTGCCTCTGGGTGGTGTGTAGCCACTGTAGTAGCGTGCGCGTGACGACGAGAAGTTCCCTCCCCGTGAGCGGAAGCGGGCCCGGGGGAACCCGCGGTCTGTGGTGCTGATGCCTGGCCTGTTTGTTCTCTTCGCGCCCACCTGTGTGTGTGCGTGTGTGTGTGTGGGGTGGTGGGGAGAGACAAGCCACAGATTAGATAAAACACAGAAGGTGAAATGGAATTGATCCTTGTGAACCCTGTCTGATTAGGGCATTGTTTCTCAACTCTGGTCTTTGGGTAAAAAAAACTCCTTCTTCTAGCATTGTGACTGCCTATGGCCCCTGGTCTGAGCATTGATTACTTTATCTTATGACGAATGATGGATCGATGATTGACTTACTTAAACAAATGTATTTGTTGTAAGTCGCTTTGGATAAAGGCGTCTGCTAAATGCCATAAACGTAAAAATTCAAACTTCATTTAGTAGCTCAGGTGTTCATTTCCTTTAACCACAGTGCACATCTGGCAAGTATTGGAGACAGGCTATTGCTGGAGACCAGCGGTTATTCTATTTGGCACACACTGCTTTTGCCCAACTGCTCAAGCCCGGGATATAACATAGCTGGATATATCATATTGATATATATAAATATCCACCAATGTGATTATCACAGCTGAATAACAGTGCTAGTTATACACAGTACCAGTCAAAAGTTTGGACACACCTTCTCATTCAATGGTTTTTCTTTATTTTTTATTATTTTCTACATTGTAGATTAATATTGAAGACATCAAAACTATGAAGGAGCACATATGGAATTATGTAGTAAACAAAAAGTGTTAAACAAACCAGAATATTTTTTATATTTTAGATTCTTCAAAGTAGCCACCTTTTGCTTTGATGACAGCTTTGCACACTCTTGGCAAGGTGTGTCCAAACTTTTGGCTGGTACTGTATATGTATGTATGTATGTGTATATATATATATATATATATATATATATATCCACCAACGTGATTAGCCTACAATAAATCAGTTACAAATCTGATTAATCTTTGATAGATATGGTAATTTATTATTGTTTCCATACAGATCTGCCGTAAAAGAGACGTCAGATTGAAGAATACATACCGGTAAGGTACACGTTGCGTACATACTGGTAAACTATTTATTTTTAACCAGTGTTTATTAGGGACCAACGCTTATTTGTTTCAATGTCTTTTTTGGAAGTAACCCTCTCACTGAGGGCGAGTCCTCTCCATCTGTCCTCACCTTAATCTGCCTCCCTCTGAACAGGGACTCGTCCAAAGCCATGGCCGTCCTCACAGACTCCTTGTCTGAAAACTCGATATAGGCAAACCTGCAGCAGCAGCAGAAACATAGTGAGTGTTAATTGACTATTAGAGAGCAGACCTCAGGAAGCAGAGAACCTTTATACTGTTGAATTAAATATTAAAACAATATCACAATACCCCATTATGTTTTTTCCTCATGGTTACCGACATGCATGAAGGCAGATCGTTTGCGGATAGTTTGACATTGAGTGGTGGGGAAATCAATACAATCTTCTGATGATGTGTGGTGCTGTAATTAATTAATGTTGGGAGTTATTGCACTGGTAATGTTAGGCTGATGGACCCTGTGTTAGTCACGACAAGGAGACACAGGCCTTTTGAGGACTCCGAAATACTAGCAGAGTTATGACAACTTTTTTCTTCTTCTTGATAACTTGTTTCTATTTGCATGCGGAAAAGTAGGACCAAATGTGCGTCACTCTCTGAATTTGAGCTCTTCTGAGCTGTTTCCTGCTCTTGAGAGGCTTGATATCTACCGGCCCAGGGCTGTGTTCAGTAGGGCTGTGTTCAGTAGGGCACAACTTTCTGGAACACCTAAAGATAAATGTATTGTGACACGCCTCTCTGGCATTCACCATAAGGAATCATGTCAGCTTTATTCATAGAAAGTAAACATGCACACACCTATTCCGCCTTGAAGCCATTCCTAACCTAACGTAATTTAACTGGTCAAAGCAAGCTTTCCGCTGCATTGCTTTCACCAATCCAATTGTTTTAAGGAAGGGACGATTGATTATTCTTTGAAATGTATCTTTCTAACTTGGCCTCAGCCAAGTAATAATAATAATAATAATAATAGTAGTAATAATCACCCTTTGGGATGCCCTGTGAACTTGTCACACAGGATGGTGACTCTGTTGACGGAGCCACAACCGTGGAAGTGAGCCTCCAGCTCCTCTGCCGTGGCACCATAATCCACCTGCACACAGACCACACAATGGTGAGACACAGACACACACAATTTGCATCCAGGATATAATGTATCAGGGTTCGCCCCAGGAGTTCTGAACAGGGTGGCTCTGGATTGCATGATCAAAACCGACCGACTCGCATTTCACTCACATCAAAATACAGCTAAAACGCAGAGAGACATAACACTTTCGCTTTAAAAAAATATATATATGTTTTTTAAATATGTTTTTTTAGGGCATTTCTGCTTTATTGCGATAGAGACTAGAGTAGAGATTGACAGGAAGGATGGGAGAGAGAGAGGAGGGATGACATGCAAGATAGGTCGAGGGTCGGAATCGAACCAGGAACCTTCCGATTACGTGGTAAGCACATTAGTGTGCTACGCCACTAAGGGCCCCAAGCTTTCGCTTGGCATTCAAAGACAGTTGCTCTGTCATTACTAAATATTAGTTTCATCATTGTGGCAGAGCTGCGGGGAGAACCCTGTGTACAATGTAAAAAGATAGGCCTAAAAGGTGCGAATTCCACACCTTAAATAAATTAAACAAAACGACAACCAAGAGAATGAGAGGGGGGCGTTCAGTGGCGTAGCACACTAAGGCACATACCATATCATCGCAAGGTTCGATTCCGACCATCGACCTATCTTGCATGTCATCTCTCCTCTCTCTCACCCATCCTTCCTGTCAATCTCGACTATCTCTATCCTAATAAAAGCAGAAATGCCCTAAAAATATATCTAAAAAAAAAAGAAAGAAAAAAGAATGAGAGGCAGAGGTGAAGCCTTACGTTTCCAACGTAAATTGATCTCTGGTCAGCCTCCATCTTCTCCTCAATGGACATGATCACGGGACCAGCTACAGAGGACAGAACATTACATCCACGAGAATTAGAAATGTTGATTCTCTTCAAACAATCATTCGTTCTTTCTTCCTAAAGCCAACCATATCCTCCCCATTTACCCTGCTACCCCCCCCCACACACACACACACACACACACACCTGGTGGAGGGCTCAGGTTCATCTGTTTTTCCTACATCTCTCTCAGCCTCCACACACACACATACACACACACACACACACACACACCTGGTGGAGGGCTCAGGTTCATCTGTTTTTCCACCTCGTTCTGTAACTCCTTCAGCTTCTCCGCTTCCTCCTCCATCTCTCGCACCCGAGCTTTGATCGCCTCCAGCTCCTGCAATAAGCAACACACACACACACACGCCACAGTTAGCAGGGTCACCACACACACTGACAGTAAAACATAAATGAATAAATTCATCCTATTCATCCATCCATGCTGGATAGGAACCATGACACAGCAGTCCACTTGAAATCCTGTAGCCTGAACTGACCCGGCTCCTGCACTGGCAGATGAGTGGAACAGCCTCGCACATGACCACTGGGCTGGGGGTCTTTACAGCAGACTAGTCCATTTAGTCACCATTCATTTCAGACTGCCCGTTCAGCAAGAACCCCCCCCCCACCCCCCTCCTGCCCCAGTCATGGACAATAAGACAGTGGCACATTACAAAGTGCTGCTGGGTGGGATGGGATGCTGTGGGATGTGGGATGGGATGCTGCTGGGTGGGATGGGATGCCGTATTAGGTGAATGCCTTGTGGATGGCAACAGTCCTGACAGTGCTGCATTGCAGCGCAGCGAGGGTCGCTCCAGTTCCATCCCTGGCTTATACTGACATACAAAGCCATGCCACTCCATTCACGCAGTCCAGGTCTAGAGGGTGGATGAATGTCACACAGTGTCCTAACGGATCACACCAACAAGCTATACACACCAATTCAAGATGGTCTCTTCAAGAGGGAAAACACATTTAAATTCATGGCAAGGTCTGCACATGACCCTAAACGGTGACATTACAGATGCGTGGCTGTGTTTTGTCGCATATTTAGTGTGTTGTCGTTCCTCCCAATCCCTCTCCCCTTTCTGCAAATATCCAAGGATGCTAGCCCTGCCCTGAAATACCGCACCCCCAATCTTGTGCGCACACAACTTATCTTAAACACATTCCATGCCACAACCCACACGTGCACGTTTACATTTGTGTTGATGTACACCATGGCTACACAGTCGCTTTAATTCGTGAGATTATTGACAATCCTATTTTTTTTTTATATTTAAGATTACTCGTTACAAAGATGGATGTCCCTAATTACAATAATGTAGAATAACCATTGCTGATGTCGAGGATGGATTTGCCAGATGCATATTATCGTTAGTAAGCTCTCGTCATCTCCATCCCCATCATTATCAAACCTAATGGCCAGCCAATTGCCAGAGCTCAATGTAACTAGCTAACGTTAAAAGCAACTGCCGCATACATGCTAGCTAGATATTTAACAATATTTATGATTTACGGAGCTTGTTCATCGTGAAGCTGACTGACCGGTAGCTGGCAACACATTTAAAAGCTTCTACAACTACTATTTTATATTCATAATCATGTTCTGTATGCGCATCAGCCCTTAAATTCCAGCAGCTCTGTCAGTGTATGATATTCCAGAAAATAAAGGAGGCGTGTTTACCGTGAGCTCTCGCCGTGTCTGCGGATAGACTCGCACTGCGGCGGCTAATGGCGGCCTGTCCTACCCTCGCCCCTGTCTCCTACATCTCCGTCTCACATTTTCGCGATGAAGATTTTTTTCCCCCACTAGGTCGACAGCTCTAGCGCAGAGAAACTACCATCGCCGCTGCGCCAATATGGCCGCCAGAACCACGCATGTCACCACCCATTTATACTGCACTGCGTGAGCCACAATGGCGGTTATCGACCGGGCGATAACAGTGACACTAATTTACCATAGCATGTGATATTATAATAAAGCTAATTATTATTATTATAATAAGTCATTTAATATCTTACTAACTAAATGTACTGTCCAAACTCTGAAGTCACGTTTTGGGGAATAAATGATGCCCTTCACTTACCGGGTCCTCAATAGCGGATTCTCCCTCTTCTAAACCCGGTTCCTCATCCCCAACACCCGGGTCTTCCAGCTCTGGATGTCCAGGGTCTGAGTCCAACAGGGATTCATCCGTCAGTCCGTTACCGAACTCCGCCATCGCCCAATTCCCGCTGCTCCGACGCGCCTCGTGGCTAAACCAACGTTACAGGCCCCTACTCACACAGGGGGTAGAGTGAGTGGGGCGAAAGAAAAAAAACGGCGGAAAACGCCGCTCAGGAAAGTTAAAACGAGAGATAAAAGGCCAGCTTCGATTTTTAGCCACTATTTAAACCGGGTTCCACGTAGACTAGACCTATGGAATACCAGGCTATCTCGGTTGAGCGTCGCTAATCACAAATACACAACCAATAGCTTGTTTACATGAGAAATATATATAAAAGCGAGGTTTCTCTCCGCGAGCACCGTGTCCCTCAGTTCAGAAATGGAAGCTAGAGGCGGGGTTACGTCTCACTGCGGGCGTAAACTCGTAATATTATTAGTCGAGGAGGATTCTCGGCAAACCTCCTTTGTGTTTAGGAAGCGCCCATTGGGTTTCTGGGAGGACATTTCAGCTTCCGCTTCACAATTCTACCTCGAATTCGATTAGATTTCTGTCAGTCAGCTTGGACACTCCCCCATGGCTGGTGTGACACAAATTCCATTTGGTAGATGCTTCAGTTCACCTCCTGTAAATCCGGTTGATCAGACTTATTTTTTTGATGACCTTTCTTTACCGATAACAACCCATTCAACACATTCCACATTTGCTTCAATTGACAGATGGCGTTAGACGTGAATTGAGTCTTGGCTGGGGAAATATATATATATGAAAAAAGAGTAGTAATTATCTAATTGAGAAGCAATCAACCTGTCCATAATAGCAATTACTCAGACCGATTTTTGTTGTTCAATTGATTTTATTTATTTTCTGTATACCAAAGAAAACAGAATAGAGATCCAAAATGAAAGTACAAGTGAGGAAAAAAAAAAAAAAAAGCTTAATCAATATTCTAACAATTCATAACACCACTGCCACCGTTAATGTTCAATAGTCATACCAATACCATCTCTTTTTGAGTAAAGAGACGTCATTAAAACCGTTATGAATCAATAATAATCAAAACAGTGATGAGAGTAATGATAACAATAGGAGAAGTAGTACAGTTATAATAACAATAGTGATAATCAAGTGACAATGACAAATGATTAGAATAAAAAGCAGATCTCCGTAAAACCTATCTAGCTTGGACAGTGCAACACCGTGTGATCCCAGTCTTGAAGCACAGCAACTGCAACCCAGTCCTTATAGTTTAAGACACAAGCTACAGTCTGAAACCATTACAAAATTATTAGTAATTATGAAGGACATTTTAAAAACCATTTAGTCTTTGAGTCAACTCAAATGCCCCACGTTGTCATAGCTGAAATGCGTTCATCTGTAGCTGGTGGCAAAAATAGTGGACTGGCTCAAGTAGGTGTCAAGCCACGGGTTCCTTTACAGTTTGCATTAAGAACATCTCTCCTGCTCTCTGTCGACCTCAAGATTGCTTTTTGGTTTTTTAAATGACAGAAAGCAAAGGAAGGATAACTTTGGAATATCAGTTATTCTTAATATATTTCTTTTAAAAAAGTTTATTTTTTTAGTTTTGCATTTTGTTAAAACTATTAATAGTAACATTATTAATAACAATAATATACAACTTAAAACTGAAGGAAAAACATCTTTAGTATGTTACGTGTCCTTCAAAACAGCACCTTCTTTGTTTACTCTGGTCAACCATTTCCCAATTGCTTACTGAAGTATCCACAGTTACAGAGGCAACTGAAGAACACTCATCTGCCTCCTCTCTCTTGGTTTCCAGACTTGTTGCATGATTTCTATGCAGTACGTACATAACCAGTATTAGCTCGCAGCCACATATGTTTTAAGACACAAAAAAAAAAAGAGATTAAAATTAAACAAAAAAAAAATATTCAAACCCTGTTCTCTTATCCTCATCAGTCTGTTTGGTTTGACCTAATCAGGAATTTGCTGTGTACTGAGGGGTACAGGAAATAGCACTTGGGGGAGGGGGGGGGGGGGGCGGGCGGGTTTCTGCTTGCAATGACGTGTTTGTGTACATATTCATTGACAACAACAAAAAGGATACGAGCGGAAATATAATTTCCCTGCTCCAAAAATGAAAAAAGAATGTCCTCATCATTGAATCAAGAGTTGGAAATGGCTGAGCACTATTAGCAGGACTAACAGACTCTCCTTGCACAGCAGTAAAGTCTGATCAGTGTTTTGTTTGGCATTTAATAAGCCAATGCAAGTCCTTTTGAACAGACTGCAAGTAGCAAAAAAAGTCAACACCTTGATTTAATACATGTGACATGTTGACATCCAACATGCAACAAATGTCTTTGATCATTTAGAAAGACAGACTGCATAAGAATGCTTACAAAACATTTCTACAATGTAAAACGCATCAAAGTGCTGTAAAATGAGCGTCTTCCTCAATCTCTCCGTTTCCCATCTGTTGAGGATTGTCACGTGAACAGAGTGAATGTGGTTATAGGAGGGGAAACACCAGTTAATATAGGCAGCCCAATTCTAGTCACAACCAATTAAACGTACCTTCAGATACCAAGTACAATGGCATAATACACCACCTCACCTAGCTGACCAAAATCAACCTGTATCCCCACAAAAAGGTCATACAGCACCACCAATTTCAGAGCCAATAAAAACTGTTGTGCTGTCAATATTCGAACAATTCAACTTGTGTCTGCTGTCCCAATCTATCCACTTACAGTGAATCAGTCCCAATTTCATAGGAGGTGATTGGACAAATAAAAAGAACTATAGGTGGAGTAAACAGTAGGAAACACATGTGATATTAGACCCCGTCTCAAACACAAGTGCCCAGTCCACTATCAAAACCCTACTTTCCTGGAGCACTTTTGAGGATAAGAACCTAGCCCAGTCAAGATTATGGCCTAATTATTTTGCATAAGCACAATCTTCAGGGGACAATACACAAGCATTGTAAGAGCGATATCAAAGCTGGACTAGGGTGGTTTAAGACAAGGATGAGGCGGAGGAATAAGGAGGGTGACAAACGCAGGCCAAGTCAATGTTCATCACTCGTCTGATAATTTTCAATGAAGTGTGAAGCATTGTGGCAATAGTCAGTGTGTCCAAATGATCTCAGCAGAAAGTTTTCTCCAAATGATATCCAATGAGAGAGAACAAGGATAGCAGGTGCAAGGGGCCTTTTCCACGCAGAAACAAAAATATTAGCTTGAGGATTAGTTCCCAATTTGTGTTTATCAAAATCTAAGGATCCCAATGGGACCCAAGTCTGTACCACTACCAGCACCGATCTGTGACTTTAGCTGGTGCTGCTTGCTGGAGGAGGGGAAGACTCAATGGCCTCCACACCAGAACCAGTACCAGATCCATTGTTGGCGAGTGTTGCCGGTTGGCCAAAGTTAGTGGTTCTCAGAGTGGCTAGATGCCGAGGGGAGAAGACATGGGCTCTGGCTGCCGCGCGGGACTCAAAGCCCACGTTGCAGGCTTCACACCTGCCCCTCAGTGTCTCCCGGCCAGCCGGCTGGCCCGCAGCTGGGGGGACAGACGGCTCCAGGACCGTCAGCTGGACCGGCTTGGGCAGGATGGGACGGTTGGCTCGGAGAGCGTTGTACTGCAGGTAGCTGCCCGAGCTCACGTCAACCTTCTTGGAGGGCTCCGATGACGAAGGAGACTACAAGAGGAGAGCGAGCGGCAGATAGATATTAAAACACAAATGACCTAACAAATATACACCAAGTAACTATTAAAAAGTAAATGCAGTTACACAAAGAGCAAACGTTATATTCACAATATTCTCTTATCAATGAATACTGTGCTTACAGCCAAATGTTAGCCTACCAGTTTTTCCTGCTGAAGTCTCCAGCGCTTCTCCTTGGCGCGTGTGTTCTGGAACCATATCTGCACCACTTTGAGTGGCAGCCCCAACTCCGTTCCTATGGCCTCGCACTCCAGCGCATTGGGGTGAGCGCAGGTCTCATAGCAGGACTGCAAGATGGACAGCTGCAGGCAGGACAGGTGTGTGCGGGGCCTGCGGCTAGTGGAGTGGTTCAGGAAGCTGGCCTCCGTCGGGGCAGACTTGGCCATGGATACGGTGGTGGTGTTGACCAAGCCAGCAGAGGCTGGGCTTGCCGTGGTGGTGGTGGTTGTGGTGGTGGCGGCGGCGGGAGTGATGGTAGGGGTGGGGGCGGGGGTGATGGTACGGGGTGTGGTGGATAGACCCAACTGTTCTCTAGAGAGCGTGTTGATCTTGAAGGGCCCTTTTGGGGACCAGTAGTTGAGCCCATTTTGTTTTTGGGACACCGCGGCTGGACACTTGGTGATCGGTGTCGGGGAGAGTTTTGGTACCATGCGGTTGATGATTCCTGGCACGAATCTCTCTTCGTTACGATCATCCTCTTCCTCATCTGTGTAAGCTGCTTCCCTGCTCACCTCTTCGTGCTTACGTTTCTGGGGTGGGCGAGGCGGGGTAGGGAGCGTCTCCTTGGGGGTGACCGGGAGGACTGGAGCCGTGATTTTGGGAGCGATTTTAACCATTGTGACGTTGTTAGTCGTCTCCAGTTTGGTCTTTGGCACTGCAGAGGCAGACGTACTGCTGCTGGAGGAGACAGTACAGGAGGCTACCTCCTTAGGCCTGTTGGGAACTGGGTTTGGGATTTTGACGGTTTCCTTCTCCTTCACCTGCTCTTTTTCGGTCTTTGGGAGCAGCCTTGCTGAAGTAGCTGCTGTAGAGGCTGTGGTGAGGCTGTTGGAGTTGGTGGTGTTGGTGTTTGATTTGGGGGTGCTGGAGAAGATGGGTTTGGACAGGGGCCAGGTGAACTTGATGAGAGGTTTGCCAACCGCAGCCAGAGTGCCATCACTGATGAAGCGGACCTCCCCCTTGCGTTCCCTTGCCCTCATGTTCTGAAACCAGATCTGCACCACTTTCTTTGGGAGATGGACCCACTCTGATATCTGTTCAAATTCATGTTTTCCAGGATTGGCGTCTTTGAAATAGCAACCATAAAGCACGTCTAGCTGCTCTGCCTGGATTATGGTTCTGGAACGCCTCATGTCCCTGTACCGTTTCCCTCTTATGCTAGGCCTCTTCTGTGCCTTCTCCCTCTCCTCTTTTTCCTTCTGTCTCTCCTTCTCCTTTGCTCTCTCTCTCTCCCTCTCCATGAGAGTGGCGTTCAATCTCTCTGCTGCCCGCATGTAAACAGTGCTGGCCTTAGCCATGTTATTGCAATTGACATAGCCACCGCTGTTGGAAGTAGGAGTGGCACTGGCAGAATCAGGTTTGACCTGGACCACGATGAGCCCTCCGGCTGTGGGCCTCAGACCCAGCCCATCCAGCAGACGACCTTTCTGGACTGAAGTCTTGTCCTTCGTGGCAGAGGTGGAGGAGGCAGATGTTGAGCTCCGGTTCTTTCCAATGCTGAGATCTAAAGCAGACTCACACTCTCCACCGTTGGACAGAAAGCGAGAGATGTGTGTGTGAGAGGAGATGGGTGGCGTGAGGAGAGGGTCGGAGAACCGAGTGATGGTGGGGGGATTTGGAAAGGCGGGTACTTTGCCTCCATCTCCCTCGGCTACTCCCATCCCAACCACTGAGGGAGGGAGGGAGAGAACATAGGGGCTGAGGAACTGAGTAGAGAATGGAGCAAGGGACAACGACAGAGGGAGTGAGTGTAAAATGCCACTTGGATGCCCCAGGTGGTCAATGGAGAGGGGAAGGGGGCCAGGGGGATCAGCTTGGGCCTCTAGTTCTAAATCCATATCAGGGTCCTGTCTCTCCTTCTTGGCTTCCACCTCTTCCCTCTCCAGCTCCCTCTTCCTCTTTTTCCTCTTCGCTCTCTGGGCTCCACCCTCCTCCTCCTCATCCTCCGCATCTGAGAGGAACACAGTGGTGGAGCGCAGCACCTTACCTCCACCTGTGCCCTTGTCTCCTGCTAGCTCTCCCTGAACTTCCTCTCTAGTCGGGCTGCCTGGCCCCTCCCTCACTGAGCCACTCTGGCTGTCCTCATCAGACACGATGACAGAGGTGTATGATTCTTCATTGTCTGAGTCAGAGGTCAGACAAGGATCCCCTATGCTCTCCCTCCCCAAGTCTCTCTCTCTCCTCCTTCCCCCACTACTTGATAAATCCATAGCCTGACTGCCAGAGGCCTCAGCGTTGTCCTCGCCCTCAACTATAGTAAGAGCACTTTCCTCCTCATCATCGTCGTCATTGTTGTTGTCGTTTTCCAGACCCCAAACATTTCGACCATATCCTGCAATGCTGCGCATGAGTGCTGCCCCCCTGGCTTTCTGCCTCTCTTTGGCATTGTGAGCATCGCCCAGCCACCTACGCACCTCTCCCTCGGCGAGCCCCACCTCCCTGCCCAGCGCCTCACAGTCCTCACGTGGGGGACTAGCTGCATCAGCCTCGCTACGTGACTCCAGGAATGCCCACAGAACCTGGGACTGGAACTCTGTCAGAATCAGGGAGCCTGTGGAACGGTGCCTCCCCCGCAAGTTGGGACGTGGACGAATTTGGTCCGGGGAATCTAAGGCGCATTTAAATGGACTTGGTTTCTGAGGGGTAGAATCAGGGCTAAGGGTGAGGTGTAAATTGACGGGACTGAGGCTTGAGTTGCTGTGAAGAGATACAGAGGGCGAGCGGTAGTCACAAGCGATGCTCTTGTCTGTGGCTATTGGGGAGTTGGTTAGATTTGGTTGAGCCACTTTGTCAAAGTCTCCACCTTCTTCTTCTGCCTCTCTCTGATCTACAGGATTCCTTCCATCAGTTGTGCACCCCTCTCTATCTGCCATTTCATTGTCGCCATTTTTCCTACAATCCCCATCCCTGTTCTTTTCGCTCTCTGTTTTTAACTCCTGTGCATAACCCTTACTTTCTTGCTCCTCTTTAATCTCTTGTTTTCCATTCCCGACTGGCATTGTCAAATTCTCACCCTCTCCCTTTACTAGGCCCTTCTCCTCAGTCTCTTCTTTCACCACTTCACTCTTAACGTCGTCCTTCGTGTCTTGCGAGTTGGTCTGTATGGTTGCTGCGAGTCCGACGGCAGGCCACTGGTTCTGTAAGCTACTGAGTCTTTGGACCAGGAGAGCCTGCTGGGCAGCACTGAGGCCTAGTAGGGGTACAGACTGTGTCAGGAGCTGACTAGGGGACTCTAGAGTTGGGCTCTGGCTCTGTGTTTGCAGCCCATTCAGGATCAAGGGCATGAGCATCTGTGGTTGAGGGATCAGCCGAGGTGTTGCCACACCAGGAGATGCTCCAGTTGCAAACAGGGTGGGGAGGAGGGAGTGCGAGAGAGAGTTGGGGCTGGATGTTAGCAAGGTGAGAAAGGCAGAGACTGCCTGGGCAGAGGCCACAGGGGAAGTGAGCAGTGAGGGAGCCAGCGCCGGGGTTTGAATCAGTTCTCCGTCTTTGGTTGTCACTGACGCCAGGCTACATGGGGTGGCACAGTTGCTGATGGTGGCCCCACCTCCAGAGGAAGTAACCACCACATTTGGAGCCATGTTGCTGCTGCCACTCCCTGTACTTCTAGCTGTGCTATTGGCTGCGTTTCCAGCATTTCTGCTGCGGGTCTGGTGCAAAACAGATTTCATATGACTCTCCAGGGTGATGGCGTGATTATAGGAGACCCGACACACAGCACACTGGTAGGGCTTGTTGGAAAGGTATGGCCGGGACAGCACAGGGACTGAGGGAGTGGGGGTTTCACTTTCTCCACCCTGTTTTGAGGATCCCGTTCTCATCCTTTGCATGTGGGATACAGAGTTGTAGTGAACACTCAATGCAGTCCTGGTTGGGAATGCCTCAATGCAGGCGTTACACTTGAACGGTCGACTGTCATCACTCTCAGCCACTACACCATTATTACTTGTGTTTTTTTCACTATTGTCAGGCGTTTCAGTTTTTCCGCTTCCTTCCTGATCCGACTGCAGGTAAACTCCATCTCCCTCCTGTTCTTTTATTCCCTCTTGTTCCTCATCCATCTCCTTGACTTTGTCTCCAGATTGTTGGGGCAGTTCAACGCTCTCATCATGCTGACATACTTCTGATGGGGAATCGGAGGCCTCTATATGCTTTAGTTGTAAAGATGCGGCATCTGATTAAGACAAAAGAGAGATGGCCATTGAGTTAACTGATCCAGTGTTAGTCGCTGGAACAAAGAAAACATTGATTGACAGATACAGCTATAGAATAACAAAGATTAATCCTTGCGTAATACCACAGTAGCCTGGCTACGGATCTGTATAGCATGACAACGACAGTCATGGGACTTGGCTAAACCACATACAGATCTGGAGGCAGGCTAACAACACAATACTGACAAATTAATCCACAGTGCAGAATAGAAGATAACATCACACTGCTGTAAAGCTGAGGACAAACTCACCTGTGTCGTTCTGAACATCTGTGTCCCTATCCTCTTCACTAGCCCACTGTTTAGGGATAGCCTGATAATGTATAAAGAGATGAAAATGTCATTAATTCAGTTTGAAAAATGTGTAAAGGAAACTTCAGCATAATACTCTTCTGCTGACACAGGAGTCGACTGCAGTACAACAAGGGAGCATCATGGTACAAATTGGGGTGTGAATCATTGAATGCACTGTTATTTCACTCAGCTAGCAAGCGTCTACTTCGCCCCAAGGATAAATAACTTATACAAAATAATAATAATCTATGAACCTACTCTGTATGACTAATTTGATATTTTCCAAGAATAATCCATCAACATAAAATCACACCACCACATTTATAACAGACGCATCATTCAAGTAATGGTGCATAGCCTACCACTCATATGGAGTAAAAGGGTAGCAACCTGCAAAACATACGGGCACGCTGTATTGACTTCAATAAATCCATCCAGGCAACACTACTTACAATGTCCAGCAATTTGTCCACGCAGGTAGGAAGCACGCTGTGCCTGTCAGTCAGGTGTAGAGAGAGGGACGCTCTGTCTGGTTGCCCTTGTTGGCACAGGGGGCACAACCATGCAGCCACCACGTTGCTGTCACTGCACACTGTCTCTCCAGACTCCTCCTATTGGATGAAAATTAGTTTAAGTGGTCGGAAGATGAAGAGACAAAGACAGTGTATCTCTGTGGTCTGTGTGAACTCCCCCCCCCCCCCCAACAAGGCACATCTTATACCGCATCTCAAATAGGCTAAATCATTTGGGAAGTTAAATCCATAAATTGTCTGACTACAAATTAAGAGACTGCAATACAAACATTTAACCTTTTATTTCTGACATCCATATTAATAATTTACAATAAGTGATTGAAATGTCATGACACATGCTCCAAAAAATATGAACCACTTGAATCAAATGGGATGGCCTGATTATTGACCTTGACAAGCAAAAAGTGTGCCAACTTCAGGGACTATTCTAGGGTCATACATGTAATTCATGGTCAGTAATTAATTAATCTTGACGAGCCTGATTGTGTCGAAACATGCAAAAACTAGCCGATACTACAAGTCAACAACCCACCGCGGGACAATTCATTGCACTTCTTCAATTAATAGGATAACTCGACAGACATGTTCATGGTTATTTTGTAAACATTACTAATGGCCCTTACCATAGTATTTACATGATTGATACAATTACAATCAAAAACATACCGATACTATATTGTAGAGCAAGAAAAAGCATCAACGTCATACCAACACTGCAACTACCCTGCGTCCTAGTATCAATTAGCTAGCCGTGCCCAGAAAAAAATCGTTTTAAGGTTGTTTTCTGTTTTTGTTGTAATACTAGACACCACAGAATTGCACATGATCTCAGCCTTAACGTCACAGGAATAATGACAAACGTGATCATTGCTCTTGATCATTTAGCTAATTAATGAACAGCTAATTAACTACGCCAACCATGAATCAATTAGCTAGCAGGCTAGTTAGCATATCTTACCTATCAACGTCGCATTACAGTTGTTGCTGACTATTATGAAATGCATTATACGAGGCAAACACGCTATTCTGCTTCCCGTTGCAATTATAAAGGTGATAGACAAGATGGAGACTAAAATTAAAGCATTTAGCCTACCGTATCTATGCCAAGTTATTCATTAACATTACAAAACAAAAGGACCAAATAACAGTCGTGGCATGTAGCCCGCTAGCCGCAAGATAACTTATCCCTTCTCACACTCTTCAAATCTTCCTTCAACTAGTCTAGACTAACAAATAAAACTTGGACCAGGTGTACATCATGCAAGCACACATACATAAGCTTAGCGTTCCACTACTACAAATAGATCGAGTTGCTAGGCTTAGGAATCTAATCCAAAACCTCGGCCTCGAGTGCTTTCCTTACCCGACTGATTGTGGGCTGCCAATCGGGCGTCTAGTATTACACCACCCGCCGCCTGCTCAACAGCGCAAATTGAGGCCTACACGGACTAAGCTATTTAATTAATGAATATGGATTCCCTTAACAGATGTGTAAAAAACCTCGCGTCCCCTCCTCCTTCACCATTTCACTAAACCCAAGAATGCATTTTAATGATCTATTTGATTATTATACATACTTAAGCACTATTCATGAACATATATACTACCTTTTTCCATCGCTTCGTGCAGTAATTGACGAAAGAATTAAAGGCGAGGCTACTTAAACCACTACTTACACACTGCGAACGGCGAAGGGGGTGGTAGGGTGAGGAAAAAGGAGACGATCTGAGAAGTTTGGAATTTAATGATCGAATTCTGTGAATAGAACTGTTTGATGCATCACATAATATATCGGTCTCTCGAAACTATCAACTGCACACCACTCTTCAAAACACAACCGCACAATTAAGCCGTCGCCGATATCGTTTAATTAAGTTCAGAGCAATTAGCTAATGCATTTACCTGCATGGTCGCCGCTCCAGCGCACGCTTCCTCTCGCTCTTTAAAACTGAAAAGTTTTCTCTCGCTCGCCCTCCCTCGTTCGCTCGTCCTCTCCCTCCCTCCTCATTCGCATTCGCCCTCTCTATCTTTCCCTCTTCCCCTAGTAAACACACGACAGCTCCCCCCAAGGCTGATTGCTGACATTCATCGGGGACGCAGACATTCGTCGTCAAATACACCTACAGCTCCCTTATGTAACAGCTATAAAGATTATTAAAAAAACGATTTGTCTCGATGAATGATCTAGTTCATGTCACGAATGTGAGTTGGAGCACTGACCCCCCCCCCAAGACCCATGTACAAAACTGATTTGGAACAGCAGGCCTACCTCTAACTTCCTCTGTAGCCTTATAGGACTCTGATTTAACTACAAATTTCGCCTACTTTAACTTGGAGGTTGCAGGGGCCAGCAGCAGCATGAACGTACAGCGCCGAACATGATCGATAATGTACTTATAAATCCAGACAAATGAAGACATAACGACATGTACATATTCGAATTACAGTTTGTCATATTTGATAGAGCATAATGTTTTGTTGCTGTCTCTTTAAAGCATAATTTGCAGGTAGCCTTGTTCAATCATCACTAGCTAGCCTACCTGGTACCCTCAATACCGCATTTGTTCCGTTATGTTCACCAAGTCGTTATGAAGTTCAGTTAACACATAGGTATAGTGCATTACAGTTAACGGTCAACATTAAATACTAATCAATATTTATGAAGCAACATGCACCATAGGTTTGCATCCTCTTGGACCATGGGGACCTGCGTTTTCATGACGGGCTATGATGCTTGGAAACGCACGATGTACGTATTGCATCAGGTGTCCAATACTGCGCCTGTCTAAAATACTTACGTAGGATCCAAGTCTATTGGATTTAGTTGGTCGAATCCACATTAGTATTTCGAACCTATTTTACACGTTTTTTATGGATGACAATTTCTGTCTTGAGAGGTGAGGACTGAACTGTGTGCGCATTTTTGTGAGATGTATAGTGATGGGACCATGACAGAGTCGCTCCTGCACTAAATCTTTATTTACTTTCAGAGAGGTTCAGGTTGATATTTAGCACTGTGCAGCATAATATACTGTAAAACAAGTAGAAGTAAAGCTAAAGCAATGTGAATGGTTCATCTTCCAAATAAGCCTATTTCACTAATTGTTGATCAATTTCTGTCATTTCAGAATACAATGAGTGTGGAAGTGGAGAGGAAATTTGTCTGTGATGCTGACATTCAGAAAAAACTGAAGGAAATAGGAGGTTTGTTCATAGTCCTAAATGCCTAAAGCGCCCTCACTTTTGTGTACAAAAACTGGATTTAAATCAATGATATATTGATTTATGTAAAGTATAATTCTAAACAGATGGTATGCACTAATTATAGTGATTTGCTTTAGGGGGTTTGTTAATTGGGATTTATAATAAAAAACACAAAGTATCTTTTAGCAATGAAACACAATTATGATTAAGACATGAGGAATCTAAAACAATACTTATCTTATCTGTTTCTAACTACAGAAACCACTTCAGAACAATCTGCGATGGTGCGTGTCATGGCTTGTTGATTTGACATTGACTGACCCCTCCGTCTTTTTTTAAACTCTTTCTCTCACCAGCGGTGTGTATTGGTCAGTCCCAATTTCAAGACCGGTATTTTGACTCCCCAGACTTCCACCTTACCTTGAGAGATGTCTGGCTGCGTCGTCGGCAGGGATTCTGGGAACTCAAATGTCCCACAGTCACCAAAGCAGAGGACAGCAACCCTGGACCTCAGGAGCCAGGACTGTGTTCTCGCTATAAGGAGATAACAAACCTACCTGAAATTCAACTGAAAGTGAGAGAGGTTATGAAGGAGACCCTTGGGGATCCAGAGATGGTTGAGGCAGGAGGCTGTGGCAGACAGATGCACCCCCCAGTGGTCTATCAAGAGAGACCCAAAACTGAAGACACAGAGCAAGGCCCCTCAGAGGACGAGGACTCTTGGCTGATGGAATGGAATCTTGTTTGCTTTGCAGAGTTCACAACGGTGCGGCAGTCATTCACTTTAGAGGGGGAAGGAGTACGTGTGGATCTTGACCAGGCTGACTTTGGCTATTGTGTTGGGGAAATAGAAGTTCTCGTGCCAGAGGGAGAGGACGTTCAGGCTGCCTTAAAGACGATTGACAAGACTGCCCAGAATCTTGGTGCGTATGGGGTTGTCAGTTAAAGTGCCCTGCGTAGGTAATGGGACAGTGAAGCATTTTTTCTTCTTTTGGCTCTTCACTTGGATGTGAAATCAAACCATTACTATGAGGTTAATGAGAGCCTCTCAGATTTTATTTGATGGTGTTTGTGTACATATTGGTTTCACTATTCAGAAATTACACTTTGAATGCATAGTCCCCCTGTTTCAGGGTACCCAAAAGTGATAGGACAGATGTGTCAAATGTCCAAATTAAGTGCTCATGCAATAACTGCCTGAAGTCTGCGACCCACTGACCCCACCAGACACTGGTGATGCTCTGCCAGGCCTGTACTGCAGCCATCTTCAGTTGTTGTTTGTTTTCTCTATATAAAGTATGTTTGCCTAAGGGTCAGGGTTATCATCAGGAAATGAAATGCATATTAAATTGGATTTTAATCTTCTGATTGACTTGGCCAGTCCAGAACTTTACACTTTTTGGTCCTGAAAAACTCCCTAGTTGCTATAACATGTATGATGAAACACCATCAAATGAAGTTGGAGACATTTGCTTGTACCTGAGCAGACAAGATGTTTCTGTACACTTCAGAATTGTCATGGTAATGATCGGTTCTTCCAGGCATATTTGCTGAATTGAACTATAATATATACTATTATACTAGGATAATTATTTTATCTTTGTTTAATGTTTTACTCTCCCTCTCTCCCTTCAGGTCTGGCTGGAGATCAAAGAGTTAAAGGAAAAATGAATGTCTATTTAGAAAGATATTGCCCAGAACACTATGAAAAATTACTAAGTGTACATATATTGTAAGAGATTATAGTATCTGATATAGTTCGGTAATTATAGTAATGCTGTATATTCTAATATGTCTTTGTTTGTCATATGTATCATCATATGTGGTCCTGTCACCGTCACACAGTCATAAAGGTGTAAGAGTAAACTTTTTGTCACTTTTTATTATTACTTATTATTGAATTGTTGGTTGTTGCTGACTGCTGTTGTTGAGCGTGGAGCAAGATCCCAAAGCATTTCACTGTGTCAGTTACAACTGTGGTCCTCTGTGGCTCAGTTCGTAGAGCATGGCGCTGACAACGCTTAGGTCGTGGGTTTGATTCCTGCTGGGACCATATATACTGAAATGTATGCACTCACTGCAATGTAAGTCGCTTTGGATAAAGCGTCAGCTAAATGGCATATATACATATATATACATATATTAATTACTGTATCTCTAAAATGACAGTCTGAGACGGAAGTAATAAACAAAGAAAAAAAACATCCATGATTCCAGTTTGTTTCTGCTCTCATAAGATACATTGAGTTTTTATGCCTGCTGTCTAATCAGTGTAATTTTGCATAGTAATTATGCATTCTAATTGATTCATCTATCATTTTTGTGTTAGTGTGCAATGAAATGACAGGCACTATTTATAGGATGGTTCTTTGGGCCTCACAACTCTATTTACAGAGGGGTTGATTTTCTATTGACTTTGTCTAAAACATAGTTTCATGTTTTATGGAGACTTAAATAATTCCCCAACTTCTATGCGAGTATGCTTTGTGAAAAAAAGAAACCTTAAATAAAAGGTGACATTCTGACATTAATTTGCCACATTTTCAAGGGTCAGGGTTATCTGAACCAAGTCCATGTCAATGACATTCCATGAGAGCAACATAACAGTGATTTCCTTTTTAAATATAATTTGAGCAGTGGATAATTATCATATTATAAATATTATTAATTATTAATAGCCTTTGAAATTGCCTCAGATGGAGAATGCCTTATTTGTACAATCCAGTGAACCAGTCAGCTGTCCAGCAGCCTACAGCTAAATCTGGATTTATGTTATGCACTCATCTATATAAGTAATCATTATGAGTATTATAAAATAACATATTTGCTTTGCTTTTGAGTCGTTCAGTTCAGTAAGTTACGATGCAAAACGCAGCAACAAAGAGGGTTGCTTAGCGTAGTGGATCACGTGACAGCAAAGGGGCAGGGGCTCGCGCAGGGGTTGTCTGAAGAGTTGTAAACAACATGGCGCATCACGGGACTTAGCTAGCCAGCTACTTCGGTTTGATGATATCTGCAAAACATCGGCTGTCAACGTGTCACCATTAAAAAAGAAACCGTTTTTGAAACTTAATGGCAACTCATTAAGCTTACGCCTACAGCGGGAAATAACGGCACAAAAGGACTGTCAAGACCGTTCAATACTCAAAACGGGGTAATTTTATCTAGCTAACGCGCGTTACGTTAGCCAACTAACAATATCTGGATTGCGTTATGTAACTTTGACCACCTATTGCATTTAGAGCTAGCTAAGGAATTGACGACGTTTTTGCTTTCGCAACTATCTTTGTCAATTTCTTCCCATCAGTGTGCTACCGTGCCAATGATTATACTCGCTAATGTGTGTCAAGACGATCCTGCTGCCTGTGTTTCAGTCTAACTAATTGTGTCTGCTTGGCCAAAACCTCTGTGTGGAGATTATTTATATTATATTTGTTTTGTTTCTCCCAATATTAATGCCAGTGGTCAGGTCACTGTTACCAAGACATATTTGGATTATTTCAAACACATTTTAGTGTGCGTCTCTTATGTGTGTCTTGAAACGGATTCAGTCAGTGGGTCTTCCAAGCTGCACTTCTTTTGCCCTGAACCTATAACAGCACGCCTGATTCAACAATAACAATATCATCAAGCCCTGGATTCATTGATTCAGGTGTGCTGTTGCTGGGCTAGAACAAAACAATTGCAGGTTGGGGGAAAGCCTGAGGACCAGAGTTGATAAGACTGCATCATTCTTTCTCTGTAGGCTCTCGGTCTATGGGCTCTCAGTCCAGTTCTGGGATGTCCGGCGGTCGGGGCTCTAGCGCCAACCCAGACCAGTCTGAACAAGAAAGTAACCAGAGCAACAGCAGCAGCAGCAGCAGCAACAGCAGCGGCGGCAGCAGCAGCAGAGGCCGCAGAACGGCTGAGAGGCAAGGGGACAGACAGTCGGCAGCAGAGGAGGACGTTGATTTAGCTCAAGTTCTGGCTTACTTATTGAGGAGGTAAGTTGGGACTGGAGGACGGACTGGTCACTGCCTGTACAGTGTACCAAAAGTAGTGCTCTGCTCTGTGATGAAGGCTTTGCTGCTTATGCACTTTTTATGAGATTATACAATTATAAGTGCTTTATAAATAACTTTTCTAATTTTGTTGTTTGTATTTACACCTATTATCACCATTATAAGACTCAAAAGGATGCAGGAATATATCTCTAAATATAACTGCTTCCCAGCATCAGGGGAAAAGGATTTTCTTGCCATCCACATGTTGCTCCCAATGAAGCAGTGTAAAAGCTGATCAGCAGCACCAGCTTCCCTGTGGTTGTGCAGCCCATGATGTTTTTTGTCACTGAGCACAGGTGTGGTTTTCTCTCCCCCTGTTGTGTACCTGGAGGGGCCAGGTAAGGCTGGTCCATGGGAGCGGGGCGACAGGATTGCAGCTCGTCCAGTCATACTCGGACTCTGACGAGGACAGCGACGGCGCCTGGGAAGGTCGCCTAGGAGACCGCTACAATCCCCCTGGTAATCAATCTGAACTGGATGCCATTGATTATTTAATGTGGTTTATATATATTAGGGCATTTCTGCTTTATTGGGATAGAGACAGTAGAGACTGACACGAAGGATGGGTGAGAGAGAGGAGGGATGATATGCAAAATATGTTGAGGGTCGGAATCGAGCCAGGAACCTTGGGATGATATGGTATGCGAATTAGTGTGCTACACCACTGAGCAGCCCTGGATGCCATTGACTTTGAGTGTGTTCACTCGGGACCGAAATGATATTTCTCACTCCGTGTGAAGATGGAAAAGTGACAGAAATTATTTATTTTTTCTCTAGTCATGTACATATCTGAAGCTGCTTAACAGCATGGTAAACAAACAAGGGAGTCAATACATGTTTTACTGCCACCAATGCTGCCTGCTTGTCCTGCTGACACCCACTGGTTGTGTCTTTGTCAGTGGACTCCCAGCCAGACACGCAGGATGTGGACCGAAGTGAGATCCGAACTCAGATCCTGTTGGCCACCGCTTCCTCTAGCCTGAAAGGCAGACATAGCTTCACACACATGCTGACAGAGGTGAGGGTGGGTGGGTGGGGGTGGGTGGGGGGGGGGGGGGGCAGCAGCACTATACTGAGTCATGATGACTGAAACATTTTACAACAGGAAATTAAAATGTTTGCCTATGGGGTGAATTCAAGTGTTATCCCCTCCCTTTTAAATGGCCACAACACTGTGTCTCCTGTTTTTTTGTGCCTACTGAACATGACTGTGTCTACTTTCATTATGTCTCGCCATGCAACAGTGGATATTACAACAGTGTATATTTTCTCGAGTGTTAGTGTAATATGTTATTCTCTCAGAGGGAACAAGGCCGGTGTCGAGGCTCCAGTTTTTCCCATGGAGAGTGCAGTCGCATACGTTCACAGTGAGTATGTCCATAACTGCACCCATCCACATCAACACTATAGCTACAATTCATTAATTCAGTGGCTGAAAGTTGAAGATTTAACTTGTGAAGCCTTTGATCTTTTGGTTATTGACAGATAACTGTCCATTGTAACTGGTTGTTGCATGATATGCTGCCACTTGATGCATTTCTCCACAGTTTCCTTCCCAACCATGTGGCACACAAGGATACATACCAGCAGAAAGCTTTCTGTGGTGTCTACCGTGATGATGGCAACATGTTCCTCTCCGCCTGCCAAGGTAAAGACCTTGCTTAAAACTGAACAGACATTACAGAAAACCATTAACTCACCAACTGCCAAAAAATTCTGGGAACACTCACCACCTAGAGTGCAAGCTGTTTTATGTGGTATTTACCTAGCAACACATTTTACCTAGAATACATTTACCGAGAATGAATTGATTGGCTACAAAATGAAGCATCATCATTTATGCATTTTTGGTGAATAAAGTCACCCTTGGCACTCTGGAATGTTGACAATTTGGACAACTTTATTCACCCTCGGCACTAAATGAGTTAAATGTATGTGTTGGTCCAAGATGTACGCCTTATCAGTGAATGAGTTTCTCATGCAGTAACATTTACAGTGCATATACAGTTATGTATATGTTGTACCATAGACTTATGGTCTTTGGTTAGTGAAAGGATGCTATCAAATGTCTTCTCTAAGTTTGCTGCCTTCCTGTCTCTCTCAGACCAGAACATTCGCCTGTATGACACCAGTAGGGGGCGCTTTAACCTGAAGAGGACTGTGAAGGCCAGGGACGTGGGCTGGAGTGTGCTGGATGTCTGCTTCACACCTGAATCAAACTCTGTGCTCTATTCCAGCTGGTCTGACTATAGTAAGAAGATATCATTCAAACTTGAGCAGTGCTGTTGTTTTCACCCTGCTAACGATCAAGAAGTGTCGAGTAGTTTATTTTGAGCATATAGAGGTGCGAGGAAGGTGTTTAGATTTATATGAGGTGAGGAACAGGGGAAAAAATACTGTTAAATGTGAATGTTGAAACGTAGAAGCCAAACTCTCTCTTTCTTGTTTTATTATTGAATATTGAAGAACAATAGGAGCTGCCAGTTATGAGGATACAGATTAATCACAGGTTAAACTCCTAGATTGAAATGCATGTTCAATGGAAATCTCCCACTGAAAGTGTGATTTAATCCAGAACTAGGCTTAATCACTGTCCGGCATACCTGTACCTGTAATCTTGCATCTACAGTATTTCCGGTTGTGTGATTGGTCTCATTTGTGCTCTTCTTGTATCCCTCTAGTCCATGTGTGCAGTGTAGATGGAGACAGTGAAACCCACACCGCCCTGGACCTCAAGTTAGTGTTTCCTTCATACTGTAGTACTTATGGCATTACGAATCAGGTAATCAATCATTTTTACCTGCAATTTTATGTATTCTTTTTTTTTCTTTTTTTTTTTATATAAATCTTGTTAGTGACCTATATTTCTACATTTACATTTATGGCATTTAGCAGACGCCTTTATCCAAAGCGACTTACAACAAATGCATTTGTCTAAGTGAGTGAATCATCGATCCATCAGTCATCATAAGATAAAGTAATCAATGCTCAGACCAGGGGCCATAGGCAGTCACAATGCTAGAAGAAGGATTTTTTTTTATTAACAGGAGAGGAACTTGTACAGGGGGGTAGGGGGGTGAAGAGGTCTTCAGGAGGGATTCTACAATAGATATCATAGATAGTTACCATAGTTTTTCTGGCAGGTTAATGTTCATCCGGTGGTGTTTCTGTTCTCTCTTTTAGTCCAGATGAGAGGAGGTTTTGTGTCTTTTCTCTGGCTACGTCTACAGACGGGAAGGAGATCCTTGGGGGGTGAGTCACCTTAATTTAAAAAGAAATAAAATGTAAAAAAAACGTCTCTATCCTGCGTTGGTTTTGAGGGTCGAGTCTTATTCTCCTATCATTCTTGTTCGTCCCCAGAGCAAATGATGGCTGCCTCTATGTCTTTGATCGTGAACAGAACAAGCGAACACTGAAGGTGAGTGCCTGTGGTTGTGTTTGTGCCTGTGTTTGTGTGCCTGCCTGCCTGCCTATGTCTGTCTGTATGTATGTCCGTGAGACATACAGTAGTTGCTGGTGGCAGTGACATTGGCTCACACCCCGGTTTCCCTCAGTGGTCAGCACTGAAAGCTCGACACCGCCACCTGTATCTTCTACCAGAGAATACAAAGCAGAAGGTGGCCTCTTCTTCTCTCTTCTCTTGGAACCCCTCTGGCCGTGTCACAACCTGTCTCACTGTTCTGACCTCAGATCGACGCTCACGAGGACGACGTGAACGCAGTGGCGTTTGCTGACAGCTCTTCCCAGCTGCTGTTCTCGGGCAGCGATGACGCACTCTGCAAAGTGTGGGACAGACGGACCCTCCGGGAGGACAGACCACAGCCGGTCGGACAGCTGGCTGGACACAGAGACGGCATCACCTTCATACACAGCAAGGTAACATAGAAACCAACCCAACCCGTTCATAGACACCTACAGACACGATCGCGTCACCACAAACATGGCGGTGTACACCTAATAGCCTAACCTGGTCGTCTGTCTGTCTGTCTGTCTGTCTCGCAGGGTGATGCACGCTATCTGATCAGTAACTCCAAGGACCAGTCCATTAAGCTGTGGGACGTGAGAAAGTTCTCCCCCAAGGAGGGCCTGGCCGCCTCCCGTCTGGCTGTTACACAGCAGAACTGGGACTACCGCTGGCAGCAGGTCCCCCAGAGAGGTGAGGGAGCAGAGGGTAAGGTGTAGGTGAGGGGACGGCTTAGGGGATAGGTGGGGTAAAAGGGGAGGTTGAGAACCCACTGTGTGATGTTTTATGAGCTGGATTGTTTTTTTTAGAACCCGTGGAGATACTGTTCCATCTGTACCTGTATTTTTTTTTTTTTTTTTATGATTTTAAAAACAGTTGCTCCTCATTCCAGTCCAGTCACTGTGTTCCTAAGCGCCTGTATTGGATAGTAAAGTCTGACTATTTGCTCTGGCTGTACTTTACTCTGTGAATGGCAGATGTTGTTGTCTCACCTGTCCTCTCCCTGCTGTCTGTCCTCACAGCCTTGAAGAGACACAAGCTAACGGGTGACACCTCGGTCATGACCTACAGGGGTCACGGGGTTCTGCACACACTAATTCGCTGTCGCTTCTCCCCCGAGTTCAGCACTGGCCAGAGGTTCATATACACTGGCTGTTCCACAGGGAAAATCATCAGTGAGTCTCTCTCTCTGTCACTCTCTCTCTTTCTCTCTCTCTCTCTCTGTCACTCTCTCTCTCTGTCTGCCTCTGTCTCTCTCTCTCTGTCTGTCTCTCTCTCTCTCTCTCTCTCTGACAGATGTAGAGGTGTGCGTGCGTGCGTGAGAGAGTTGAAAGCAGTGTTGAACTGGCTCTGTGTCTGTCTCCAGTCTATGATGTGCTGACGGGCAGTGTGGTGTCAAGACTGTCTGACCATGACGCGTGTGTGAGGGACGTCAGCTGGCATCCATACCAGGACAAAGTTGTCAGCAGCTCTGTAAGTGGCTCGCTCTCTCCAAAGTGTCTCCATCTGTCTTCAAACTGACTGTCCGTATTATCATACCGCTTTCATATCTGTATATTTAGGTTTTCTTCTCCATATTTCTGAGAGGGAAATTTAAACAAGTGTGTAAATTGATTTTGGTGAAACACTGAAGTACTTGCCTAACGGTGCTTGTGTTCATACTTAGGGCAGGAGGAATTTCTTGACCATCTGACGTGTGACATCATTCACTTGTAATTCAATCCTTAGAAGGCACCACTGCAGCCGTCTCCACAGTCTCAGCAAGCTATCGATGATTAACCCGGGTGCACCAGCATTCAGATCATGTTTTTCAGCAGAAGTCATAGATTTGTCCCACTTAAAGCAGACTGCACAAACAGTCCAGGCCTTCAGCTGGTTAGGATATCAATACATGACTTTAGGTGGCACTATTGACCTCATGCTGCTGGGGGATGGAATTACTTCTTAATAAACAAGTCAAGACATTATCCAGGCCCTAGTCACACTCAGTGTCACATTGTGTGACTCCTGATCTGTGACTCCTGATCATTTTTACTGTGACACTGATGCCTGTTCCTCCGTCTCTCTGCCTCTCTGCCTTGCTCTCTCAAGTGGGACGGAGCAGTGCGAGTGTGGGAGCACAGGCAGACCCATCCACTGGACGAGGAGCGGGAGAGGGAGAGGGACTGAGGGCTGGAGGCCGGGGGGCCATGGGAGAGGGTTACAGGAAGTGCTGTCAGGAGGAGTGTGACGCCACCGCGGGGACGGGCAGGACCGCGCGGAGCGAGAGAAGAGGCTCACGGGACGTTACATCTCATCTATTCGATGCTGGATGATCAATATAATGTGATTGTGAAGTGTTAATCTCCCGATTCTACAGACCAATCCAGAAACAACCGCTCCACCTTACTCCCTAGTCACTTTTGTAGCTCAAGATGGTGAAATTCCAACTAGGAGAAGGTGGTGCTATAATTATCTTGCTTCTACCTGTCCGATCCTTCCAGATATACACATATCTAGGGAGAAGGGGCCAGGGGTTATTTCTGGATAAGGCCTTCCTTTCTTAATTACCTGTTTTAACAAGGAAGCAATTTTAAACTTGTATACACACATCTGCAGAAAAGGGCATAGCTGACGCGAGACTGTGAAGGACAATGTCTTTTTTTGTCTCTCTTGATGCACCTCCGTTAAAGTATGAGGTCTGTCGTTAAGGCTAAACCATTGAATTTGGCCTGGAGCTGTGTTCGCAAAACCAGTTAAAGCTCAACGCTAAGCGCTTGCTCGAAGAGCCTCCAGACATGATTGCATTGCCTTTTACCCCAGAGTATGTTGTCATTGCTTTGAATAAAAGCATCACCAAATGATGTGTAAGTAGAGTATCCCAATGTTAGAAATAATGGGGGAAATAAGCAAAGGATTATGTTGATAATGATAATTCTTTATAATGTATGATATTTTAATGGTATTAATGTCCAGGGGTGAAAAGAACTTATTTTGTAGTCCAATTTAAACATTTTCCAGTTCAAAAGTTTGAATGTGTGCTTGTGTCTGTGCTGAGACACGGTGAAGGGGTTTGGGAATGTGTGTGTGTGTGTGTGTGTGTGAATGCATATGTGTGTGTGTGTGTGTGTGTGTTTGTTTCTGAGTGTGCGTTTATATCAATGTCCTTGGTTCCACTCTCAGTAAATTGTTTTACAATAACAATAAAACATTTACTTGAATGTAACAATTGAAGTCTTTTGCATTAAACTTTTGCCAATCGGTTAGCAGGTATAAGATGGGGGGGAATACCAAGATATAACGTCACGTTGTCTGATGTGAATCACAGTACTTCAATTGTGGTTCTGTAACTTGTGGCTCGTCAAGTCATAAATGTCACCGCCATTCATTAATTACATATGACGGTATAAGTTGTAGACTGTCAGGAGGCATGCTAATCAGGCCAACCATTTAGAACTGTTTTTCACAACATCCTGTGGTGGATGTTTTAGACTGTTGGGTTATAGGTCAAATGGGTAAAACACTAGACAAATTCATGCGGAGGCGTTGTTGGATTAACTCAGCAAGACCCCCTTTTCAAGTCAGCACTGATTGCACAGAGCGATGCTAACACACGACAAGCCCTTGCACTACACATAGATTCTAACACCCCGTACACACACACAGTGATAACAATGACCAAAGTCTACAACACTACTGTCAGAAACTTAATGGCAACTACAAGCTACCCTGCAGCTGCTTTTGGGGATACACAATGTACCCACTTTGGTAGGAGAGCATCAAGGAAGCATAGAGGTTACGATACCCCAAATGAACCAAGCGGCCTGTTACCTGCAAGACAGACATGGCAACAGTGACATAGTAGGACATTTGGTTTAGTATGAATTTGAAATTGATGATTGTGTGTTAGGAACACCTTGCAAACTGACATGGTAATACTTTTAGCATCAACAGATCACAGCCATATACATTTTTAAAATAGTGTTACCTGCAAATTGATGATTGTGTGATAGGAACACCTTGGGGATAGACTGGGTTAACATGATTAGTAGACTTCACATGAAATTGCCTACTACTGCTGTCAATGACCGTCCATGTACTCCAGGAAATGTTTAAATAAAATGCAGAATCAGATGGACCGATGGAATCACCCTAAAGACAAGTTAGACAACCGAGGAACATCTAGCCTCATTAAAAACAATGGACACTGTTTATAAAGACATTGGACAATGTGTGGACACATCAGATTTCATATTTTCTCAGATGGTGTCTTGAAGCCGGATTTTCTAAGGAGATATCACATGAACATTACTGTTGCACAAAATGGAACCTCTGAATGAGAATCCACAGCCTTAAACTTGGAATGACTTGTATACATATTTTCTGGAGGTCGGTATTTGGAGACTGAACATTGTTCTGTTGCAAAACATGAAGTTCAGGGGGAAGCATCTGGAGCATTACGCATGAAGGACTCCAAGATGGCCAGAACAATCATGGATTACTAACAGAAAGAGACAATACAAGGTTTTGGATTTGGACAGAATTAGCAAGGAAACCTTGTTGCAACACAATTAATTCCACATTTCCTTGAATCAAATTGTTATCACTATTATCGCTATCTTTGTTAATACTTCGTGAATGTTTTGTTTTTGTTTTTTTGCCCAATTCTTATTTTAAATGTGCAGGCTCTTGGAGCAAAAGGAATTGACTCCAGGGTAAAGAAAGAATACTAATTAAGAGACAAGTAACATTTCCCTAGCAAGAGGGAGACAACCTTAAGCAGAATGGTATATTCACTAAAACTGAAGAACTTTCAATTGTTGTGATGCTATTTCAATTAAGTGAAAAGAGCATCAAAGGGCGGAATATAAGATGAGGGCTGTTAGGAGACATGCTAATCAGGCTAACCGTTTGGAACTGTTTTTCACAACATCCTGTGATGGTGAGTGATCACGTTAGGTGTGACAAACTATCAAACCAAATAAGATGGTAACGCTTTGTATCCTGCTTCAGACTGGGTGACAGATGAAATGGGTAAAACGTTGGCTGGTAGGCCAACGAAGACTTCTAGAGTGGATGACCGAAGAATGCTCATCATAACTAAGAAAACCCCCAAAACAACTGTCCCACAGATCAGGAACACTTCAAGGAGGTAGGCGTGAATGTGTCACCAGCCAAACTACCGAGGCTTCACCGCAAGGTGCAAAACACTAGTTGTCTTCAAAAAGGATGGTCAGGTTACAGTTTGCTAAAAAGCTTGCAGAGGAAAACGGTCTGGTAGACAGATAAGACGAATATCATCATGTGCCAGAGTGATTGCAAGAGGAACGTTTGGAGAAAAAAGGATCTGCTCAAGATTCACAGCACACCACCTCATCTGTAAAACATGGCGGAGGGGGGGGCGGTGGTTTGGACATGAATGGCTGCCTAAGAACAAGCTAGCTTGTCTTAATTTATGATGTTACTACTAACAGCAGCAACAGAATGTATTCTGAAGTGTACAGAAACATCCTGTCAGCTCGAGTACAAGCAAATGCCTCCAAATTCATTGGATGGTACTTCATTATACAGTAAGACAGTGACCCAAAACATACTGTGATAGCAACTAGGGAGTTTTTAATGGCCAAGAAATATATTAATTAATTAATAATTATAAATTCGATTTTAGGCAAAAAGACAATCAAAACAAACAACTGAAGATGGCTGCAGTACAGGCCTGGCAGAGTATCACCAGAGAATATACTCAGTGTCTGGTGGAGTCAATGGGTCGCAGACTTCAGGCAGTTATTGCATGCAAAGGATTGTTGACCAAATACTAAACATGAGTACTTTATTTGGACATTATATGATTGAATTATGATTCAATACCATTGACTTAAAGCTGAGAATCTCTACTTTGACCCCATACTAATTGTTTTGATTTAAAATACAAACTGTTGGGAGTATAGAGCTAAAAGAAGACAAACTGCTTCCTCTTTCCAAAACTTATGGAGTGCACTCTACCTCACTAGAATTAGAATACTGTAACAACTCAAGGAGCCACAAGTGTCCTGCAATCTCTATCAATGACTTGTATAAATCTGAGGTTGATATCAGGGATAGAAGACGAAGGGATAGCCCACTAACAACTGAAAGTAGGGTTGCATGGGCGGGGGGATGGGGATGCTGTTACTGGTAGGAATGCTGTTAGTGCTCTAAATTTAGAGACAGATTCCTCAGCCCCTCTAGAGAGTGAGCGAGCGAGGTTGGGAGGGAGGGAGGGAGGGGAGAGAACAAGTGAACAAATAACCCAGATAGAAGATGGGAGCTATAACCATCTGGGGAGTAGAGAATAGCCTGTAGGCCTCACCCTATGTGCCTGCCTGATAAAACATCAGGGGCTCGTATCTGGACGAATGAATGAAGGCAGATGTTAAGTGGAGGGGTACAGTACCCAGAGCAGCATGGAAGGGAATGTTAAGTGCAGTAATAGACAGCTAGAGAACCAGTCAGGGAGGCAAGTGTTGCTGGTCGAAAACAGAAACCGACAGCAATGATTGACTGAAATAAGCTTTTGGCATCGACAGTCTATGAATATGATGGAGGGACCAGTAGAGAGGACGTGACCAAATAAGGAGACAAGGATCCTTTTTCAAGAATTAACTTTTTATGTGTTCATTTGTGACATGAAAACGCTGTTTGGCTTGTACTGTAATACGAAAGGAAAATATTAGTAGTTTGTGGTTTTCTAGGTTATTTATTTGACATTATTTCACCTTGATCACAGTTTCAATGTTACAATACTAAATGATACATTTAATTTAGGCTATAGTGCTTCTCTAGACCTCGAGAAAGTAGAAAAAGTAAAGCTGAAAGTACAATATTTTTTGTAACACTTTATACCATTACAATAAACCACAACCATTTAATAATTTAAGTGTCCTACTGGAGTCAGGTGGGCGGGGTTAAAGAAGGAGGAGCAAGACTGGACCGTATGTATAACCTATGATATAAATACTGTCTGACAAGGACAAGGGAAAGGGACACAGAGAGCACTGGAGTAACAGATAAAAACACACACTCCATGACAGGGTACTCTCTGACTACTGGGAGAGGAAACGAAAGATGTGAGTCTGAAGAAAAACAGAAAGAAAGAAATATGGACATGAAGACTGAGACCGAACCAAATGGACGAACCGAATTAACCAACGTCAAGAAATTACACAAAGTGGCCGAGGAGCTGAGCCAACCAGGGAGGCTGATCATTGCGCTCCTGAATTCCGCCCTGGTGGTCGTGACGGACCTTGCTGCTGGATTCATTGGTAGTGCCACATTCAGCCGCCATTTCCATCTGGTGCTGTCATGCATGGTTCTGTTCGGGCCCGCCTTAAACCTCTGGGTGTCCAAGTACAGCATCTTTGCAAACAGGAACCACTATATATACAGGTGATGTGAAAGGTTTCGGGTGGGTCCCAACAGTCTGTCCTCTATTCCTCGCATCCTCTCCTTCCTTGCTTCCTTCTTGATAATGTCCTCCGATGCTTTCTTGAAAAGAAATGCAAGGAGAGAGGAGGTGAGGAACAAAGGAAAGACTACAGCCCTCCTAGAACTAGCACTCTGGGTCCAAGCTGTGACATAAGAAACGTTGCTATGATGTGGATTGATTGGGCATGAATCAAAGTATGAAAAAAAGTAGATAATAGTTTATTTCAAAACATTAGTACGTATATGCTGTAATTAACAAAACATATCAGTTTATCTTGTCAATCCTTTGTCAGAGCATCTTTACACCTTATTGAGTGAATCAGAGTGACTGTATTGAAATGTATTGTTTATCTCTCCAAATTGATTCTATTCTAGCCAGTGCTCAAGCCTACATCTCTGTGGTACTTAACATTTCCTGTACATCTGCTGTTGATTCTCTCCCAGGATGTTCCTGCATTCAGGCTGGGGCTGGACCTGCATCTTCTCAGGCTCCTTTGCATTCCTCCTATCCTTCTCCATTCGACGCTCCATCTCTCTCTCCCTACTCCACCTCTCTCGGATGGCAGTTGTCGGAGCTCTGTGGTGGGGCTCCCGCCGTCTCCTGACCCTGCTGGAGAACGCAGCCGGGAGCTGCTACGAGCCTCTTCCTGCCCGCCTGGATGGGGGTCTGCCTCAGGGGCCCAGCGAACTGGGACAGCCCCTGCTTCTGCTCCACCAGGGGGAGAGCAAGGCCTCCTGTCTGAAAGCGGGCCTTCTGTGGCGTGGGTGTGAGGTCTCTGAGGACACCCTCCTCCTTTGCCTCTGCTGCCTGCACCTAGCTGAGGAGATGGCTGTGTACACCCCCCACCTGGCCCTTGGGGGGTCACTGGGACAGTACCCCTTGGGGACTCCACTGCGCCTACTTTTCCTCCTCTGTGTCTCTCTGCTGGGTCTGTGGCTGTTCCTGCTCCTCTGTCTGCTGGCCCACTTCCCGCACTTCCCCTCCCAGCTGCTAGGGGGTGCTTTAGGCTGTCTGAGCTGGAGTGGTTTGAATCAGGGCTGGTATCACCTGTGGCCTAGATGGTGCTGCCTTGGCTGACCTGCAGAGGGACACCTGCTCAACATCAATGAGAGACAGCCAGAATAGTCTCTCTCTCCAGCTGTGTGTCTAACAACGCTTTAGGAATGGCTCTGGGCCTTTCTCAATTGTCATCCTCTCGCTTCCTACTCAAAACGCACTGGGGGAGAAGATCTAGGTTCCTCTCGTTAGATATTCTCCTCCAATGCTTTTTGAGAAGAAGTGAGTGGAGGACGGAGGAGAGGACGCAAGGAATCGAGTTTATAGCAATTGAGAAAGGGCCTCTGTCTCTGCATAGATGAGTCCTACCTCACCACACCACCCCAAAGAACAGGAAGAAAGAGCAACGTTTGACATTTCCAGAGAATTGAGTGCAGCCTTTAACTTCTCAAGAACATTATGCGTCTTCTAAGAAAATCAGTTGAATTCTCTTTTGAATCAGATTTTTCTTTCACACTTACATATTTGTTTAATGTTTTTATTGATTACAACAACAAGAACATTTATTTCACCATGACGTTAAACAAAATGAACTCACAATGTCAATATCACTGCCTTATTCTGTAATCTGAGAAAAATGTATGTGTTACACAGAGTACTTGAACATCTGTGCGGGTTTTTTTTAAATGCACTGTGCGAATGTGACACGATGATTTGTATCTTAAATGTGTGGGAAACATGGGTGCAGAAACATGTTGCAACCACATAGTCTAAGTAGTGACGACCACTCCTCCTTCTTTCCTTCATCCACACTGATCTGAAAGAACTGGACAGGGAAAAGCAAATTCCCAGTCGCCCTATTACTTTCATCTAACCCATGGGCAGAAGGAGACGATGAGGAGAGGAGGCCATGTTAGACTATAGAGATGCAGCCACAGGTCGGTCTCAGTAGATGAGGGCCTTGCAGTCTCCTCTGGGCTTCTTGATCTTGTCATAGTTCTTTTTGATAATGTCAAACAACACGGCCTGGGGGAGGAGGACACAGACACAGGACAGTAATGACATCACTGCCCGCAACCCTTTCATGGTCACCTCCACCTCCATCACTCACTACAGACATCAAACGCAAGGAGGAAACAGGGACGGAAATTACGGTAACAGTGAGTGACGGGGAGGGGAGGCTTTGTATGAGAGAGGGGCTTTAGTCTGTTAGTTATCTTCTGTTCTCTCCTTAACAGTGTTTTGTTATCTCATTCACAATCCACTATGCTTTCATCAGTCCAGCCCACGTCAGGTCAATGATTACACCAAGAGAGGGAGGCAGTAAGGAAGTATTTACAAACAGGGTCTACGTCACTATCTAGTGCACTGGGGGGGGTTGTTGACCTATATCCTCTGTGGCTCAGTTGGTAGAGCACGGCGCTAACAACGCTTAGATTGTGGGTTTGTTTCACGCTGGGACCGTATATACTGAAAAATGTATGCGCTCGCTGCCATGTAAGTCGCTTTGGATAAAAGCGTCAGCTAAACGGCCTATATTATAACTATAAGATAGAATAAATGCATGGGGGACGTGTGTGTGTTTACCGTAACTAACTCCGGCTCATGAACACATACAGTACCAGTCAAAGGTTTGGACACACCTTCTCATTCAATGGTTTTTCTTTATTTTTATTATTTTCTACATTGTAGATTAATACTGAAGACATCAAAACTATGAAGGAACACATATGGAATTATGTAGTAAACAAAAAAAAGTGTTAAAAAAACCAGAATATGTTTAATATTTTAGATTCTTCAAAGTAGCCACCTTTTGCTTTGATGACAACTTTACACACTCTTGGCAAGTTTGTGTCCAAACCTTTGACTGGTACTGTATTATATTATATTATCCAAGATGGCGCCAGAGATGGCTGCGATCGGATCGGCTCTCTGCTCAAATTTGCTTTTTTATTACTTATTAATGAATTGTTGATTGTTGCTGACTGCTGTTGTTGAGCGTGGAGCAAGATCCCAAAAAGCATTTCACTGTGTCAGTTACAACTGACACATACGTGACAAATAACATTTGATTTGAACATGTACAAAAGGAGACAGAGGAATGACACGTGGCGTAAGTGTTACTTACATAAGTGTTGCGGATCTCCAGAACCACGATGCGCAGCTCACAGTATTGGTACACATCCAATTCATGCACCAGCTGTCTGTAGTCTCCCTAGAGTGGTACAGATACACAGCAGAGTTAGCAAGCAAGCACACACGCGCGCAGACACACACACACACACACACACACACACACACTGACCACATGTGGCTGTTTGGAGGCCTTGGCCACAGCATCCCCTCTTTCACTGTAGTACCTGACAACAGAAAACAACATAATGAGTAAATAATGAATCACATGTATAAGTCATAAGCTACGGTAACTGATTGGGCCCAATGGTCTTAGTCTCTTACTTTGAGATCTGTGTCTGGAACCCCTCGATCTTGGTGCGAGTGCTCGTCAACAGTTCAAACACCTTTTCCTGTGGAAAAACAACATTTATGAAGAACATGAACACTTGCTAAATAACAAATATACCAACTTCAACACTTTAAGGGATGGTTGAGATTTTTTTTAACTTTAAAATGCTTTTCCAGTTGTCTACTTGCCCCGTAAACTTAAATTACAGTGAGCTAAGTCTCGCCAGAGGCAGTTGTACTTGGTAAATGACAAAGATATGCATGTAAAAATTATCTGGATAGTCCTAATCCAGGTCAATGCCAGTAACTGTAAAAACAGGTACAAGTCCAAAAATAGTGAACTATCCTTTTGATTTGCATCATATCTTATCAATGTCTGACCTGCACAGCCACTCCAAAATTGTTCCCATCTTCAATTTTTGGAATCTGAAGCTGCACCCACATCGACACCTGTCAGAAGAAGGTAATGAACATAATATGTAGACATTTCATTAAACCTTCAACTGGTTAAAGAGATGGTGAATCTTGAGTGTTAGATGATAGTATAGCCCACACTGGGCCTAGTTCAAATACTTTGAAAATGTATCCTTCATTCAGTGATTATTTCAAGATAGAGAGGAAGCATGGATTCATTGTAGGAGTATCCCAAAAGGCCTGAGACTGAGAGACTAAAGGGTGAACTGACCGTGTTGAGTTTCTCCTTGAGCGTCTGGATGTGAGGCTTGATCTGCTTCAGAAGACTCTCCACCCTCTCATTACAGGCGATCGGACCACAGGGGGGACCTTGTGGGAAACAACACTACTGTCATCAACTTTAAGTTGTAAAGTTGGCACTGATCTAGATTCAGTCAAATGTTTTCCCTCTAAATGGTAGGATAAGGAACAGGGGAGGGAAAGCTGACCCTAGACCTGTGCATTAGGGCAACTTCGACCCAGAGCTGGAAACCCCCAATCCTGCTCTACTTCTTAACCATGGCACCCCCCCTTGAGTCCACTACAATGAACTGCAACCAAATGAGGGTGACATCACCGTAACAGTTACATAAAATGCAAATGTAGGTTATTCTAAAATTACAGCCGTATAATTGAATTCCTCAAATATCTCTGGACAAACAAACAGTTGTTTCCTCCTCCACCAATGTGTGATATCGTGTCTTCCTCACCCGCATCCTCATCTTCTTTGTCACTGTCCTTATCTTTCTTCCCCTCCTTTGCCTCTTCCTGCAAAAAGAAAGAGGAGTTGGAGGTGAGTCAGGTAAGGTGACACTCTGTAGGACTTGTCGTGTTGTCGATATATAGAGGACTTGATATTGATGTGTGCATGTTTATGGTCAAACTTACCTTTGGCAACCTATACTTAATTATTACAGGGTCTGTATAATCCAAAGGGTTTAAGATTAAATAAATAAACTAATAATAAATTAAATAATAAGTGGGTACAATTAAAAAAAAAATATATATATATATTACATTGCAGTGAGTGCATACATTTCAGTATATATGGTCCCAGCAGGAATTGAACCCACAACCTAAGCATTGTTAGCGCTGTGCTCTACCAACTGAGCCACAGAGGACAACCATTAAAATGTACCTCCTCTTTCTTCTTTCTTTTTGCCTCTTCTTTAGCCGGGTCTGGCATGGGGATGTCCAGGGTCGCTCTCAGGGATGCCAGGTCATCAATGCCGAGAGAGGTCTGAGGACCGTTTTAGTGGATATGAGAAGAGGAACAATGTTTCTCTATTGTTCACCTGTTTTTCATACTGAAATATGCCTCCCGGGCAAATTCATTTGGAGTGAGATTGACAGATTTGCTTGTGGTCTCAATGGCCTCACATCTGTATGGATTGCTTTATTCAGGCATTGTATGTCAGTATGGGTGGGTTGCACTGTGGGAAATTGAACTGACAAACATTGGATCGAAAGGTTGTGAAGACAATAAAGGTAGGCCTGTACATGGAGTATTTGAGTGTGCAGGCCCTACTTCAATCTGTCCTTACCTGTAAGAGTGTCTCCATCTCTGCAATCTTCTGAGGGAAGAATGTTGTGACCAGAGACTCTGCCTATAGATAGATAGATAGATAAATAGATAGATTGATACACACACACACACACACACACACACACACACACACACACACACACACACACACACACAGCATTCTGTATGACAGATAATCAGCATTCCGTATCAGCTCATTACTCAAGTAGGCCTACCTCTTTGGTGAGCTGCATGCAGAAGTCATCGATCTTGGAAATAGAAACCACAAGTTAGATAAAGTTCTGAAACTGGATCTCAATTGAGTCTCTGGCTCCAGTCACAACAAAACCAACGCCATTGTCATATTTTGACAGACTTTCCGCCTGACCGTGATATAGCAGGGTCGAGTTCACCTGCTGTAAGCGACCTCATATGGCCCTGTTGTAAGTGTTGTTATGTCACATGGCCCTATTTTAAGTCAACACCTTGAAAATCAGGATTGCTGAGCTGGAGATATACGCTATTTGCTACGGAATGACTCTGTCATAACCTTGACAAACTAAACGGTTGAAAATTATTATTCCTACCTGTTTCTTCGCCACGGGGTTGATTTCCAAGGAAGTCATCGTGTCTACTAATGAGAATGGATGGAGAATTGTATTATTAGTGGGCAAAAGTGTAACTTTTATAGAGTATGCTTATCAAAAAAAATGCCGTGCAAATATCTTAAAGTAAGTGTAATTTCCCTAAATCTATTTAACAGCACAACGCGGAAAACTCACTGTTAGTCAGCACTAAAGACGAAAATGAAAGGAAAATTTCATTTCACTTTTACAACAGGTTACGCCCATCACGTAGAATTGTGGGATTTGTAGTTTGTAAACCAGAGTAACCTATAAAATAACCTGACCATAAATTGTGTTGTGCACGATGATGTGTTATAAATATTAATGTTACTTGCAATGATTACAAACGTATTTAAAAGCGTAGCTTTCGAATAATTACTTGTAGTTACAATATTTACAATAAAGTTGCCATGCAGTTTTGTTTTGATTTGTTTAATCACACCTAAAACGTATGTATTTAAAGATTAACATACATATTTGGAAATATATGTCATGTTAATTATTCCTTTTAGAATATACAGTAAGTAAATTAAATATTGCCTTAAGAGAAGGTTTGGCCTCATTGCCCGGCAATGTTATCAGCCCCCAATATATATGATGAGACTATTTAGTATAGGATTGACAACCCATATGTAATACTGACTCTAGGACGCATGTTGGTCTCTGCACCGCAATGTTTTCCAGAGAGGAGCCTATGATGTTTCATAACAGCATAGTATAGTTTGGGCAAAGAAATACATTTAATTTCCAATTTGATTCAGTGAAATATTCAATTTCCACAAGATGTTTCTGTTTGTCCACTCGTGAGTATCAGGCATGACACGGTGCAGTCACCTAAAGAAGATGAACCATTGCTGATTTGACTATTGTCTCACTGATCACTATCAACTTCTCCCCAAAGTCAATCAGTAGCCTAAGGCAGCCAGTCAGGCAGTCAGATAGGGACGAACAGTATTTGTCTACCCCGGGGCGTATGAGTTCCGTGTTGTTATGACTACGCAGCATTCAAAACTAACATAGTCTCACGTAGCCATATCTCCTCACGTTGTCCTCAGGAAAGCCTGGTCTCAACGAGGTTAAAAAATAACATAAAAATGTGAATTTGCATTAGACCAACAGGGCGCGCACCTTTTGCTTTGTTTTCATTCACATTTACATTTACATTTATGGCATTTAGCAGACGCCTTTATCCAAAGCGACTTACAACAAATACATTTGTTTAAGTAAGTTAATCATCTATCCATCAGTCATCATAAGATAAAGTAATCAATGCTCAGACCAGGGGTCATAGGCAGTTACAATGCTAGATGAAGGATTTTTAAAATTATTATTAACAGGAGAGAAACTTGTACAGAGAGGTGAAGAGGTCTTTTGACATATGGCTCCAGTTGGTGGGTTTAACTGCTAGTGCGTATTCACTGCGTGCAAGTTCATTTTCAGAGATGTTCTGCCTACTCTGTCATGCCTTAAACATTGGGTCACCTCCTTGAGCCGTTATCACCTAAGACAAGGCTAACCCTGGCCCTCACATCAACACCCCAGACCGCAACCCTCACGAAGCAACAATCATTACTCAAGGCCACGTGGCATTGCCACACTGAGATGTGTTGTAGAACGTCTACAGAATCTCTAGTATTGCAACACTATTCTGACTACGTTCAGGGAATGTTTGCGGCACACTGGCGATACAATGTGCCACATGCTTGCATTATGAATTGCTTAGTAAGATAGCCTCGCTGGAGATACTGTGGTTCCAGTCATAAACAAATACATCAAGAATGATGAAAGGGGCTATAGAATCACCCATTGTAAACGAAGCCTGTGCATTTGATGAGCTGAGCAACTTCCACCATGCTTGGTCAAGCAGAGAACTCAGTCAGAGATTTTAGAATACAGAGGTACCCAGAATCACCGCTATAGAGAGTCACTCCTTTTATTGTTGGTACCAGAACAGTGCATAGCTGTCCTCTCTGTTCCTCATCAGCTGGATTTCCAACCTGTATTATAAGGGAGTGGTTAAAATCACGCTCCCGGGCCAATAACATGTCTTTTTTGTTGCAACAAAAAAAGTTAGGGGTTAGGGTTACCGGCGAAGAATTCTAGTGAACTACATTTCCCTTGAGGCCGCGTAGCTCCGGTGCTGAGTATCCGCATGCACTACACGCTTTTTTATCATGACCCTCTCTCCAACATGCTTAATCATCGCCAAAATATGACGTTGTGATCAGCTGCATTTATTTACCAATCAGCTGCATACATCTAGCCGCACAGGAGTGAAGGCCCAGGACACAGACATCTCTCATTCTTTCATGTTTTCTGGATCGACTGATAAAAGTATGTCGACCGATAGGTGTGAAACAGCGACGACTAGCGACTGAAATTGAGATGGCATTTTCAACGGTCATAGAATTACGAATAATACTTGCTGGTGTTGCACACGTAATTAATTTGTAATATTTATAATAATACAGTTGTATTGTTATTGCAGACCTGGATCATATTATTTCACGTTATAAAAAGTAGCACATCAGGTTCAGTGATGACGTCTCCTGTGCGCAAGTGTTTGGTCTTGGAATATGTAGTTCGTATAGTGCTATTTTTGTACACAGTCTTGTACCTCATTTTTACGAAAACATAATGTCCTTTGTTGCTTTCCTGTAAGATTGATAAGTCATGAATAACACCAGGGAAGTTTCGAACAGTCAAATCTTTGTATTTAAGTGAAATCCTTGATAGCACAACGCCTAGATGGAGCATCTCCTGTATACATTCTTACTTCTGGTAAAGGCGCGTCATACCAGGGGAGCGGAGACTTCGGCCCTCACTGCCCTCTAGCCCTGTTGTTGAATACTTTAAACACTAATCCCTCCTTCCTCCCTCCCTCCCTTGAAGACATCACTGAGCGAATGTGATTGGAGTAGTCAAAGCAAACTGCTCACAGCATCGATTGTGCCAATCAGGTCACGTCAGACCTGTAATCATTCCAAGGAAGGAAAACAAAACACAACAAAGGAAGAGGACGAAGGAATGATGCAATTTAACAGTATGCAAACATAGCCCACGTGCTTGCTACTAGCGAGAATAGAAGCTGAATCCCCATTCCTTCTGAATGACCACTTATGATACTTTAGGCTCCTCTTATTAGAATTAGGGTTACATAAGGTAAACTGTAATTATGACTCCCTTCCTGTCCTAGACCTCTGACAAGGCCATTATCAGCTACTTATCTTACAGGGCAATATAGCCAGGAGGTACTATCTTTTTTAATCATACTGTATTGCAATGACACAATCTAATCTTAGTGGGTAATTTTTTAAAATCAATTTAAATGACGTGCAGCAAAACCCTGAATTATGCCCTCTAATGTATAGCATGGGCTGAACCGTCAATCGAGAAAATAACCCACTGCAGTTTCATGTTTGTGAGGCATTTAATCCAAAGGGCAAACGTCAGACTGAAGTGTTTTCAAGGCCATTAATTATTGATTGATGTGATTGAGTGAGTGATTAAAACTTGTTTTCCCTTTCTGCCTGGTTGCGAAACACATGGACCAAAGGTCTTCTCTAAGAGAGGGAAGGAGAACAGAGAGACAAAGAGAGAGAGAGAGAGACAAAGAGAGAGAGAGAGAGAGAGAGAGAGAGAGACAACACACACACACACACACAGACAGACAGACAGACAGACAAACAAGGGGGACGAGAAGTAGATTTGAGGCCTTAGTAGATTTGAGCCTAATACATAAAATATATATTTAACAAAGACAAACTTTTTCCTATATAAAGTGCCCTATGTAAGTAATGGGACAGTGAAGCATTTTTTCTTCTTTTGGCTCTATACTCCAAGAGTTTGGATTTGAAATCAAACAATTCCTATGCGATTAAAGTAGAGATTCTCTGCTTTTATTTGAGGTAATTTGAAATGACATTTAGAAATGTCAACACTTTTTATATATAGTCCCCCTGTTTCATGGTACAAAACCCCCCAAAACAACTGTCCCATAGACCAGGAACACTCTCCAGGAAGTAGGCATGAAGTCCACAGAATACATCACCAGCCAAACTACACAGGCTTCACTGCAAGGTGCAAACCACTAGTTATCCTCAAAAAGGATAGACAGATTACAGTTTGCTAAAAAAAGTACCTAAAAAGCCTACAGAAGTCTGGAAAAAGGTATTGTGGAGAGATAAGATGAATATTACCATGTACCAGAGTGATTGCAAATGGAAAGTTTGGAGAAAAAAGGATCTGCCCAATATTTACAGCATACCACATCATCTGTGAAACATGGTGGAGGGGGTGTTTTGGTTTGGGCTTGTATAGCTGCCACTAGGACTGGTTAACGTATTCTGAAGTGTACAGAAACATCATGTCTGCTTGAGTACAAGCAAATGCTTCCAAATTCATTGTATGGCACTTCATCATACAGTAAGACAATGACCCCAAACACACTGCCATAGGAACTAGTGAGTTCTTCAGGGCCAAAAAGTGGAAAGTTCTAAACTGGCCAAGTCAATCTTCAGATTTGTACGTCATTTCTTGATGATAAGATTTTAGGTGTGAAATGGGGGGCTCCGGGTGAAAAGGTTGGGAACCCCTGATCTAATGTAAAGACTCCAAATGCAGAAATGCTTTGTCTGCTTTTTGTTCTTGAATATGTGTGAAGATGACATTTGTATCATTGGTTTATGTCCCTGTACTGTGACCTGATTTAAGGCATGCAGACAAAATGAACGACTGACATTCCTCTTTCTTTGCAGGATTAGGGCAACAGGGTTGAGTCTTTACTTCTTGCTGTAGTATTCGATCCACTTTTTAGCAAGCACACAGGCCTACACCTCAATGACTGACTACCTACTAACTAATCTCTACAGACGTGGTGTTAGATGTTCAAAGCAGGTTCAAAGCACCAGTACAAATCTCTGGTTACGTCTCTAGTTGTTCCAAAGTAGCTCTTCGCTGATACAGGAACTTCAGGACTTGCATCAGCCGGTGGAGGCGGCGGTGGTTGCGTTGTTTAGTGTAGGCTAGTTGTCTCGAGGGCTGTGAGCAGGAGGCACCCAGCCAGGGAGGACGTAGCATTTATATTCATGAAATGCTCTATTGTACTGTGTTTGCACTCTCTACCGTGGGGCTCCGGGTGAAAAAGTTGGGAACCCCTGATCTAATATAAAGACTCCAAACGCAGAAATGGTTTGTCTGCCTTTTGTTCTTGAATATGTGTGAAGATGTCATTAGTGTAATTGGTTTCTGCCCCAGTACTGTGACCTGATTTAAGGCATGCAGACAAAATAAACTACTGACATTCCTCTTTCTTTGCAGGGTTAGAGCAGCAGGGTTGAGTCTTTAATTCTTGCTGTGGTATTCGATCCACTATCAAGCCCCTGCTACCCCCTCTGATAAGCATCTTCAGGCCATGCTCAGGAACTCTCATGTAAGAATCCAACAAGATTTCAACAAAGCCTCAGTCTGATGAGGTCACTGTACGCACATGTTACCAGCAGCAGGATTTCTGAACGTTCTCTTTGGTACCCGAGGAATGTACTTCGTGTTTAGGCGGGGAATGTTTGCAATAATTCATAATGTGTGTGTGTGCTGTTCTCCACATATCTGCAGACTATGGCTGCTGACTCTGCACTATGGAATTATCTTTCTTGCTCTCGTCCATGACCTCCGCGGCTATACCGTACTATCCATATCTCTCTCTAATGTCCTCTTTCATGTCCACACTGCTTACCCCTCCCTATAAGTCTTCCCTTTTCTTTTCCTCTCTCTCCTTCTCTCCTTCACTTGGAAACACTGACAGGAAATTCACAATTAACAGGCTCTGACCAGGCTCAGACTATGTTTTTATTATGTTAAAGAAGAATGGAACTGGTTACCCCAGTTTACTCCTTTCAATTGTCATTCACCAGGCCTCCACATTATACATTTTTATGAAGGTTTTCAAGACAATGTAGATCGATGTAAATCGATTAATCGATTATTAAATGATCTATTCAAAAATGTGACCATGAATATCAACAGTTAATTTGTCATAAGCCTAGGTAAAGCTATAACACATTTCTAACCTAAAGTTTGAAAGACAACTGCGATTGGGCCAGTTGACTAAACTTTAGATTTAGTCAACTGTCATCATCAGATATCCTTCCGCTGTACTATTTTTTCAGTGACTTTGTGTTTTACATTCTGCTGACTCTGCATTGGTCTTTTTAGCAAGCACACAGGCCTACATCCCAATGACTGACTACCTACTAACTAATCTCTACAGACGTGGTATTAGATGTTCAAAGCAGGTTCAAAGCACCAGTACAAATCTCTGGTTACGTCTCTAGTTGTTCCAAAGTAGCTCTTCGCTGATACAGGAACTTCAGGACTTGCATCAGCCGGTGGAGGCGGCGGTGGTTCCGTACTGTAGTGTAGGCTAGTTGTCTCGAGGGCTGTGAGCAGGAGGTACCCGGGCAGGGAGGACGTAGCATTTATATTCATGAAATGCTCTATTGTACTTTGTTTGAACTCTCTACCGTGTTTTGTTGAGAGAGCACTTCTATTACCCTGAGAGACATCGCCGATCAAAACATGTTTTCCAGACAGTACTATTTTATAGTCTAAACCAAATCAACGAAGATTTAATATTAGCGTCGTAACATTAGGCTATCCATATAGTTGGATTAATCTATGACTAAAGAGATAGTCGGCTAATATCCTTCCGTATAATCTGTTGCGTAAAAGTTTTTATGTTTAGCAATATCGCGCATGCTTTGATAGTGAAGCGCTGAACCTGGATCAAGGTGTCTGCCACTGATAGATAAATGACACGTGGTGTAAAGTGCAAGGTTCTCTCTAAATTGTGTACTCTCGCTCACCGCATCATCGGGAGTTGTTCTTCAGAGGCAATCAGATATGAATTGTGATTGGTACTAAGGGCGCACGGCTGTACCCTTCCTCAGATATTCAATATATTTTTAGTTTTATATTATATTAACCAGTTTTAGAATTTCTACCAAAGATGTCGTACCTTTTGCTGGGACTTGTCAGAAGGTAAGTATCTCTGATATTTCAAATGAACCCCACATTAACAGTGTCTAGTATTTCCTATTTGACCAGGACACAGTACGGACAGTGTGCGGCAGTATGACAGTACACAGTGTGCTCGGTGTCTATTTGAACTGTTCAGTCAGCCTTGCAACTTTTAGAAAATGATGTCTTTTGCAACACATTTTTAAATAAATTGTAGTGTAAATTGTAGGATGTCGACGAGCGAGGGTGTACACTGAATTGTCACGATGTGAAAACTAAATGAGCAATCTATGGCTTACTTCTTAACTGTTGCTTTTGCAATCCCACTGGAGATATGGCTTGTTGGCAGTAATCCTAGCTAAACATGGCTCTTATGATATCATTTTATGATGACTTACCGAATAAACATCCTTGAGTATCGAAAATACATTGTAAGAAGATGCATTGTAACCACTTCATGCTACTGCCAATTATGCTATAGTAGTGTAGACTGAAATGGAAAGTTCTATGAGGACGCTGGAAAGCTATGAAATGAGCTACTTTGTTTGTTCCTGACTGCATGGCTGCTGGTGCCCACATTGTCAAAAACCTGACCAACCAGAATTGTAGATGTGTTGTTTCACTCTAAGACACAACATTACAATGGGGTACTCATTTTAAACCACCGTTACAAGTGATAGCCCGTGTCAAAACACAGGAGAGAAACTGATAGCTAGAGGTGTCTCAGATTTGAACTGTTGTCATTCTGTATTCCTCTTCTTCCTCACCACTCTTTTTCTAGGCTGTTTGGTGACATCGCTCAGAGAGTGAAAAGTGAATGTGAGCAGCCTTGCAAGCGTTGTGTTTTCTTGTTCATGCATTTGTAATTGGTCTGTGTTAATATCATAGTGCATTATGATTCTGGGATTGCAGTGTGTGCGCGCTCTGTCAGAATATGTGTATGCCTGTCAGAATATAGATCTGTCTTTATGTATAGATGTGGCATTTCAATGTCTTTGCCATTGCATGTGTACAGTATGTACATGTGTGCTGCTACATGCATTACTTCTTGCCCTGTTCCTGCTCAATTGGCTATTCCCTATGGAACTATTAACTTGTTCAATTTTGGGGGAGTGCCTACGTGTGGTGCATGTGGATTGGCCTGCTGTTTCGGAGGTGTGTATTCTTAGTTCTGGGGAAATGGTAGGCTGCAAAGCTTAGCTGGAAGTTAGAGAGAGAGGGGGGACTTGTGGGCAGGGGGGGGGGGGGGGAGAGGGAATCTTACATTCTCAGGGTTATCTCTGTTGTCATGCCTCTCTCCCTCTCTCTCTCTCTCTCCCTGAGTGAGTGAATTGTTTCTCTGGATTATATTACTTGTTTCAAAATCACTAGAAAAAAATCTAAGAAATGTCTCTGGGTGCCCTTCAGTGTGAAATCCAGATAGGCCCACTACACCCTGAGAACTGCAGAGTGCACACAATGTTAAATACACTCACAAAGTACTTTATTAGGAACACTATACTCCCTTGGCTCTCAAAACAGGCTCAATTCTTCGTGGCATTGATTCCACAAGATGTTGGACACATTCCTTTGAGATTCTGGTTCATGATGACATGATTGCATCATGCAATTCCTGCAGGTTTTTCAGGTGCACTTTCAAGCTGTGAATCTCCTGTTCATCCCAAATGTGTTCTATTGGATTCAGATCCGGTGACTGGGAAGGCCACTGAAGAACACTGAACTCATTGTCATGTTCATGAAACCAGTTTGAGGCGACTTTTGCTTTGTGACATGGTGCATTATCATTAGATAGATTAGTAAATTGTGGCCATGCAACAATACTCATAGGCTGTGGCATTCAAGCGATGATTTATTGGTATTAATCGGCCCAAAGAAAACAGTGTGTCAAGAAAACAGTGTTTCAAGGTGTGTTAAATATCAAGGTGTGGCATGGAGTACAACTATGGAGTGTGGAGGAGAATTGGTGTTGGGTTGACAGGGGGACGTTGAGAAGCACTGGGGGAAAGAAAGGAAGGGGGGGTCAGAGAGGTTGGCTATTAGGGGTCAAAGGTGAAATGGGCTGAGGGAAGCCTTTGCTTTTGACCTCTGTCTATCTAATTACATTTTGGAAATAAGGAACAACACGTGCATATTTAAGATAATCAATAGCATGATTGTATATGTACTCAATAGACTGGTATGATGAAGTGAACACAGCATCGATTGAGCGGAAAGGATCGACAGGGAGAACTCTCTCCTTGTGCATTCTTTTCTGCCAGCTCTCTTCCCCTTCCCAGTGTCCAATAGATTGTGGGTAAAAGGTCTCACTCCCTCCCTCCCTCCCTCTATTCTTTCCTCCTGCTCTCATTCGACTCCTGCAGTGTGTGTTCTGCTTATCTGTGCTTATCCTGCGTTCAAAGTTTCTCAACACATGTTTAGTTGACTGTAAACACAAATGTCAGCGATACAGATACAAATCAAATCAAACTTTATTTATATAGCACCTTTTGTGCAAAATTGTGCAATACAAGGTCCTTAACAATACATTGAAAATACAACAATACAATGAAAATACAACAATACAGTGAAAATAAACTTTAATATAAGGAAATACAACAATACAGTGAAAATAAACCGTAATATAAGGAAATGATAGTATAGGAAATACGAGACATGGTAGAACAGAGAGACCAGTGCAGCACAGTAGAAGAGGGTAGATTAAAACAAGATGGATTAAGAAAATGATAAGATAAAAGGGTGTGTCTTAAGATTTCTTTTAAATGTGTTTACAAATTGTGACGCCCTCAGCTCCTCTAATATAAGCTCCTTGAGGGAGCATATATTAAAAGCATGTCTGACAAGTATTCATGCGCTAGTCCATTGAGTGATTTGAACACCAATAAAATGATCTTATAATCTATCCTAAAACTGACAGGCAACCAATGAAGGGACTTTAGGACAGGTGAGACATGTGCTCTCCGCCTGGTCTTGGTTAGTACACGTGCTGCTGCATTCTGAATGATCTGTAGCTTATTTCTAGCTTTCTTAGGTAGACCAGAAAGGAGAGCATTGCAGTAATCAAGCCTGCTAGTGATAAAAGCATGTATAAGTCTCTCAGTATCTGTCTGGGAGAGAAACGGTTGCACTTCAGCAATATTTCTAAGGTGATAAAAGACAGTTTTAGTGAGAATACTGATGTGAGATTCAAAATTCAAATCAGGGTCCAGAAGCACGCCAAGATTCTTTGCTAGGTGTTTGGCGTTTTGTGCCAGGGATTTTAAGTTAGTGCACAGTATCTCTCTCTGGACCTTTGCTCCGATAATTAAAACCTCTGTCTTATGTTTGTTCAATTGCAAGAAATTATGTGACATCCACAAGTTGATATGATCAATGCATTGAACCAGTTTATCAATAGGGCTGATGTAATTGGGTGATAGAGATGTACAGTTGTGTATAATCGTATCGCTATGAAAATTAATCCTTTGTTCTCTGATGATATTTCCCAGTGGCAGCATATAGAGACTGAACAACACAGGTCCCATAATGGAGCCTTGAGGAACCCCACATGTTATGCTAGTGTTAGCCAAGGAGTGGTCACCAATGGAGATAAAATAGTCTCTGCTCGACAGATAAGTCCTAAACCAATCTAAAACTGAGCCAGAGAGGCCAACACGCTTCTGTAGTCTGTTAATAAGGATCTCATGATAGACTATATCAAAAGCAGCCCTTGAAACTTCTCAAATATACAGCTGTACTAATTTCTCAAGAATTTTACTTGAAAAAGAAGGGTTTGAAATTGGCCTGAAATTGTTTAGCACTGAAGGATCCAGGTTACTTTTCTTTAGGACAGGTTTCACAATATCAGTTTTCAGTGCCAGGCGGAAAATACCAGTCAGCAAGGAGTAGCACTAGCACTTCGTCCTCAAGACTTTAAACACAGTCTTAAAAAGGTGGTGGTGATGGGGTCAAGTGAGCAGGTGGAGGATTTTAATTGCATTACTTCGTTCCTGAGCATTTCTTTATCAAAAGCAGCAAAATCATTCATAGCAGTCTTAGGCAGAGGGAAAGTGTCCAAAGACAGGGGCTCACGCACATTCAGTATAACATGGTTTAGATCCAACCTGATTTTTGTTATCTTGTCTCTGAAAAATGCTGTACACTCTTCATATTTTTATGTTGAAGTGATTAAAGAGTGATGTTTTGGAGCTGGATTTATGAGGAAGAAAAGCATTCTGGGATTATAATGATTTTTAGAAATCAGCTTTGAGAAATGAACTTGTCTTGCATTTCTAATTGCTTTATTGAAGATAGTGAGGTGTTCTTTAAAAATGTCATAATGGACATGCAGCTTTTCTAAAAAATATTTCTTTAAGTTAATAATATCCCCAGTTCTCCATGGTGGTTTCTGTTTAGATTTAATCTTCTTAAGTTTGGCTGTTGCTATAGCAACGGTTGTGTTCAGCTTATTATTACAATAGTTGACTAAATCATCACAAGAGGACGGAAGGATCTGTGGTTTACTGAGATTTAAGATGGTTCCTCATCATAGAAATAGTTAATCAGTGGGCTAGTTAAACAATACGTGTTCCCTCTGAGCTCTGAAATTGGGCAAGCATTGGTCTTGGCAGTATGCCCTTATCCCATCAACAGATGCTTCTCAGGGGTCCTTATACAGTATATGCCCTTTCAACCCTCTCTTGGGCGGTGTTTTGTGCACGTGAAGTGTAATTGCACTCACTGTGCTGCCAATTGGGACTGCGTGCCAGCACTTTTTATCAGGGGGTGCCTTTAATTTAGCCTCAGAAGTGGGAAAGGATGATTTGGATTCCTAGTCTAACTAGTCAGTAGACTTTAGTGTGATTCACATTATACTGCATCTAATGTTGACCTTGAGGGCACAAACCAGAAAGGAAGATGATGTTGGTTTAACGGTTGGTCACTGGCCGGCCGTACGTGGATGAGCGTAATGCATTGTGCCACACAGTCCTTTTGAGTGAAACCACCATCAGATCTGGTCCAGTCAGGTAGTCAGAGAGCTTTGTGTTGAAACAGCTCGTGTAACTAAGCTCTGACTTCTCTTGTTTGTGAACACTGTGCTTTTAACAAACAAAAGAGAGCCCCCCTGCATGTCCCCCTACATTATAAAGTGCTGTGAGCCTAGGTCTCAGGTTACGCTGCCCTAGGCTACAATCTGCATCTCAGAAAAGCTTCAATGGTTCTCATTTATATAATGGAGTCCCAAGAAGAAGAGGCCTAAAAAGAGCCTTTCATCATGATGGATTAAACACATTAAACATGGATTAAACATCCACACCACACAGCAGATGAGGGGTATTAGTCCTCTGTGGCTCAGTTGGTAGAGCATGGCGCTAACAGCGCTTAGCTGGGACCATATATACTGAAATGCATGCACTCACTGCATTGTAAGTCGCTTTGGATAAAAGCGTCAGCTAAATGGCCTATATTATAACTATAAGATAGAATGAATGCATGGGGGACGTGTGTGTGTTTACCGTAACGAACTCCGGCTCATGAACACATACAGTACCAGTCAAAAGTTTGGACACACCTTCTCATTCAATGGTTTTTCTTTATTTTTTGTATTATTTTCTACATTGTAGATTAATATTGAATACATTAAAACTATGAAGGAACACAAATGGAATTATGTAGTAAACAAAAAAGTGTTAAACAAACCAGAATATGTTTTATATTTTAGATTCTTCAAAGTAGCCACCTTTTGCTTTGATGACAGCTTTGCACACTCTTGGCAAAGTGTGTCCAAACTTTTGACTGGTACTGTACATAGCAATGAAATATATACAGAATCCTAGTAATTTGTTGAGTGTAAATGTCATTCAGTGAATGTCATTAGACAACCGAAGTCTATTACTCAGTAACACTACACTAGTAGGATAGGCGTACATCGTGAATTATTCACTAGGGGGAGGGGAATGGCAGGATTGCATCAACATTTTGCCCTTTACCCTTGTGTTCCTCTGTGGCTCAGTTGGTTGCGCGTGGCGCTAACAACGCTTTGGTTGCCGGTTCGATTCCCACTGGGACGATATATACTGAAAAATGTGTGCACTCGACATAAGTCGCTTTGGATAAAAGCGTCAGCTAAATGGCATATCAATCATATAACCATACAAAGCACCTGACAACCAGCAGCTGATTGTGTACTAAAATGTTTCTCTTACCTCTTTTCTTGAAAGTCAGGAATGAGATGGTGTTCTCACATTGCATCAAGCCTAGTAATAAATGCATGTTTCTCTGCATGTGTTCTGTCTCTTAGCTGCCCATTGATGGGGTTATTGCACCCAACAAACTAGGTATCAGTATTCCTGGGCTAGCTAGAGTAAGCTAGCTGGAGTAAGCCAGTGAACCAGTTATCATCTTGACTGTTACCATTATTGTTTTTCATTTCTTGTTTAAACTTGGTAATTTCATACAAGCAATACAATTTGGTGTTGAGCAAATAAGTATATTATCTGTCTGTAGGATATACTATTATCATGGATGCAGTTCCCTGTGTGTTTTCCTCCTCATCCCTGCAGATCTCCTAACCTTACTCCTCTGTCTCCCCCTTCAGACGAGGTGGCGTGGGGGCATGCGTGGGGGTCCGCTCCCTGGCCTCCCTCCCGTCCCTGCCCCCGGCGGTGGCGGAGTTCGTGCGAGGGGCGGTGGCGGAGTGTAAGCCTGCGAGGGTGCAGGTGGTGACGGGCACACCGGAGGAGAGCGCTAACATCCTGGCTGGTCTGGAGAAGGAGGGGATGGTGAAGAGACTGCCCAAATATGACAACTGGTGAGTGGGGATGCTACGTCGTACAACTGACAGTCGCTATAGAAACCGAAAGACACCAGCTCAGTCACCGTCACACAGTCATAAAGGTGTAAGAGAACTTTTTGTCACTTTTTATTATTACTTATTATTGAATTGTTGATTGTTGCTGACTGCTGTTGTTGAGCGTGGAGCAAGATCCCAAAGCATTTCACTGTGTCAGTTAAAACTGTGGTCCTCTGTGGCTCAGTTCGTAGAGCATGGCGCTGACAACGCTTAGGTTGTGGGTTTGATTCCTGCTGGGACCATATATACTGAAATGTATGCACTCACTGCAATGTAAGTCGCTTTGGATGAAAGCGTCAGCTAAATGGCGTATATTATTATTATATATAACTGTATGCAATACAACTGTATGCGATACAGATAACAAATAACATTTGATTTGATTTGAACTAATGGTGATCTAACCAAAAGAGACCGTCTCGGTCATTATGACACAGCCATACAGGTATAATAGAACTAATGGTGTCCGTTGTGTTTCCTGTGGGAAGCTGGTTGGCACGTACAGACCCAAAGGACGTGGCTCGGGTGGAGAGTAAGACAGTCATTGTGACCAAGCAGGAGAGAGACACCATCCCCATCCCCAGTGCGGGGGCTAAGAGCCAGCTGGGCAGCTGGATGAGCGAAGGAGACTTCCAGAAGGCGAGGGAGGAGCGCTTCCCTGGCTGCATGGCAGGTAGATACTGGACAACACAACTATGTTATTTATGTATTTATTCGTTAATTTAACCATTCGTAAGACGCAAGTAAATTTTTGCCTGGTTGCCTTAGATCTGTTTGTACGATAACAGAAAATCTCCTGTGTCTTTTCCATTATGGCTGTAAATCCTCATGAAAACGAATTACATAAATCTCTGAATGTGCATTAACAGCCCCCCCCCCCCCCCCCCCCCTCCATATCTCCCCTCAGGTCGGACCATGTATGTTATCCCTTTCAGCATGGGCCCGGTTGGTTCCTCGCTGTCCAAGATTGGCGTTCAGGTGACGGACTCGCCCTACGTGGTGGCCAGTATGGGCATCATGACGCGCATGGGCACCCCAGTCATGGACAAGCTGGCAGAGGGGGCAGAGTTCGTACGCTGTCAACACTCTGTAGGCCGACCCCTGCCCCTGAAAGGTACATCAGCGAAATAACAAATCGAAATAACAAATCCAAGAGATTAACTATGGAGTAATGTTTTCACCGTCTCTCTGCAAAGTGTTTTGTTACTAAGGCACGCATGCACAGTAAGACCACGGCCGCCTCTTTCCTCCTTGCTTGGCAGAGAGCTCAGAATAAGTTAAATTGTGAACCTGTGACCCAATATTATCCCATAAAATGATGATTAGATTTGCTGTATTCTACGAAGTTCAGTCTAGAGCTGCATTGTCAACTCTCCCCCCCCCCCCCCAGCTCTCCTGGTCAACTCACCCCTCCTCTCCTCTCTCCCCCCCAGCTCCCCTGGTCAACTCCTGGCCCTGTAACCCAGAGAAGGTGCTGATCTCCCACCTGCCTGACACCAGACAGATCTTGTCCTTTGGTAGTGGCTATGGCGGTAACTCCCTCCTGGGGAAGAAGTGCTTCGCTCTGAGGATCGCCTCACGGATCGCCAAGGACGAGGGCTGGCTGGCCGAACACATGCTGGTGAGAACATAACAGGGGTGGATTCTGCAGGGGCGTACTCTTTTACTGTGCAGAAGAGCAGGAAGCGCGCATCGGGCTGAATTCTAGTGCTGAGATCTCAAATTTGCTTTGTAGGTTTGTTATGAGACAGTTATGTACTGCTCATTTGACCCCCCTCTCCCTCTCCCTCTCCCTCTCTCCCCCTCCCCTTCTTCTTCTCTATAGATCCTGGGGATCACTAACCCTCAGGGAGTGAAGCGCTACGTTGCGGCGGCGTTCCCTAGCGCTTGTGGTAAAACCAACCTCGCCATGATGAAACCTGCGCTGCCCGGCTGGAAGGTGGAGTGTGTGGGAGACGACATCGCCTGGATGAAGTTCGACAGTCAGGGTGAGGCCACGGTAGCTCAACTTAAACCGTAACATGTCCTGGGCTGCCCCCGAATAGTCGACTAGTCGATTGGTTGGTCACTAGACCCTTGGTCGGCAACATTTTGTTTGGTCGAAACATGGCAGGGCGGGAGAAATGTCCTTGGGCAAAAGAAAAACGTCCATTCTCACAGCCTCTCTGCTGCCCAGTGAAGATTTATGTGGTGAGATTTGTGCATGTGTCCTCCTCCTCCTTTTGAACGGAGCTGAACAGAGAGAATTAAGCCCACTGCACGGGTAGCCGTATTCTGCTATTTCCCTATAGGCTTAAGTTCGCCGTAAAACTACATTTTCAGGCTAGATGCGCTGCCTCACCATTTAACTAATCACCTATAGTTTCACGGTCATGTAACGAAGACATTCGCTGGATGAAAATGATGGCAAAATGATTGACAGATTCAGTGTTTCAGTTAGAAGTAGTTTGCATTGAGCAAGGGGAGGGAGAGAGGAGGAGACACTATTCTGAATTATCATTGCAATTCCCGTTGCAGTCAAAAGAGGGCGCAATCCTTCATAGGGTGCCTTTTAAAGTTAGTCATTTGTAACTTAGGTGTGTGTTTTCAATATTCAACTAGATCATTTGTTATAGATGTGTTGTTTCAAGATTCCATGTGGACCTTTGTTATTAGACGCGTGGTGATTTTCTTTTAGATGTGTTATGTTTCAAATGACCATTTGTTATTAGATGGGTTCAAGGTTCAAGATTCGCGGTCGTTTCATTTTTTTAATTGTGTTGAACTGACGATTTTGACTGGACCAACCACTTTCTACAGCCCTAAACATGCATTCACATTCACAGTCACTGGATTCATTTGTTGTTCAGACAATTTTGTATGGTCTATTTAAACCATAACACCCCTGTTCATCTTGTACTTTATGTTTCTTCTCTGAGATTTATTTTCAGTTAAGGTGTAATACGCCAGTACTGATACTGTACGTACACCTGTGTGTCACCTCTACGTCACTTCTATGTCACCTCTGTACCCTCAGGTAAACTCAGGGCCATCAACCCAGAGAATGGCTTCTTTGGCGTGGCCCCTGGCACGTCTGTGAAGACAAACCCTCACGCTATGGCAACCATTGCCAAAAACACTGTGTTTACCAACGTGGGGGAGACCAGTGACGGAGGTGTGTGGTGGGAGGGCCTAGATGCCCCCGCCCCGGGCGTCTCTCTGACCGACTGGCATGGCAAATCTTGGAAGCTAGGTAAAATGGACTACAGTGTCAATTGCAATAACGCCATCTGGTGGCATGGAGTGGTGCTGTTCTTTTGATAGAATTTTGCACTGAGACACTTTTATATTAATACTACATAACAAACGTAATACTATGTTTTATAGCATACTGCAGCTAAGTTCCTGTTCTGTTCATATCTTTGGGAATGAATGAGCTTTAAGTTTTGTACCCATGAAACTGTTTTTTTTTTAAATTTATTTATTTTAAACTCTTTCTTTTTTTGGTGCTTTTTATTATTTAGCTCATGCTGAATATTATCCCCCTTTCCACAGGAGACTCTGCCGCGTGTGCTCACCCCAACTCCCGGTTCTGTACCCCAGCTGCCCAGTGCCCCATCATTGACCCCCAATGGGAGAGTGAAGAGGGGGTACCCATTGATGCCATCATCTTCGGGGGCAGGAGGCCAGAGGGTGGGTGCCCTCAGCTGGCCCACTGCTTTTGCCTTTTAGGCAGACACTCTTACCCAGTTTGTCAACAGTGCATGTAGTGTTACAACCGTTAAAGTGATCACAGTAATGATATGTTGTTTTAAAGCATTTTTCTTACATTTTCGCTCAAAGAGTCATAATCATATCAATGATCATAATCAAGTCATCATGTGTCATGATCATTAGGTTAGTCTGCTAATGTAGCTGGAAGAACCAGTTGGATTGGGTGTAATGAATTAACAAGGTGTTCTGTAATTCTTGCGTCCGATGTGTTCCTCATTGTGACCTGACCCTTGACCCCTCTGCTTCCTAGGAGTCCCTCTGGTGTATGAGAGCTTTAACTGGCGTCACGGAGTGTTCGTGGGAGCTGCTATGAGGTCTGAGTCCACAGCAGCAGCCGAACACAAAGGTACTGGTTGATAAACCTCAGTAAGGAGCCCATCATACAATAGTAAAAACATATTGTTTCTAAGGTTAATTTCCTTGATTTTAAGAAGCTTGTCCATGAAATACAATTAAATACAACAGAATAGGACAGAGTATTAAAAACTGCTTTCTGGTGAGCTGGAAACAATGGATTGTTGTCCTTACTTATCTTCTGAGTTAATGTATGAAATAATTACCTTTTTTTGAATAAAATGTGTTTTCTTTCTCCAGGCAAGACGATCATGAACGACCCCTTCGCCATGCGTCCGTTCTTCGGCTACAACTTCGGGGACTACCTGTCCCACTGGCTCAGCATGGAGACCAGGAAGGGCCCCACCCAGCTACCCAAGATCTTCCATGTCAACTGGTTCAGGAAGGACACCAAGTCAGGCTCCTTCCTGTGGCCCGGCTTTGGAGAGAACGCCCGCGTCCTGGAATGGATCTTTAAGCGCTGCAGCCGAGAGAGGGATGACCAAGCCGCCAAGAAGAGCATGGTGGGCTGGGTGCCACAGGAGGGCACCATCGACCTGCAGGGCCTGGGGGGCAAGGTGGATATGGAGGCCCTCTTCGACCTGCCCAAGGCCTTCTGGCAGAAAGAGACCCAGGAGCTGCGGGCGTACTTTACCCAGCAGGTGGGGGCCGACCTCCCCCAGCAGGTGGAGGCAGAACTGAGGGCCCTCGAGGACAGAGTCAGGGATTGAGAACCGTAGAGGAGAGCTCGACAAATCACAATAGCTAACTATTGGACACTACAGATGCTGCAATATCATGTGGATAGGGTTGGGGTTGGGGTGGGGGAGGGGAGGTGGGACGGGACGCAGGGAAAGATTAAGTGACTGACAAGCTCATTGGAGATGAAACTTGGTAGATAAACCGAAGGTTGTAAGAAGACACACTGTGATATGATGTGATTGCATCATTGCAGGTTGGCCACAATTCATTGCTGATAGAAATTAGAGCAGTCAGTAGAGTACAGTTGGTAATGGAGCAGAATCAACATAACATAGCATTGCCTTACTGATACAGTATCTTGCAATAAAGTGTAAAGGCACTGGATGTTTACAAGCTACACCCAAAGGAATCATCTCATCTTGATATGGTTAAATATTTGTATTCATTTAAACATTCTAACTGAATAAAAACAGCTTTTTTCAATACTCAGCTGGCTTCACATTAGCCAATGGGTTTATTGAATTGCTGTCTGTTGGGGTTCGTTAAATGAGGAGGAAGTGCTATCTGATTGGCTCAGGGAAACCAAAACATTTTACCTGTATTTCATTACAGAAGAAGGTCCATGGGTAAAATGATTATGCCACTTTTGTATTTGTTTAATTAAACTTATTAATGATTTGATATAATGTTTACACAAGCAATATGTGATGTTGGACCAATAAGAGACATACATTGAATGGAAATGAGATTTTTATTACAGTGCAATGAATAAACAACCTCAATTTCAGCCACAGTGTTGTCCCTTCATGCTCAACATTCTATACACATTATACATTCTATACACATCTTCAACAAAGGCATGTCCTTTGGTCAATAGGATTATTCTGGGAACTACAAAAGAGGAAGTGAAAAAGACCAGTGGACAATGGACAGACATTTTTATCATCGTAACACACTTCTGTCATCTTATCATTCACTCTCCATGATCTTAAGCATTCAGTTGAACTATCAAGTGGCTTCTCTATACAGTTGAATACATTTGGGATTGAGTGAGTGGTGAAGCCTGTTCTCCAGCCTGAGCAAGTCAGTTTAATCTTGTTTCTAGTCAGTGTGCTATGAGGAGTTTTTTTCAGTGGCTATCCTGCCTAAAGCCTGTTCTCCACCACCTAAAGCTAAACCTTGACAAGCCTGCCCTCTCCAAGACTTCTCCATTGCCTGGCACTGCCGCCTCTACGTGGATGCAGTGGCCACGCTACTCGGTCACGGCTTTTCACTGTCCTGGCGCCCTGCTGGTGGAATGAGCTTCCCACTACTGTCAGGACTGCAGAGTCACTTCCGATCTTCCGCCGTAGATTGAAAACCCATCTTTTCAAGCTACATCTTAACAGTCCCTCCTAAAGACCGCTTCACCCTCACTACCCCCCCTATACTAACCCTAACCCCAACCCCGAGACCTCTTCTCCCCTGCTACCCCCCTGTACAAGTTCTCTCCTGCTAATAAAATATATTAAAAAAAAATATATATATGTGCCTACTGGCATTACGACTGCCGATGGCCCCTGGTGTGAGCATTGATTACTTTGTCTTATGATGACTGTTGGATAGATGATTCACTTACTTAAACAAATGTATTGTTGTAAGTCGCTTTGGATAAAGGCGTCTGCTAAATGCCATAAATGTAAATGTAAGTTGAACCCTGGTTGAAGCTATGAAAGAGATGCATCTGAAATCGTGTGCTCTCAGCAAATAAGGCACGCAGTCATCTTAACATTATAAACCTAAAAGTTGAATTGTGGTTTATGTCCAATGTCATTAATAATCTTCTTACAGGACACACATTTATAATTCTGTAGATAGATAACACAGTATGTGGAATCACACATACTTCATGAAACCACTTTTTCTTTCCTCGTGGGATTCACTTTTGCGTAAAGCCCCTCTAGGTCGTTGGCTGGTGGTCTCTGTGCGTTGGCTGGTGGTCTCTGTGCGTTGGCTGGTGGTCTCTGTGCGTTGGCTGGTGGTCTCTGTGCGTTGGCTGGTGGTCTCTGTGCGTTGGCTGGTGGTCTCTGTGCGTTGGCTGGTGGTCTCTGTGCCTCCCTCACATTCACCGCTGCATACTCGCTCTCCTGTGTCTGTCCCCTGTCCACGGCCGAGACTCCCTTCTCTCTCATTTTGGAGAAGTCTATCTCACCATAGTGGATCTCCTCAGGCTTGGCTGCCGGTTCACCTGCACCTAGAGCTTGGTCACCGTGCTCCACTCCAACTGCTGGGTTCTATGGAACATAGAGACAGAGAGCTGCTGTGGGGAACTATGCTTTGGAAAACAAATGTGTTGCCTATTAAACTGACTTGTATAGCTAAGTTCCTTCTAGCAAGTTAGTAAACACATTCTGAACGGAAAGGATATATGTTTTGTTCAGTTGTGTTATTCTTAAATGCATAGTCATTTTACATCCCACAGTTGTTCTTAATTCGTCGGATGTGGTATTGGTTTCATCATCGTCAGCTTCCTCTTAAACTTTACCATTTGTGGTATAGCCTCAATTTACCCGTCATTTCCACATCTTTGTATTTTGAATGAACTGTTTAGGACGAGTTGTAGAATTAGAGTTACACTATTCAGTTTGTAACTCTAACATGTGAAGATCTTATGTGGTTCCAGTCAATAAAGTAGGCAGTGGATGAGGGAACAGAATGTACAGCATATTAAGAGTTCTATTCCCACCTGTGTCTGCGTCCCTTCAGATCCTTTCGGAAGCCTTGATTTTCTCCACCTGAGAAAACAATAATACAAATAAATCTTCTGATTGCACAAAAAAAGGTATTAACATACAAAAGCACAAACAGAGTAATAAACAGTACTGTGTACATTTTGAGTTAAGTAATAGTTGTTACCATGCAAAGACACCTATCAGCAACAGAATCCCCAGAGTCCCTCCAACAACCCAGAGGACCAAAGAGAGATCAGGCCCTTTTCCTTTAAATACAGAACATACCATGGTCATCTGGGACAAAATGACAAAGGATACTTTTGCACATTGTCTTAAAAATGTATTGTTACATGTCAATAATGAGGCAGGACTTCAAGTTCCTTTGACATGTTTTACAATCTTTCCTCATCATAGAATCATGTCCAGTACATATTACATCTACGTATATCTGAAACGTTGCGAATCTGGCTTGTTGAACGCTCCCCTGCTTTTACCTTTGATACTTATCAGAACTTCCTTTGATATTCCATTACCACGTTCGTTCCTGGCATCGCAGTGGTACCATCCTTCATTGCTGGCAGTCACATTGAGGGTGTAGTTCCATCCTAATGCTACCATTATTGCTTCACCTTCCCTGTTCCTCCTGAACCAGGTGAAGTTGCTGATAGGAGGGTTGGCTCTACTGCTGCAGGTCAGAGTCACAATGCTGCCCTCTGGCACTGGACCAGCCACACTAACCTGCATTTCGGTGCCCTTGGGAGAGACTGGGGTACAGGGGCTCACTTAGAATGTATCTGGATACAGTGCAAACTAAATGCTCTTGTTATTACCAGGTATATATTGGACCTTTCTGATTAGATATTCTATGAAATAAACATTGATGGAATATAATGATACGATTTTCTACGTTAGACAGTGACTGATATTGGTTGTCTTACATAAAACATAAAGCGTATTGTGCTCAGTTATCAGTTTTTGCCCGTTTTCCACTGGGTAGGCTGCAGTGCAATTGATGGCCATCTTGTGATTACTCTCTGACAGAATGAGGGTGACTGTACTCAGAACTGTTTTGGTTTGGTCTGGATTCTCACGGAGTTGGTTCTCTGTCCCTTGGAGAGTCCATGTCAGGTGAGGGGGGTGTTTGGGACAGGGGACAGCAGCAGAGCAGGTCACATTGATCTGCATCCCCTCTGTCATCTCACCCGAGATATTAATCTCAGGTTTGCAAGGCAAATCTACAAATACAAGACACAAATATGAAACACTCTCCCGCCCCTTCCTCTTCCCATGTAATCTGATACAAGGAAGTGTAAATAATATTGATAAACAGTTCAATGTTCTCTTACCTTCGACTTTTATTTGAATTGGGTTATCACTGGATGTTGCGGAGAATGGACTATTCTCAATTCTGAAGTAGTATGGATTTGAATAATTTGAACGTAGATTTGAGATGACCGTAGTGCAGTTTTTCTGAGACAGGTTCCCAATTATCTCAATTTGGTAAGAGTCTGTCTTACTACCATTGAAAACCACATTTTCGGGATTGTTACCAAATTGTGGTTTCTGTTTAATCCACACTCCAGAGGTAGGTCTTGCACTGTCAAATGTAAGTCTATTACCAACACTTGTGTTAAAAACACAAGGGATTTGCACACAGGAGCCTGTCAGTGCGTTCATCATGTTTGGCATCGTGGCGGTCAAATCAGCGGCAAAAGCACCTGCAATGTCAACCTCATGATTAACGTCAACATTAGCGTGAGGGTTTGTCAATATTGCATATTTTAATTGCTTTGTTTGAAAAGTTGGATCTGTCTCCGCTGTTAAGCACTTTTAGATTTGTTTTTGTAATGAAAAGTGCTACCCAAATACAATGTGTTAATATCATTACTATTATGCAGTGGGCCACAATGACCTGTCACTCTGTAGAAAAATAGATTGCACGCACCATATACCGTAGATAATGTCATTAGATACGTGTACATATGTGATGAGAGCAGTATGGAAAACTCACCTGACAGAAAGAAAGAAATGAGGAGCATATTCTTAGGGCAATTCATCTGAGTAGAGACAGATTCCGATTCTGACAGTTGTAACACACACGCACACACACACACACACACACACACACACGCGCGCGCAGTAAGTAAGAAAGTAAGGAAGAAAGTACTCACAAATTTACAATATACTGTATTGGAATGTGGGTTACCAGCTATATTGCAAAAATCATATGAAAGTTATTGCTATTTTATTTAACCTTTATTTATACTGGGGAAACACACTGATACCAACGCTTCTTTTGCAGGTGCACCCTGTCCACAATATTTACACAACAACAAAACAACACATGCAAAATACAACACAGTTCAATACAGAAATCAATACATTATGTAAAACCACAATATTAGGAGAAACAATCACAACCGAGGAGGTCCTCAATTAACACCCTAAATTGCCAATTTGGTGGAGAGTTTGAGATGTTAACCAATTCTGAGAACGGGTTAGGTAATTTATGTCCTTGAGGTTAGGTAAGATGCTGTAACAATTGAGCGCGGATACTGACAACTTCGCTACAGCGCAGTTTTCGCATGATGAATTGCATTTAAATTGTGTTCAATTGTTAGTTAGAGAAAGCTTTTTTAAAGTTCTACAACAGCACCTCTTTGTTCCGAAATACCGTAGTCAAAGCTGAACGTCTGCAGCCAAAGTAAAAGGCGGCTGAAGGTCTTTGACGGGTATCAACCAGTTAAGAGTTTTCCCACATAGCGAGGCTTTATACACAATACTCAACTATTAACCAGCTGCTAAATCCTGCCCCTTCTACTGACTTTCTCTCACAAGCCTCTGCTTCGAAATGTGAGGAGCCAAATTCTTCAACGATAAAATCATATGTGCGATTTAGCTGACGCTTTTATCCAAAGCGACTTACTGTACATTGCAGTGAGTGCATACATTTTTCAGTATATATGCTCACAGCGGGAACCAAACCCACAACTTAAGCGCTCTTAGCACCATGCTCTACCAACTGCTGATTTAATAGTATTGATCAAATATCTATGCAACTAGAGTGATGCTGCTTTTATTGTATTGATTAATTATGTTACAGTTGTTTTAGATTTTTTAATCTGCTCTTGCACTGTATTGTACAGCACTTTGCCGATGTCTTTTGCGCAGTATTGTACAACACTTTGAGCTGCATTCTTTTCTATAAAAGGTGCTATATAAATAAAAGCTTATTATTATTATTATTATTATTATTATTATTAATAATAAAGAGATCTACGGGATTTTAACGAAGTCCAGCCAACCTAACTAGCTACAGAAATACAGGAACTATGGTGACTGGGATACTCAACATTAAACAGCAGTATCTTGTTAAATTAAATGTATTCTTGATTTACTTTAACAGCGTTAACATGAACATATAATACATAAAACAGTGAAAAAGATCAAAACTTACTTTACAACCAAGACGCTATCCACAGGAGAACACCCAAGGTCAGACAAAATAAAATGTTGCAACTTAGTTATATATCCTATGACACATGACACCCACAAAATACTTCCCCAAAACGTATTATGGGCCCACAATTTACTAACCCTAACCCTAACCCAAAAATGTGTAAAATTGGGTAAAAGTCAGCCATCTTTACTTTAATATTAACATTGTTTTTTGAAGAATATGACTTCATATTAACTCATGCGCTTAGTTCAACTGTCTTACGCCCTTAGAACCGAAAATATAAGCTTGTTTTATTACATGTTTGTAAACAATGACATTTTATGTAAGTGAAAAGTACTTTTATTACATGCTTTTTTATATTCAACAACTGTTAATCAAAACATGCCTCAACATTTCCCATTTTTACTGAACTTTCCACTCTTGCACAATTTGTTTCATTCGACTGAGAGTAACTGAATGGAGTGCAATTCAGCGAGGCCAAGCAAGAATTCAGAGAAACCTAAACCTCAACCTCATCTCTTTCTCTGACTTCTTGCTTGGCCTCATATCCTCTTTTGTTATAATGTTGAGGTCTCTGTGTATTATTCTGTGTCTTCTTTCTGATCTAAATGAACAAGGAGGAAGTACTACACTAGATGAATAGTACATTGTTTCTCAGCCCCTGCTCTGTGCACTGGAACTGGACCTTGGGCTAGGGGATAGGGACTAGGGACTAGGGACTAGGGGCTAGGGGCTAGGGACTAGGGGCTAGGGGCTAGGGACTAGGGACTAGGGACTAGGGGCTGATTTGAGATTCAGGGCCAGTGTGCTGCTCTGGTTGTTCTTCCTGACCTTCTCACAGCCGTCACAGATCTGGTCCTCACAACAGACACAGAACACAAACAGGACACACTGCACATTATATCACCCTAACCATAGCACTATTGAACTCATGAACGTGTGTGAGTGTGAATGTGTGTGTTTTGCACTTCAATGAGTGAAAGATACTTGGCATAACAGAATGTATTGTGACAAATGGGCCTATTTTCTTATGTCTGTACTTATCCACTAGATGGCAGTAAGCTTGCTTTACAGTTTACATATTGTTAGTAGAAAGACCTCTACATGGCCCTTCACGCTTTATTCATTACCATTCAATGTACGTGTTTGACCTTTAAAGCATACCAACATCAATATCTTAAGTGCTGCTAGAACACAATAAATCAATGTCAGACCTTCCCTCTCGTGGTTTTAGAAAACATAGCTAAACGATACAGTGTAGTGCAGAGTGACAACTGTTTTCACTGACGCCCCCTGAGCATCCCTGAACACAACAGAAACATTCAACTGGGTCAAAAGGGGACTGTGATGATCGTATCACTCATTATTTGCGATGAGCATCAGAGAGAAAGAGGAGTGCACGTTGCAGCGATGCTATTCTGTGCAGCGGTTGCTGTGTAACTGTCCCACTAGGGGGGGGGGCTATGTTGAGGGAACGATGTGTTGTTTCCGCCTGTATCTATGTGGAGTTCTTGCGTGTTTAGACCGCAGCATCTGTCCTCATACTGTAAATTCTCAGTGGGGTTTTCAGCTAAACATAATGCTAAACTGTCTCTATGTGGCTGTCAGATATGTTGGGTCGGGAATAGGACTACACGACTGATAGAAGAGAGAAAGTGTTAGTCTGTTTGTGTTTGTTTGTGTGTGTGTGTTTGTGTGTGTGTGTTCTCCTGTGAGTGTTTTCCCATCTGTGTTCCCATGTCTCTGATGTGTGTGTGTGTGTGTGTGTGTGTGTGTGTGTGTGTGTGTGTGTGTTCTTCTCTTTAAGTCTGGGGACCTACTGAGACACTGAGCCATTGAAGCTGTCTTTTGTCAGCAGGCTTGGAAGGGCCTCCTCAGGAAGTGAACCTCAAAAACACAGATGTGGTTGTCCATAGACTGAGGATCCCCATTGGATAAAGACATGGAAAACATACTGATGCATGTTACTAATTGGCTGAAAACATCATTAGGCTAAGTACAAATAACATCCTGAATAACATCCACAGGCCTATCCTGATGAGGCTTATAAAAGTATACTGACGTGTCGACGTAATGTATTTATATATGACTGTTATTGTGCCTTATACTGATAAAATCAATCAGACCTAAGAGGATCCATACGGAACACTGGCACTATGACACTAACATTGGCCACATCATCTGTAGAGATGTCTCTGTCATTCTAGGTTCGAAGTCATACTGTATGAACTTTGAATAAGTCACCCAACTTGCTATTAATACACAAGCAATAAATACTTCGGCATGTGCCGTTCCATTCCAACCCTGATGGAAACAACACATGCACTGAATTTTGAACGCTGTAACAATTGAGCGCGGATACTGACAACTTCGCTACAGCGCAGTTTATGGTGAATTGCATTTAAATTGTGTTCAATTGTTAGTTAGAGAAAGTTTTTTAAAAGTTCTACAACAGCGCCTCTCTGTTCCGAAATACCGTAGTCAAAGCTGAACGTCTGCAGCCTAAGTAAAAGGCGGCTGAAGGTCTTTGACGGGTATCAACCAGTTAAGTGGTTTCCCACGTAGCGAGGAGTGCCCAACGGTCTCACATTCGCGGAGCGCCCTCGTCTGTTCCGTAAGAATTTAGAACATTGCATTAAAGTAGACAAATATGATATAACTTGCCGAACATTTTTAGAGTTGGTGACAGTAGGATCTTTCACAAGTAGCCTACTCAACATGTTGACATGTGTTGGGGCAACGTGCGCATTCCTAGAACGTTGGAATACCAGCCGTAATCATGTTGTCTCCGAGTTTTCGAGAGAGCTGTAGACTTCATAAGTTCATATACCGGTAGGTAGAGAAAATGGACAGTAATAATAATGCAAACGCTGGCAGCAGGTCGGCTGTGGACAACGGCGCCTCGTCAGCGGCCAGCCAGGCGAGCAATGCCGCGAGTGGACTGGACGAGGTACAGATGCATCTTACCTGTCTACCGGAGCGCTACATGACAGCCAAGTTCACCTTAGCGGCGTATGTTATTTGCTGGGCCGTGCTGAAGTTGTACCAGGTAAGGTGCTCTTTTTGAATAAGTTACATATTTATTAAATATATGTAATATGTCTCTAAACCAGATATTTCCCCATAAAACAAGATTTTCACAGTAAGGTAACAGCGTCTATTGATGCATCACAAAACACTGTGATTTACCCATGTATTCATATGTATCCAAATCTAAACTTCTAGATGGTTATGGCACCATATGATTGTATTACCCCTTTTAATACATTTTCTTATAGACCTACAGTGTGTTCAGCAACTAAATTGAACATTTTAGTCTTCTTAAACCTCCGCAAGTCTCAGGCATAATATGAGCAACTTATGTTTTTGCTCACATATTTGATTACCCGTGTCATGTGTGAGAACACCATTAATAGTCTAATGGACACTTTTTTCAGTGCTCATGAAGAATGTTGATGTAAAATCTCCTCTTAAAATCTAAGAACATCGCAAGCAATGTTGTATTGTGTGCCTGTCCGACTCTCTTTCTCTCTAAAGTGACATTTATTCACTCACACTCATACAATATGTTGCTATAGAAACTCTTGTTGGCTGGTTTTGCTAGCCTCCTGCATTCTGTTGTTGTGGGCCTCAATTATGAATGCTTGGGAACATGTCACCTTTAACACTGCTAACCCACTGTAACCAGTACTAAGCATCTCCAGGGCAAACATGGAAGAGCGACAAATGTTTAGTAAGAGTTTTCACATGCTGAATTTAAACAGGGCTTGGTGCCTTGCCTCACCATTTTGATATGAGGAGAAAGTGTTGATCATCACAGTTGATCATGAGAGAGATAATGTTCTGACATTCTTGTTTTCTTTTGTACATGTTGCTTTGGGTTGCCCCATAAGTAGAACCTTATTTTTGTTGGCGTGAAATACTGTTGGATTATATGGGATGCCAGACAGCTGTGAAGCCGGACTAAAGTGTCTCTGTGGCCTGGTCAGCCCTGCCTGCCAAGCCCCCCAGCTTAACAGCCTATTTAGACAGGATGCCTGTTGTCATGGCTGCAGAGCCAAGCAGGGTATGTAGGGCCTTATAAGCCGACAGTCTGAATCACCCATGGGTAAAGATATTGGAAAACACAGACTCACTGTTGGCAAACCCACATTCGATTCTTATCACGTGGGGACAGGGTTAACCCTCGCGCCTGTTGATTAGAGGTCACTTGTTTTCAACTCTGACTTCACCGACTCTCCATAACTTACACTTGACTCATTTCATCCAAATAAAGTCACATTTTCCCATTTGAACAAAATGCAGTGTGACATTTTACTGTCCCCCAGGTTTTCCATTTTACACAATTTTCCGTTTCTATTTGTCTATATTTATCAGCAGGACAAAGGTGTGGCAGGTGTTATTTTGGTCTGGAACATCCAGGTATTTCCTCTGTTTGTCCTAATGAAATGGCATGTGAAGATCACAGGGAGTGGCCTCAGTGCGTATCTAGTTTGTCTGGTTTTTCGTATTTGCATCACTATATGCTTCCTCCTCAGATAGCTAAAAGTAACTCCATGGCTTGTCCCCCATCCTTACATGCCTTTTTACTTTATTATAATGTTTAATAATACTCAATGCCTGTATCTAAAAGCTCTATGACTGCATATGATTTGATCTTGTTTGTTCTAAGTTCACGCTGTCCAATGATTGGGCCTATGAGTGTACAGTATTTAGTGTTAATAGAACATTCGGACAGATTTACTGCACATTAATTTGACATAACCATTAACACAGATAATAAGAGGAAGGTGTGTCAGCAATGGGGACTAATGTTATACTGTAGCACAGATCCCCGGGGGAAGACTGCACCGTGGACTCACCCCAGATTCTCCTCCGCAATGCTGACTGTCAGGACAAGCAAAGTCTTGTCTCAGGACTCTCCCTCCAGGGTTCCATCTCCCTCTCCATTCCACGCGGCTGGGAAGTTACCGCAGAGACCCTGTCCCAGCCAGTCAAATCACACACACTTAGGCACGCCTCTAGTCCAATCCCATATTCACTCTGAACCGCTTTACTCTTTGAATTCCAATGTTTATTATCATGGTTTTGAGATATGGTAATAGTGCATGTGTTCATGATGTTGCTTAATTCAGTATTATGCAGTATCAAAATAAATGGTCTATTAGGAGTTTGAACAGTAATGAAGTTTGAAGTGGTGGCTTGCAGTGTTTGACAGTGGGGGAAATTAAGGAGGTGTCTGGGTAGTAGGGTCTAGAGGTAGTCTCTGGATAGGGCCATAGTTAGTAGTTGTAACAGTAGTTAGTCCCCCTGCCCCCTGCAGTCCTTTGGGCTGGTGAATAGTCAGGTCCAGATGGTGGTGGAATGTGTTGGACTGAGGGGTGGGGTCGAAGGTCAAAAGACTTGTGACCTAGTCTGCTGCTCTCATTTACGGTACTGGACCAGGAACTCCAGGCGGGTTGCTGCTGTGTGTGTGTTTTGTTTGTCTGTGTGTGTATGTATGTGTGTGTGTGTGTGTGTGTGTGTGTGTGTGTGTGTGTGTGTGTGTGTGTGTGTGTGTGTGTGTGTGTGTGTGTATGTATGTGTGTGTGTGTGTGGGTGTGTGAGTGAGTGTGTGTGTGTGTGTGTGGGTATGAGTGAGTGAGTGAGTGAGTGAGTGAGTGAGTGAGTGTGTGTGTGTGGGTGTGAGTGTGTGAGTGAGTGAGTGAGTGAGTGAGTGTGTGTGTGTGTGTGTGTGTGTGTGTGTCTGTGTGAGGGTAAGGTTGATCACGAACACACACACGTGTGCACCTTATAGCCACGTGACCAAACAGACAAGCAGTAGCCATAAAAACAACCCTCACTACATTACAGGATTTAGTCAAATGGATTCACTTTCTAGTCAGGTGCATCTTGTTTCATTTGTTTGACCCTTGAACTTTAGGCTTTATGAATTCACCACCAGTCAGGAAATGAAGGCCTCAGTCAACTTTGATGGTTCAGGGTTGTTCCTGTTGGAGGTAGATGTGTACCTCCAAAGGTCTGTGAGTCATAATGAGGTACTTATGGAAAGCATTTCCGCCCTCCCCTTGCCCCCCTCCTATTCTCCCTACCCAGCCCCCCCCCCCCCCCCCCAATCCCCCCACTCTCAGCCCTCTACTTCAGATGGTACACAGTGTTTGACATACAGTAGCAGCTGCTATGGTACCCTCTGATAAAGCGCCCACCAGGGGAAAGAACCAGTTCTCACCTCAGCTCCATACTATCAAAGTACCAAATACTATCAAATTCCAGTGACATTCATGGCTATCCACTCCGCATGTATATTGACTGATACAATCTTTATTAGGCGGCCCAGACGATCTTTTTGTGGGCTTAGCCTACAGTATATGTCTGAGTTGCACAGAGAGCCAACTAGTGCATCGCTGTTTAATTGTGTTAGGAACAGGATACTGCAGTCAGTCTGGTTTATGTGAGCAGTTTTTCCCCGAGCATCAAAGTGGCAGTAAATACACCATATGCTACGTTTACCGTAGCATATCTTCTGAGGTGAGATGGGGTTTATGTGCAGTCTGTGGGTTCAGTCATAAACTGGATTTTATGAGGCAACAAAGCTTCTGAAATGTCAGAGGTGCTAATTGAAAGAACAGAGTTAGCCTGATGTATTCTCTCAGCGATTTGGACACATTAGCTGGCCTAACAGTGCCTAACAGGGAGTAGGGGGAAGTCACCCCTGGACGCAGGTGTTGGATCAGTTTTGTGTTTTCCCCACTAATGATTAAGGTTAGGACCTCTGTGGCTCAGTTGGTAGAGCATGGTGCTAACAGCGCTTAGGTTGTGGGTTTGATTCCCGCTGGGACCATATATACTGAAAAATGTATGCAGTCACTGCAATGTAAGTCGCTTTGGGTAAAAGCGTCAGCTAAATGGTGTGTATATTATAGGACTTGGGGGGGGGGTAAGCTGATACAAGATATCTGTACAAGTTTCTGTACGGACAGGACGTGCGTAGACCATCACTCAAAACCTCTTTGTTTATTAATGGTGTGTTCTCCTTTCCCCCTCAGAGACTACGATCCCACCCTGTTGGCCCTCAGCAGGTGAGCAGACCTCTTCTTCTTGTCTTTACCCACCCCCAACTACACCCACACCCCCAACTACACCCACACCCCCAACTACACCCACACCCACCCCCAACTACACCCACACCCCCAACTACACCCACACCCCCAACTACACCCACACCCCCAACTACACCCACACCCCCAACTACACCCACACCCCCAACTACACCCACACCCACACACACGCACATGCACACACGCACACACACACGCACATGCACACAAACACACACGCACACCCACACCCACACACACGCACACGCACACACGCACACGCACACGCACACACACACACACGCACACACACACACACACACACACACACACACACACACACACACGCACACACGCACACAAACACACACGCACACTGAAGTGATAAGGTCCGTATCCTTCATACAATCTCTTATTCTTTTGTTTGATGGGAATGTTTTGAGAAGGTGAGTTATGCACATGTGTATTGTGATAAATAATAAGTGGGAAGGGAAGGGTTGGGCTACTTATAGATTCTATCCAGTGACTCTAGCTATCTTGGATGGGATGAGGACAGGTTTGAGCTTGTCTGCTTATCTTGAGCTTATGTCATGAAATGTCTTTGTGCTAGATTAAGTGTGTGCAGTGCAAATCGACATGGAAGGAAGGAATCATGCTTTTCATGCTACAGTAGATCTCATTCTCAACCCACCTGCTTTGACAAGAAAATAACAGGTTTCCTAATTTGTTTTTTTCTTACCGTTCTCTCGCTTTGCAAGAACAACAGTCCTCATCTGAGAGAGAGAGAGAGAACATTTAATTGAAAGATTTCATCTCACATATTGTCAGCAGATGTCAAAACCTGTCACAACTCACTCAGCTTTGTAGGATTGTTTAGCTGTTCAGCTGCTGGGGGAGTGTGTGTTCTCTTTTTACCTGTGTAATGTCTGCTGGATCTCTCCTAATGCGTTTTAAATGCAGTGTTCAAACGCTCACGTGGCTTCAAATAGCCACCGCATAGTTAAAACCACATGCTCACAGTATTATTGGATCCTACCATTTTCACAGTAGTTTAAAACTTAGAGGCGTTTATAGTACATAACCCCCCTGTAAATACAGAAGAGAAGGGGGTTTATATTACGATCTTGCAGTAATGTTGAACGGGCTTAACCCCTCATTGAGATCTGAAAAAGCCAAATCTTGTTTCGTAACGCAAAGGCACAAGAAGAGAAGTCAATGGAGCTGGCCTCCATAAGCTCTGAAAATCCCCCCGCCCTTTCCTTTGTAGCTGGGTCTCCTTCCAGGAGCAGTGAGAGGGGGTGAATTCGGCTCCAGTATCCATGACCCAGAGATGAACCTGAAAACCCCAGATCCTTCAGCGTATCCGTCAGTGGCCAGCTAGTGGTCTTCCAGGGAGGTGGAATCACCGTGCCAACACAAACCAAACCCTGGTCAATGCTTTCAAAGGGCCTTCTGGGTAAAAATGGCCCCAGACATTGAGTCTGTGTAATTGACACTGTCATGACCCAGCGAAGAGCTAAGGATGCTAAGGGGTTAAATTCCACCATGATAATCTCCACTGCTTTGAAACAACCACACCGCAGCTATAATAACCAACATCTCCTACCACCAACCGTCACTTTTTGACAAGAGAAGTCACTCTTTTTAACTGAGCCAATTAGCTTTGACTCTCAGTTCCTATTAATGCTGAGAAAGCATTTGTAGTCGTAACCTCAGCTAGACAACCCCTCACTTTCTAAACTTCTCCGGCGTTGTAGGAGCTGACTAGCCTTTTTATCTCTTGGCTAATGTTCGCCACACATCTTTGCTTGAACAGTAGTTGTTTCACATGGGTGAATTCATTGCATTTGTGTTGGCAATCGGAATTAATGGGGGGGGCACCTCAAAGGCTCGAGTCATCTGAAGGGTGGCCAGTTGCTGTGGGTGCCAGGAGCTGCCTTTCCTGCACAGTAAAATGCCACTTTTCACACGTTCCCTGCAGGGCAGCATAACCCCCTGTCTGGGCAGGGAGTGTTTTTGTGTGTGCGTGTGTGTGTGTGTGTGTGTGTGTGTGTGTGTGTTTTTGTGTTGGTGTGTTTTTGTGTTTGTGTGTTTGTGTGTGTGTGTGTGTGTAGGGAGATCGGTTAGGGTTAGTGTCCATCTAGGATGTATTGGCCAGGCTGTCTCTGTCAATGCCAGAAGTACCCCCACTGTTCTTCTCTAGGGAATGGCATCAAGTCAAGCTCTAAGTGTTTTGCCAGAGTCTAAGCTGCTCTGAGGGGCACAACATTGTGTCAGCCACATCAAGCCAATGGTTGTACAGAGCCAACCAACCTTGAAAGTTTAAAGAATAGACCATTATAAAGCCTGTTTACTGGAGATGACTCTTTCCTCCCTGCTTCCCAAATTGGCGGAGCCTGTGTAAATCATCAGGGAACTGTGTTTTTCCATCTATTATGCTAAGCTTAATGAGGGCATATATTTCCATATGCTGCCTAGCAGACAGGCTGAGTGTGTATGTTTACACCTAGCCTCAGTGCTCTCTAGTGAGCCATTCACCTGCTGCTAGCCTTCTGCTAACATACACTCACAGTGTATGTGTGTATCTGTGTGTGTGTGTGTGTGTGTGTATCTGTGCGTGTGTAACCTAGACCAATTTGCTGTATGAGAACGTAGCCAGAGGGATATCACAACCATCCCACTGTTATACACACTGGCACACATCCACACACACACACACACACACACACACACACACACAGACATGCTCACACATACCCACCTACCCAGCTGGTCCTACTTTCTCAGACACTTAATTGCTGGACAGCTTCGCTTCCACCATCGTTCCCTCCCTTCCTCCCTCTTTTTTTTTTCCCTCTTGTGTTTCTCTGGGGTTGGGCAGGCTGCCTCCAGAGACAGCCCAGGCTGTAGCGCTGCTGTCTGTCTGTTTCTCTGGGTTAGTTTCGGCTTCTGTGAGAGGAACTGGTGGAGTTAACGGCAACTTGTGTTCGGATTCCAGAGCGACCTCCCCCGTGACTGCCACCTACTCTAGCGTCTCCGTCCCCCAGCCTGACAGAGGATGTCACAGCCTTACCATGGCACAGGTGAGAGCAGTCTCCAACATGGGTTCAATCATCTCAGAGGGAGAAGGGCTTAGTGGTACAGTAGGACATGGAAGGAGAGGAGTTGGGGCTTATGTGAGCAGCGAGGGCTGGCGTTATGTAATGGCTGCTGTTGATAGCTGCTACAGTATAGTTGAACTGTGCTGTGTTTGTGTGATGAGTTGTAGCAGCAGTTCACACCAGTGCTCCTTTAGTCAAACACGCTTCAGGGTTCTGTCAGTTACTGGTTTTGAATTACAGGAGGAGACTCTTGACGGGATTTAGATGGAAGTGTACACTTACACCTTTCCTAAGCCTAAAGACAACTGCTGTTAGTTTTGTGTGTACGGAAACATTTACCATACTAAGGCTTTGTTTGTCTGAACCTTTTCCGTTCCTTGTAGAATGTCCTAAAGTCCCTCTACATGTTTATTCTTGTTCTCTGTGTGTGTGTGTGTGTGTGTGTGTGCAAGGTCCTTTTGTGTGATGTTTGATTTGCTTGTATTTGTGTGTGTTTATGTGTGAGTGATGGACACCAGCCTGTGTTTCTTTTTTGTGTAAGTGAGTCTACACTAAGTTAATTCTGTGACCCAGAGAGCATGCGCACATGATGTTGAGAGTTGGTTACAACTCTCTCATCTCCAACACGCCTGAGATGTGTGTGTGAGTGTGTGTGTGTGTGTGTGTGTGTGTGTGTGTGTGTTTGTGTGTATGTGTGGTGTTATGAGAACTCTGTGTGCACTCACACACAGCCTGTGATCCCTAAATCAGAGTCCAGAGGCGAACCCCTCACATTCCTCTCATGCAAGAGGGTCAAGGGGGTGGGCTATTGGCTAGCCTCTAAAACACTGTTGACACACTGTTCTCATTTCACATGGTGCAAAGCTAAGCTAAGGGAATAGTTGGATGGACTATTGGATAGAAGCCTGTTTCCCATGCTCATCTTCAGGCACGGACCCTGTGTGTGTTAGCAGGGTTGTAAATGTTTTCATTTGGTCTGTGCACGGTGGTGTCTGTGATGAGTTTGATAGTTGTGATGAGTCTGTCTGTCTGTGTGTGTGTGTGTGTGTGTGTGTGTGTTTGTGTATCCCGTGTGTGTTAGCAGAGTTGTAATGGTGTCCTTAGGTGAGTATTCGTTGGTGTCGAAGCTGTGTGCAGGCACGCTGTGTTTTGCTCTGCTCCTATCACTACTGCCTTGTAAGGTCAAGAGCTCCGGGTTCAAATCCAAGTCACTTTCTCCTATGTTAGTGTCTCTGTACGTTTTAATACACGTGATTAGCTCTGCGGTAGTAGTACAGTAATGTAATACGGTCAGATCGTGTTTATCTAATTGGTGCCGTGATCATGCTTATTGCAATTTGCAGCAAAAAGTGGAAGCTCAATATTGCTGTCTGATTTTTCAACCGATGACAGAGTTAACTGAATAATCTGTCAGTCCCAGGGCTGCCCCATTGAGGCAGAGCTGGTCTGTTCCCCTCTGATTGTCCAATGGTGAAGCCCCTTAGTGCGCGGTCACTGGTGCGGATGCCGGACACACAGAGCTGGCACTGTCAGGGACGGCTAAGCCAAGTATGACATCATCCTACAGGGGTCCTTCAGCAGTCAGAGCTGCTAGCTATAGGGGGCAGTTGCTCATAGAGGGGGCTGATCCGGGTTCAGTTAGTTCTAATGCACTCCTCTCTCCAACACCTGTCTCTGTTCTGTCTGTATAAATGTGAGGTGATGTTTCTCTCTGTGTAGCGGAATAGTGTATGACATATGCATTTGACCCAAACAGCCCAAAATAACCTTCGGGGATCTGTATGAGCTTAAACACCAGGGTCAGGTCAGGTGTGGGTCAAAGGTGAAAAGGCCTATTGTAGACAAAGTGACAAAGGGCACATATCATCACCATGCTTAACTACATGCTCTAACTGAGACGTGGGAGACAGGTCGAAGTTGGCCTAGAGAGAGGAACAAGCTGTCCCTTTGAGCCTGGGCTGGTTCAACTAATTGATTGTATTGAGAAAAGAACACCTATGACATTGTGCGTCTAGACAAGTCATATTGTTTTATTGAATGTGTGTGTGTGTGTGTGTGTGAGTCTGTCTCTCTGTGTGTGTTTGTGCGTCTGTGAATGTGCGTGTGAGTGTGTGTCCACCGCATTCATGGACTACCCGAGTTCCCACAGGTCAGCCCTAGCGCTGAATCTCCTCTGTTTCCTCCCTCTGCTCGACCACTAATTTCAGAGCAGCTCTCTACAGGGCCAAGCCAAGCCTCCCCTGCTCCAATTAGAACAGCCCACGGAGGTCAAAGGTTAAGGCAGAAGGTGACCACAGTGAGCCCGCAGTGACTGGGCGGCCCGTAGTGAGGGCCCGGCCTGCCCTCACGTTCCTTTGTTGTTATTTTGTCTCCCTGCTATTTTAGCTCTCTCTATGCTAATGGTTTCTGTCCAGTTCCACAGTGTGGAGTTGTTTTCTCCAGTTGACTCTTGACTGACAATAAATCACCCCCCCCCCCCCCCCTTTCTCTCTTTCTCTCTCTCTCTCTCTCTCTCTGTCACTCCTCTGGTTAGCTCATATTCCCCAAGCCAAGGGCCCAGGCCAGCCTCATGTGTGGCAGCAGAGCAGATGAGCCTTGCGTAACTGCATATTAAGCCCATCCCCCAGAGGAAGGGCGGACGATAGTGACTGCAGGAAACAGTCACCTGTGTGTTCCTCATTTCTCCAACTCAAAAACCGCAGTCCTCATCATGTGCATGTAATGAGATAAGGAGTTCTATAAACAGTTTATCCTCCCATTGTGCCAAACACAGCCTCAGGTCTCTTAATCGGCTCTCAAACCTGTGATTTATAGTACATGTGCTGTCTTAAACTGTTGAGGAATTTGTGGGGAAACAGGTGTTCGCTCGATGTTACAACCCCATTTGATTGAGAACCATTCTGTGGGGGTAGAGTAGCGTTAGGGTGTTAAATGAAACCAATTTAATTTGAAGAGAGTTCAGTAAACCTGATCCTGTTGTTGTACTTGTTTGAGACAGGGGTTGGTTATCACCATGGTAACGCTTGCAGGTGTTTTTGAGCATGCCCCGTTATCTCTCTCTCTCTACCCAGCAAGTGATGGCAGGACCTTGAATTGTTTGTGACCTTGTGGAGAACTCTGTGTCAACTCAGAAAAAACAGGGAGGAATGGGCCTTAGGTCAGGAATGTAAGTGGATGAACAGGTATGTATGTGAGTGGGATGCACCCATACCATTTGCTTTATTGCCGATACCGATTCCAAGTACTGAACTTTGAGTATCGCGATAGGGAGTACCGATCTGGCTATTGCATTCCACACCCGGACCAAACTAAGACTTTTTGTCTGACATTAAGCAAATAACATAGCTAGCTAACACAGTTCAGCTAATGAGTTTGTCAGCTTGGCTTTTGCTAAACTGTAATGCAAGACAGACAGCCAGCTAGCCAGTGAGTTCACAGTCGGTGCGGTTGTAAGGAGCTAGCAACTCATTCCTTTTCGGCTACCTTTAGGCCATAAAAACCATACCTGGGAAGTATCGTGACTCTGGAGACAGACAGGTGGCAGGCAGCTACATGTATTTGGATCGAGACACGGTTGGTCATGGTTGCTATTGTTGTCACAGCACTTGTTTGTTATATCAGCTGTGCAGCCGTCAGTCGACGACGCCCGTTTTTTTGGCATGTTTTCATGACAGTTTGCGTCATGGCATATAAATAGCGTTCCCTAACTCCGATTCCCGATCCGGCATTTTAGGCCAACATCGGCCTGATGCCGATGCCGATCGGTGCATCTCTAGTAGGTACAGTGCGTTGCATGTGTTTGGGGAGTGGGTCACCTTCAGAACAGGGTGTAACCTACCTTCCCCACTTCCCCACCTCACTCTCTCCCCTCGACTTCCCTCCCTACCCCCCATCCCCTTACTCTTGCTGAAATAGAGAGGCACAGTCCCCTACATCCCCTTACTCTTGCTGAAATAGAGAGGTACAGTGGAGAAACAGGATGGAATGGAGAGGTAGAAATACAGGGAGAAAAACATTCCAAGTTCTCAGTGTCCAACGTTCTTCCTTGATGTTCCCGCTAGTCCGGCCAAAGGCTGAGGAGGAGGCCAAAGAAAATTCCTCTGGAAAGTGTTCCTTACACAGGAGGGCTGAGCACCAGGCAAAGAGAGGGAAATGGAGGGATGGTAGTAATGAATGAGTGACTCCTCTTTCTTTTCTTTCTTTTCTTTTTCTGGGTCTGTGGTTTCTGTGACTGGTCATTAAGTTTCTCTGGCCTCCCAGTTAAGGCCATGTTGAATGTCTGTGTGTGTACGTGTGTGTGTGTGTATGTGTGTGTGTGTGTGTGTGTGTGTGTGTGTGTGTGTTTGAGAGAGAGAGAGAGAGAGAAAGAAAGACAGAAAGGAATAGAATGAAAAAAAAACAGGTTACACACACACACACACACACACACACACACACACACACACACACACAGTTCAGCAGTATCCACACCCTTACAGTGATGAACAAACACCTATTTTTGGAGTGACAGGCCTCTTTTCAGGATGCTCTTGTCCATTGAGTCCAGTGAATGGGAGGAATGCCACTAATTTCTCATTGTCTTGGGAAGGCCTGGCGTTACACAGTAATGAGCTGTGCTCCACTGACTTCCAACACAACCTTCCAGACCATAAGTGAAAATAGTGTGTGTGTGTGTGTGTGTGTGTGTGTGTGTGTGTGTGTGTGTGTGTGTGTGTGTGTGTGTGTGTGTGTGTGTGTGTGTGGGTGGCCATGCTTCTTTGGATCCAACAACGGTAGAGTAATGAACCAATCAGCATTCCCAGTCACCGTCGTTAGTGCTCCACATATAGGACCACACAGACGCACCACACGCAAAAAGAGAGAGAACAGCATTAGCATTAGCATTAGCATTAGCCACATTCTACCTCCATGTCCTTCAGCCACATTTAACTAAGCATCTCAATGAGTCTCGCTAGTGCTTCCTCTACATGCTGCCAACAGGGCCTAAGTGGGGAGGCCGGTTCATGGTGTCCCTATGAAGCCCTGTCTTCCTTATCAAACTCTGGAAGCACCAGCCAGTTCAATAGCATGTCTCTCCAATCAATTATTCCCTTCTAGAGACAAAGAGCAGTGTTGAGTGGGTGCTTGGAGAGCGGAAGGATGGAAGGGTTGAAGGGGTAGAAGGGGAAGAAGGGGTAGAAGGGTGGTCGGATGGGGGGGCTCTTTGTATCTTTACATAAGCGTTCATGCTTTAGAAGGTTCACATGTAGGCAGGCCCCCCCCCCCCCCCCCCACCCGCTTGTGATGCAAATGAAGGAGCGGATATGCAAGATTGTCCCCCACCGTTACCATGGGTTACTGTGGAGATGCAGAGGGCCGAGGCCTTTCAGGGAGCTGAGAGAACGAAAGGAGATCGAGGGAGAGTGAGAAGGAAAGAGAGAGATGGAGAGGGAGAGAGTGAGAGCATTCTCACTCTCTCCAGGGTGGTTGTGAGTTAACTCTCTCTCCTCCTGTTCATCTAGACCCCCCAACTAACCCTGTGAATCACAGCGATCCTTTTCACATCCAAGATGAAATAAACCATCAATGAAAGGGTTCCGCCCTCTGGCTTTAATAGTCAGACTGTGTGGAGCTGTCTTGCCTGTAAAAACATGTTAACTGTACATAACACCAGAAAAGTTTCCACATTAGAGAGTGCTTGCTACTCCGTTTGTTATGTCTTCTAAGTGTACACACAGTGTTACATTTCAGATAACGTGGTTTTACTGTCAACATGTGGTTACATGAGACAGTGGACCAGCACATGGCCCATGAACATATGTGTGTTTGTGTGTGTGTGTGTGTGTGTGTGTGTGTGTGTGTGTGTGTGTGTGTGTGTATATTTTGTGTGTGTGTATATTTGTGTGTGTGTGCGTGAGTTTGTGTTTATGTCTGCAAGTATGTCAGTATGTAAACTGAACCGGCCATCCGATATACTCTTGCACGAGACATGAGCAGAATAACAGCAGGGAGACAGCCTGACGGGATGTGACTCTGTCCAGAGCTTGGTGGACATCACTGATGTTAGTGGTAGTTGATGGATAGTTGTAATTAGCTCCATTAAGTGATTAGACGGATGGGCGCTCACTGGATACAGGGAGGAAAAACATCCTCTATCCAGGCTTTCAGTGAGTGAAGTCAGCCTCTCCTAGCTCCTCTCTCCTCTCCTGGAGGGCTGAAGAGGTTCCTCTCGTCCAAAGAGAAAAGACCATGGCTTTGTTTCTCTCCAAAGAAGGAAGGAAGAGAAGAAGAGGAAGGCTGGATTTTTTTGAGTGGTTTTCTCACGCTTCAAGGTCTGACCAGGTCCCGTATTTCACAAGAGAGCAACAACACAGTGCCATAGGTTACCACATGCCTTCACGCACATACACACACACACACACACACACACACACACACACACACACACACACACACACACACACACACACACACACACACACACTCTTAATCTTGATGCTTTGATGGCTTATAAGACACTGCTAACCGCTTGCAAAACAAAAACACCATCAGGTCAAGCTCCATTTTACTTCTGTAGCCTGCCCCTATCTGCTTCGCATGTAGCATTAGCCCATGTGCTACCGTGTGTTCAGTGTGAGGCCACCACCCTGTGAGTGACGGTCGAAAAGCTTCTTGAAAACCCCCTGGTGCCCCTTCCATTGACAACAGCCCTCAAGGCTGTGAAAGGGAAAACTGCAGCAAACACCCTGCCTAGCGGCTACGCTACCCCAGCAGTGCTGAAACGATGACATCATGTGTTCACGGGCTCACAGGCTTTGTGTGAGGGTTTAAACTTTGACCCCTGTTCTTATACCCCTTATCTTGTTACATATGACACCTCTCCATGGATCGGGCCCTGGGCCAGGTGTAATGGCCGTGGACCAAGGCAGAGGACTCAATCACACAACTCGGGACAAAAGCTTAATCCAAAAGAATAGTCCTTTAATTCCAGAAAAGAGTTTGGTACACAGGTAGACAATTAGCAGGGAGGCAGACATCCAAAAAGGGGGTAGGCAAGGCAGGGCATGGTACACGGGTAGTCAGTCAAATAGGAGGCGGATAATCCAACAGGAAATAGGCAAAAGACAAACTCGGAAGAACTGACAAAGATCAAAAACCAGGTAGACAAGAAATCATTAGGCAAATCGCTGGGACGTTTTGACACTAAGGCACAAAGACGAACTGGCAACGAGACAGGGGGGAAACACACAGAGTAAACACACAGGGAATGATGATGAGGAACAGGTGAATCCAGTCAGGGCGGGGTAGACGGTCACACAGGCGGGAAACACACAAGGGCAAGCAGTGAAGTGTCTGGAATGAGAGATAAGATGAGGGACACAAAAATAAACAGGGAACAAACATGAAACAAAGACAAACAAACTAACGAACAACGAGGCTATTTCTGCCCTCTTAGTGCAGGTGTTTCTGCTCAGGCCAAGCTCAGCTGGGTGACCAGGAGGACACAACAGCGTGTTGGCCACTCACAGCTTTTTACATTTACATTTGTGGCATTTAGCAGACTCCATTATCCAAAGCGACTTACAACAATGCATTTGTTTAAGTAAGAGAATCATCTTTCCAACAGTCATAAGACAAAGTAATCAATGCTCACACCAGGGGCCATCGACAATCGTAATGCCAGTAGGCTAATTTTTTTTAATTATTATTATTTAAATTTTTTTTTATTTTATTAGCAGGAGAGAACTTGTACAGGGGGTAGCAGGGGAGAAGAGGTCTCGGGGTTGGGGTTAGGGTTAGTATAGGGGGGGTAGTGAGGGTGAAGCGGTCTTTAGGTCTTTAGGCTTTGCCTGGACAGGTCTAGGCCAGAGAGAGAGGGAGACTGGGAAAGCTGGATGTCTGGTGTCCTTCATAGGTTTGAATGAGGGATTAGTTAATAGAGAGAAGGCAGAAACTACTGGTTTACCGACATTTAGGAGGAAATGTTACAGACTGTCAGTTACATCAGGTCACAACTTCCCAGTTCAGCGCTTTCTCATGACAGACTTATTGCGAAAGAGAGGAGCATTATCTCTATTTTACTGCTAATCCTCAACTTCCGCAGTTGGCCTGGGGGAGTGTGTGTGTGTGCGCGTGTGTGTGTGTATGCATGTGTGTGTGTGTATGCATGTGCATGTGTGTGAGTTTAAGCCTCATAGGGTTGTCACTTCACAGGAGTGTCTATTGCACTTTAATATAGACAGTAATGACTATTGGAGCCATTACAGCTAAGCGGATGTCTATCGTTAGTTTAATGATGTTAAATAATATAGCTGGAACCTGCCCAGGCCAAGTCTTAACTTGTGCTCCTGTCGGACTGTGTTTCAGAGGTAATGTTTTTAGAGGAAAAGACCACAGATATATCTTGGCTTTATCTCTCACTGGCAGTCTTTTGTCTGAGTTGGCAGGAGGAATTAGAGTGGATCCTATTACCTTTCTACTGTACAATGGGCCACAATGCATGGTGACACATGTGATTGCACAAACTGTGGGGTCCAGCCAATGACCTGTAATGAACTCCTATGTGTCTGTCTTTCTCAATCTCATCACCTACAGGAAGCACACACACCACACACACACCACACACACCTACACACCTACGCACACACACACACACACACACACACACACACACACACACACACACACACACACACACACACACCTACACACACACACACACACACACACACAAACACACACACACACACACACACACACACACAAACACACAAACACACACACACACACAAGGCCTGCGATCTGAGAACAGGGGAGAGGAGAGACGAGGAGGAGATGGCAGAGAAGAGGCGAGGGTTATAGAGAGTGAGAAGAGGAGAGGAGATTGGAGATAAGATGAGATGAAACAAGAGGAGAGGAGAGGAGAGGAGAGAGCAGCGGAGGCAACGCAGGAAAGGCCTATCCACTTTCAGCTGGGCCACCGCCAAGGCACTCTGCTGGTCTCCCTTAACAACCCCAGGGCTACCCATAATAATAACCCCAGGGCATTGTGTTTCCCTTGGGAAAACACTGGACCATAGAGGAGGAGGGGAGACACTTACTGACTAAAATGTTGTTAGCCCAGAGCGGCTGGAGTGTGTTTTGATGTTGGGAAATCTCATGAATGACACTAGTGCTGTCGTAGAACGTACTGTGGTGGACAGAACAGAGGACACAAGGCATATGAAGAACAGGCTAAACACCAATGGGGTATTTCCCTCAAAGATGTACGGTATCGTTGTCTGCGGTGAGTTATTTGGTCAGTTTTGATGTACAAATTGGTTAGCCATTGTAGCAGGATAGTAGTTCCCCCCTCTTGGTTAAAGATTCACCCTCTGTCCGGTCTCTGTGAAGAAAAGGTCTCAGGTACGGTCTGTCTCGCTGCAGTCTGAAATTCAACAATCGACATTCCTCCTCACAAACACACTTGTTCTCCTCCTCTCCTCTTGCCCGTTCCCACTGGAACCAACACAAAGCAAAAAGCACAAAAAACCTGCCAGCGCAGAACCGGCCAATCACAGTAGAAAAGAGGCTCATGGGTACAGAGAGTTGGCATGGAACCCTCAGATCTTTTGTGTCGAGGGACCGAAGGCGAACCTGTAAACCTGTATGTCCTCCAAAGTTATTCGACACACACAATAGAGGCCAGTCTGTTTGGAAGGACTTTCACATGAATTGATATAATCTCCTGCCTCTGCTCTCACGAAAGGACATTCACACTTCAACCTGTTCCTCACAACAAAGGCTTGGCTTTGTTCAAGTGGAACGCGCTGTAATTAACAGGAACATTTCAACGGATGGTTATCTGTAGACAGAACAGTGTGAGGTGTGTGGAGAAAGAGAATGTAGTTATTTTGGAAATGTACATTACCCTCCCATGGATGAACAGGACATCCATGAACACACCTTTAGCTGGCTTCTTCTATGTTATGGTTACTCTGTATGCTTAGCTTGTCTGTCAGACCAGCAATGTCCTTAGTGAGGTCATATAATAATATATAACATATGCCATTTAGCTGATGCTTTTATCCAAAGCGACTTACATTGCAGTGAGTGCATACATTTCAGTATATATGGTCCCAGCGGGAATCGAACCCACAACCTAAGCGTTGTTAGCGCCATGCTCTACCAACTGGGCCACAGAGGACCACAAGTGAGGTGACATGGGGAGAAACAGCTGCTGCTATGGCGTAATTGAAGTTAGGAGGTCACATTGAGAGTCTGCTGATAGGTTAATAGCTGAGATGGAGGACATGGATGACTAAGATACTAAAGTGTATCCTGTCCTGTGTGAATGGATAAACAGCCAGAACCCACCTGCTCTTCTCAGAATAGCCTGGAAGCCCCCCTCCACACACAGACACACACACACGCACGCACGCACGCACGCACGCACGCACGCACGCACACACACACACACACACACACACACACACACACACACACACACACACACACATACACACACACACTGGCCTTGGTCACTCAGCTATTACCGGACTACTCATTCAACATACGTATAAGCTTGTCTAAGCACTATTAAACCTGCTTTAATATTATATCGGGTCAGATGGAATCTGTGGGGATTTTAACTAATCAATAACACTATTACATCTGTTATCTAGTCTCCATATCTAATGTATCAAACTATAAATAGCATATGGTATTTAATATGGTAAATAGCAACAACGGGAACTTTCTGGTACCTACTGAATTAAATGCTATTGATAGCCGTATGGTACCAAAGAAACAAACAATTAGGAGTTGACCAAGCTGATCATGATCATAAATTGTCCTAACCCAAGATTGGTTAGGGTTAGCACATCATGATCCTTTTCCCTGATCGGTCAACTTTTCGACCAACAACTATGACTCATTTCCTGTTTTCACTACCACTTTCAATGTGTCATCATGGCCATGGGCTATCCATCCATTCAGATCTGAGGCGATTGGAATCCAAACCCAGGCCCCAGCAGTTTGGAACAGCTCAGCTGCCTTGGTTCTAACTTCTGACGGGCCAGAGATTAAGCCAGCACATGACTGTTTTATTCTAGTCTTTCTGGGAAGAGGAGCAGTCTGGAGCCAGGCAGAAGGCAGGAGGCTGAGTCACTGCCACAGCTCCGATCCTCTTCTGCCAGGAGAAACATGTAATGTGTTCTGTTGCTGGTGCTCAGGGTCGAACCAAACACAGCACTGCGTGGCTGCAGAACACATTAGGTGGATTTTTCATTTGACACAGATGATGGGTCCAATTCACATACTGTAGAGAGCGAGAGGGAGAGAGAGGGAGGGAGGAGGAAAGGAGTTTACAAGCTGTTATACCATGTTCTAGCAGCAGGGGGTGGTGTGTAGCTGTGCCTTTTCCACTTTCATTTTTGCTACCCACGATGAAATCGTGGAGGGGACTGTGGATCTGTCTCCTTCCGTTCGTATGGTTGTATGTCACACACAATATCTCAGACACCACTGGGACAATATTGACGAAACTTGGGTGAATGATGCGTGTCGCCATAGAGATCCAGCATCTACAAAATGACACTGATTGGCCCAAGGGGGGCGCTATAGTAAACAACTGAAATTCCAAAGCAATTCACACAAGGAGGGGGGCCACATCATTCGTGGGGGACATTATGTTTACCAGAGAGACTTGTTTTCCTCGGGATGAGGCTCAAAAGTAGACCGTTTAAAACAAATCAGATAAGTATGATGGATGAAATACAGTATGCGTAAACTGAACGTACACAATTGCTGTAATGTTAGAGGCGTAACTGTTATGAACACACTACGACTTATTTTAACACAAATACTTGAGATGAATATTCCACTACGACAGATCACTCCCAGGTCACATCTGCTTGCCTCCATGTTGCCTTTCTCTTCTTTTTTGTTTGTTTATAAAATGTTTCACGTGCCTGTCCTTTCTTTGTTGATAAGATGTTTACACGTTGCGTATCTGTATTATGTCAGGAATCCACCCGTCCCTGACCTCAGTAGGCTCAACGCTGCACAGCTGGGACTGTGCAAGATGACACGTTGTTTGCCGGGTAAATAAAGTGTGTTAGTGTGAGCGATGCGGTACTCTCACACTGCTCGTATTGTGGACGTATTCATCCATGATCCGTGCGCTTCATGACTCATGTCTCTGTGGGTAGTCACAGCAGTAATGATGGCAGCAAGAGAGCAATACCATTTGTGTTGGAGGGGAATACTACTCCACTAAAATCAACAAAATCAACAAACAATTTGATGTTCTACCCACAACATGTCTCTGTCGTGCTCTATATTACCTTACAATGTGAAGCCTTGCATTCTGTGTAGGTATACAGTATTTTCTACATTGTAGATTAATATTGAAGACATCAAAACTATGAAGGAACACATATGGAATTATGTAGTAAACAAAAAAGTGTTAAACAAACCAGAATGTTTTATATTTTAGATTCTTCAAAGTGGCCACTTTTTGCTTTGATGACAGCTTTGCACACTCTTGGCAAGTTTGTGTCCAAACTTTTGACTGGTACTGTATATAAATATAGTAAATATATGACAGTCTTGAAGTAACACTGGTTTGTGTTTGCTAAGGCTGCCTGCTTATTGCAGACACCAGGCCTCCTATGTGGGACTGGGCCCATAAGCTCCCATTCTTATGCAACTCCACAGCATAAGCCTTTGGCATGGCGTTCCCTCTCTCTCC
>NC_139655.1:3539922-3542422 GCF_951799395.1 Argentina silus | reverse complement strand
GAGCGTAACTGGCCTTGTTCTAGCCTTGCCCTCCTAGGAGTATTAACGGATTGGAGCTGGAGTCTGTGTCTGCATTTTTAGGTCACTCACATGGTGTCTGCTTGGCACACGCACGCACGCACGCACGCACGCACACACGCACACACACACACACACTGTATCTCAAATACCTAATAGCCTGACACTCTGTATCCCAAATCAACTCCTAGCCCCCGTACACTTGTGTAGATGTGAGAGGATTGGATAGATCCGTTCCAACTGGCCAAGATGGGCAAGTCGGCAAGATGAAGCTAACTGCCGTATTGCTTCCACCTCACCGACTGGGTTCAGAGTGTAGGAGGTAGGTTCTAGATTTGGGATTTGGGATTCAGGGAAACACTCTCAGAGGCTGTAGTTCATGTTCAGGTTGTAGAACTCATATTCTCATTCAGATGTAGACCGATCTATGCTGTTGTGCAGTTTGTACAAACACACAGATCTCAAACAGAGCAATAACACAGACAGCACCGTATGGCTAGACAGTGAAGGACTTATTATTAGAAACGGGAGAGCGGTCCATGGGTATTGAGTCTTGTCGTGCCTAGGGACATTTTCCAGTTGTCCAGTTGAACTGTTACTGGCGAAATGAATAAGTTCACTGAGGATCTTCCCAATGTGGCTTAAGGAAACTCTGGCAAGATAATCAACTCCACAGGGATTCACATGCAATTATTTTCTTTCTTTCCCACACAACAGTTAGAGAGATTAGTATTCCTAACCAGTCTCTGAGAAGCTTTTTATTTCCCTTCTTTGTGCTGCGTTACCATGGTATTCTCAACTGTAGAGGGGACATGTTGGTTTACGTAAAGGACATACACTGTGTGTGTGTGTGTGTGTGTGTGTGTGTGTGTGTATGTGTGTGCTGTATGTTTGTGCATTTGTTTTGTGTTTGTGTGATGTTGTTGTTGCATGATACATTTTAACCATTATAGCAACATTCAATCTGTGTGTGTGTCTGTTAACATGATAACTGTGGCATGAATGAGAGGACCGTGCACCTCTGACCAGGCCTTCTTCAGTATGACCTCTAGATCACCCTGTGCCCTCCTCTCTGGTTGGCTGGCTGAGAGGAGGGGCAACAGGAGGACACGGTACCCAGCCTAGGCCTCACCACAGGGGGCTGCTTACATAACCAGCCCAGCCTCCTGCCTTCCTCCTCTGGAGCTCTTGAGGCTGCGCCTGGGAACCCACACACACAGCACCCCTCCCGTGGGACAACCATAACACAACCCTGGGTTTGGGTGTCACTATCAGATGACCCCGTGTTCCCCACGGAGGCCATAGAACCAGGCCTTTGCTTGTTCAGAACACAAAGGACCCAGAAACCCAAACCCTGGGATCTCTCTGTGTCCCATACGTGATAAGAAGAGTCCTTTCACACTGACGCACTCTTGTCCTAACGCTGTTGTGTTACGCACAGGAAAACACCCCAGTAAAAGAGAGCGTTGGCATGTCATTTTCTTTTATCCACACTTTAATGAAGCTGGGCCATTTAAAAATGTCCTTTAAGAACCTGACACGTTTCCCGTCACCATAGTTACAGTAGCTACCTCTCTTTGTTCCTAAACTCTGTCTGCAAGTTTATTTTTCTTGTGTGAAAACCTGCTGTGCTGTCTACATGAGACATGGAGCTAGACAAACATATGTCTCCAGTAGAGGGGATATTAGTGTCAGAGAATCATCTGTCATGACATAGTGATCCCTCTACTCTCTCCAACCATCTGGAAACATCATTACTGGACCGAGAGCACAGGGAAGGAGATGCTGTGGTCCTCTGTGGCTCAGTCGGTAGAGCATGGCGCTAACAACGCTTAGGTTGTGGGTTTGTTTCCCGCTGGGACCATATATATACTGAAAAATGTATGCACTCACTGCAATGTAAGTCGCTTTGGATAAAAGCGTCAGCTAAATGGCGTATATTATGCTGCAATATAGTGCTGGGTAATCAATTCATAACAGTGACCATGTGAAAATGGCCCACTAGATATATCAGCATTTCTTTCAAATAATTATGTGGATATGAGCTTCTGATCCTGCTACTGTACAGTCATAGGCTTTTGTGTTGATTAAAAACACAGATGTTTATTTAGTTTATTGCGTTGCTATAGCAATAGAAGGCGTACACTACAATGCTATTTTTTTTCCTGTAAAAACAACAAGAGCCATAAATAGAGATTGGCTCCTGGGACCCTCACCAATTATCTGATCTGGATTCAGCGGAAACCTAATGAAAAAGTCTGTCTCCATGGAGGCACTGAACTGAAGAAAACAGCCATTTAGCTGCAGCACAGATAGTGCATCAAACATGGGCCATCTTCTGGCCGTAATTATATTTATTGTGGGTTCCTCAGAGGGAAAAATGAATTTGGTCCCTTAGCCATTTTGGCTGGATGCCCAGTATGGGGAAATGAAGGGCTGTCTTTGTTAATAGCTCCCTAGCTCTCTGTTTCCATTGGACAGC
>NC_139655.1:3517422-3532422 GCF_951799395.1 Argentina silus | reverse complement strand
TTTTTTTTATATGCTTTTCATGCCTTTAACGATAAGCTGGATAGAGCTTTCAGTTTGAGATGAGTTGCTAGCTCCTTACAACGGCACCAACTGTAAACTAATTCGCTAGCTAACTGTCTGTCTTACACTACAGTTTAGCCGAAGTCAAACCGACAACCTCATTCTGTGAACTGTTATCACAGCCAGCCAGCCAGCCAGCTCGCTAGCTAGCTATGTGATTTGCTTAATGTCAGACAAAAAGTCTTAATTTGAGCCGCGGTGCGAGTATCCGTGGTGCAGCGAGTGGAATGCGATATCCGTAGAGTAAAGGTCAGGAGTGGATTTCTCCAGATCAGTGTTCAGTAATGCTCCGACTGTAACTGACTCCTTCTCGCTCGTTATTGGGAGCTGAGGCATGTTTTCAACGGTCATCAGAACTCAAAATATGTTTAGGGGCACAAGCGACTAAAAATTATGGAGGAAGTCGCGTGTTTTGTCCTAAGGTAGGCTATTTTAATGTACTGTGGCTGTTATGTCATCATTTTCATTAGATGGACTAGATTGACAAGTTATGACAAGTTATGTCATATATTATATATATATTCTGCGTTTTACTTTCATCATTCTTTAATAGAGGAAACATTAATAGAGAGGCACACATGAACTTTGACCTTGTGGTGTCCTCTCTGAGTCCTCCTCCTGAAGCCAACATTAGGCAGGGTCATTGGCAGCTTTATGTGAAGTGATGAATTCTGTTATGAATAACTTAAACGCAACCCCCCCCCCCCTCTCTCTCTCTCAATCTATTAAAAAAGTGCTTTCATCAATCCACTTTTAAATCCATGTGGGGAGAGGTAGTTCAGCGAGAGGCGTGGAGAATTGGGACACAGCATGTGAAGTGTGCACTGATATACTGTATAGCTGGAAGCAGAGTGTAGTAGAGTAAGCTGATCTGAGATCTGCTCTCAGGGTCGCCTCCCGTACCCTTCCTGAGGTGGCTGGGCCTGGGGGACGTTGCTTTGGTGAAGGGGGGCATGAGGAGGTTCTCCTCCCTGATCTGTGACTCTCCTCTAGGCCCGGGGGATGAGGCGAGGCTGAGGCTCCGTTCAAAAAAATCCCAACCAATCCCAACCAATCAACAAGCTCGTTATACTGCTGTCAGGACAACAGATTGGGTGTCGGGGGAAAATAAACTCAGGCTGGGAGAAATAGTCCCTCTCTCCAGGTCTCTGCTTATAACTGATGACAAGCACAGAGCTCAGGTCACAGGGCTATGTAACATCTATATCTATATCTATATCTATATCTATATATATATCTATATCTATATATAATATATGCGTCATATAGCCCTGTGACCCAACCTAAACCAGTCAATGGTTTTGTGTTATTATCCAGTTGTTTGACATGAGCAAGCTGCTAAATAAATATAAATATAGTGTTTGTCTATTATGAGTATCCAGTCAGTCACATTGTGTTTACAGTTCTATCTGCTTACTTGGAAAAGCCTTTGTAAGACTGAGGCCAACTTCACACTCAGCACAACACTAGCATCATACAAGGGTGATGGTTAAGGGGATGGTATTTAGATGGTAAAGGGATTTTTCCCAAAGGAAAATACTGAAAACTAATATAAATTGGTATGTCCATAGGAGATATACATACTAAAGCCCTCTTCACCCCCACTACCCCCCTGTACAAGTTTCTCTCCTGTTAATAAAAAAAAAAGAAAAAAAAAAGAAAAAAAATCCTTCTTCTAGCATTGTGACTGCCTATGGCACTTACTTAAACGAATGTATTTGTTGTAAGTCGCTTTGGATAAAGGCGTCTGCTAAATGCCGTAAATGTAAATGTAAATGTAAATGTAGATGTAAATGTAAATGTAAATGTAGATGGAGTGTTGTGTATAAAAGGCAGAGGGCCGTCTGATTTCATCAGGCCTTCCATCACTCCTCTCTCTGTGTGTAGCATGAAAAGAACACCATTAAGCCTTTAAGCCCTTTGATACACTGAACTCTGTTTAACTAGCAGGAGTAAATCTGGCCCCTTGTACCCTGCTCACACACTGATGGGGGGATACATCAGTGCTCCTCTGTGGCTCAGTGTGGTCCTCTGTGGCTCGGTTGGTAGAGCATGGCGCTGACAACGCTTAGGTTGTGGGTTTGATTCCTGCTGGGACCATATATACTGAAATGTATGCACTCACTGCAACGTAAGTCGATTTGGACAAAAGCATCAGCTAAATGGCATATATATATATATTATACAGATCTGTGTTCCATCCGTTAGCGTAGTGTAACCCTTCACTACCCACGGATAAAGTGCAAGGGGTCAGTGCAAGTGTGTCCAGGTGAACTTGAAGAAACAGTTTTATATGACCATGACTTGCCCTTCCTACACTCTGAACTGTTCATGCCACTGCTCACAATCTAAATAAGCATCTAGACCACTGATCCGGCCTGCTTTGGCTACCATTTAAGTCATTATCCACTACGGGGAGACGGACACAACATCAGAGAGATGAGCGTGGGGCAGTACTGTATGTTCCCTATAAGACCGGGATAAGAGCATCTACAGGAAATTACCACAAATTAGCACTTTTCCAGTTGACAAGTCAGAGACTTCCTGTGCATATGATCCAATTATACGACTGTATACACAATGTGGGGATCTGTCTGGTTGTGTGTGTGTGTGTGTGTGTGTGTGTGTGTGCGTGTGTGTGTGTGTGTGTGTGTGTGTGCGTGTGTGTGTGTGTGCGTGTGTGTGTGTGTGCGTGTGCGTGTGCGTGTGTGTTACGGGAGTCTGTAATTACGCCTCTACTCATCTAGTCAACTGGGGTCAGGCTGTGCTCACATGGTTAAGCTTTCGGCGCTTGTAGCTATTGTTCTATCTGTGTTGAGGGAGTCATAACTCTTATTCAGTTTATTCTGCTTAATGCAGTATGTCTGTCTGGACAGAAACAATACAGGATGTGCAGTTTCCTGTTTAGTTAACCACTTGTTTTACAAAGTGAAATAGAAACTTGATGTTATATTGGGTCGACTATTCATGTCCAAAGGAGGTTGTGCAGTTATGCTCTCTGGACATTGATGGTGCCAGCTCTATATTTAAAACCTTGCCTTCTTAGTGTCTCTGCTCATTGGTGCTCTGCCTCGATGGGGATAGATTAGGACTGGTTCTCCGTCCAGCAGCTCAGGAGACAGGACAGAGCACGCTAGTCCCTCACCAGCACCCACCCTTCTCTCTTGTTAGGGCCAGTCACTGCAGGTAGCCCAGGCTCCCACAGAGAGGGATGGCCTTGGAGTCTAAGACCCCCACCCCTTCAACCCCCCCCTTCATAGGGCTCAACTGCTTACCCAGGAGGATGGGTGATGGAAGATAAACACAAAGACAAAAGAAGGAGGTGGAAGAGAAGAGAGGAGAAGGGGAGGAGAGAAGAAGAGAAGGGGGGAAGAGTGGGCTCCTTGTGGAGCAGAGGCACAATGCGGGAGGGAGAGGACTGTGCATGAACGGTGTGTGTGTGTGTGTGTGTGTGTGTATGTGTGTGTGTGTGTGTGTGTGTTATGCGCCATGGGAGCTGTGCTCAGCTGGGTCGTTGCACGCCTCTACACACTGGTTCTGGACACAGCTGTGGTGTCTGGGCTCTGGAGCGTAAGTCAGACATCAGGAAAACTTTGTTCACCCCTGGCTTTGGCTTTCTGTGTGTGTATGTGTGTATGTGTGTATGTGTGTGTGTGTGTGTGTGTGTGTGTGTGTGTGTGTGTGTGTGTGCGTGTGTGTGTGTGCGTGCTTCAGTGTCTGTGTTTTTATGGAGCAGTTTTGTAGTAGAGGATGGTTTTAATAAAGTGTGTTGCTGACTGTAGCCTATTTGAAGCTAAACTGTTTGATACATTGATTCTTTCAGTCTGGTCAAAGAAGAAACGTTTCATGTTATGTAAATGCCTATTTATTGTACTGTATATGTTTATAGTTAGAGAGGGTGTGGGTTTGAAAGAAAGATAGTGTTAGTCAATAAAGAGAGAATAGACTTCTCCGTAGCAGTATTCAAACTGTAAATGTTGATAGGAAGGCTTTCCTGTTTAAATGCTTCTGTAGCACATTTCACAAGCTGCAATGTTTCTTCCTCAAATAGTCTTCTTCAGTATGACATCGGTTATTCCAGGTGGAGGAAATGTGCCGTGATAACTGAACCGCTGCTGTTTACTTAGAAACACGTGTTATTTTTTTTTATGAATAAAGCTCCTTTTTTATGAATCCAGTCTACACCACTCCCAGAGCTCCAACAGTCAACTATTCCTAATGCCTGACGAGCTACTACCCTGAGTGGTATGCAGGCTTATCAGAGACTATATCAGGATAATCTTACACTCTGAGACTCTTAGCCTTATTACGGTAATCCCCCCCCCCCCCCCCCCCCCTTTGTCTCTCTCTCTTTCCTTCTTTCATTGATCTATATCTCACTCTCTTTTTTTAACAGACCCAGGAAAACCTTGAGGACTCCCCCCACCACCCAGACGGATTAGGCCTGGAGGAGGGGGATCTGGGCGGTGTGGACCCCCAGGGATGGAGAGAGAGGACAGAGACAGGGGACACGTACTCGGAGGAGTACTTTGACTCGCACTCGTGGCACAGTGACGCGTTTTCTGACCTGAGCCCGGACGGCGAGGACTGGGTGGAGGACGTTTACACCGGGTGGCGTCTGGAGAACAGCGTTCACGCGGCGGAGAGTCGAGCCAGACGGAGGGAGAGGAGCCCCGACGCGCGCACAGAGCTCGCAGAGACTCACACATGCAGACACAGTGAAGAAAAAAACGGCCTTCACAGCACAGAAAAACACAGCCAAGAAAGCACAGGGGAAGACAGTTTGCACAGCACAGAGGAATACAACATAGACAGTCAAAACCAACCCAGCACAAACAAGCTCAGCTCTGAGATCCAACACCAGCACAGCACAGGGGTGCAGAATCAGCCCAGCAGAGACACTCTTTGTGTAGAAACAGAAATCCAGTGTAGCACAGAAACAGAAAAGACAGGAGTACTAACCCAGAGTAACACAGAGACAGAAAAGATAGAAGTACTAACCCAGACTAACACAGAGACAGAAAAGATAGGAGTACTAACCCAGACTAACACAGAGACAGAAACGATAGGAGTACTAACCCAGAGTAACACAGAGACAGAAAAGACAGGAGTACTAACCCAGACTAACACAGAGACAGAAAAGACAGGAGTACTAACCCAGAGTAACACAGAGACAGAAAAGATAGGAGTACTAACCCAGAGTAACACAGAGACAGAAAAGAGAGAAGTACTAACCCAGAGTAACACAGAGACAGAAAAGATAGGAGTACTAACCCAGAGTAACACAGAGACAGAAAAGACAGGAGTACTAACCCAGAGTAACACAGAAACAGACAAGACAGAGGCACATGGCACACAAAGCACAGAGAAACACAACACAGAGTTACAAAGTCAAATCCACTGCACAGTGCAACAGCGTCAGCACAGCGAGAGGCCCAGCCCAGAGATCCTAACCCGGCACAACACAGAACCACAAGAGCAGAGCAACACAGATGGACACAGCCCAGATATAGAGGCTGAGGTCTCACTGGGCACAGATACATTCACCATACAGACAGACAGACCAGGGGAAACGAGCACAGAGTTACCACAGCAGAGCGGCACAGGGTTGAACAGCAGAGCAGAGAAGGTGAGCATCGACACAAAAGGCACAGAGACATGTAATCGACATAGCATAGAAATACACAGCATAGATCTGAACTCCACTCATAGATCAGAGAAACCGAGCTCACAGATATATTTTCACCACACAGATGGACAATGTGTAAAGGAAGTGAGCCTTGATGTCCTGAGTATAAATACAACATGCACATCTAGTATAAACACAGACATCACATCAGAGACTCGCTGTACAAGTACAGCCAACAAACACCAAGCACAGGCACACTGCACAGACACACACAAGACAGACAAGACAGACAAGACAGACAAAACAGACGCGCACTGCAAAGGCACACTCAGCAATCACAAGCCGGAGAAGAACTTCACTGACACACAAAGGGAACTTATCACAGAGCCACTTAGGACGGAAAAACAGTCGACAGAAACACACAATACAGAGACAATCTCTAAAATAACACACAACTCAGAGACGGAGGTGAGGGAAACACCCAGCGCACAGATTAACAGCCAGGCGTCACACAACTCTGACACAGAGAACAGCCAGTCACACTATCCATGTGTTGAGATCCCCAACGGACCCCTCACACAGACACACCCTCAGGCCTGTTCCACTACCACAAAGCCCCGATATGAGGGGTGTGTATCATGTGTCGGCCTCCAGGCAGAACACAAGGTTTGTGTCTCCAGCGCACCAGAGAGGACTGAACCAAAGTCGGATAAGACAGTAAATGGAATCTGTCCCTCTGTGTGGTCAGTGGAAGTTGGACATCCCCTCTCTTTAAGCGCCTGCGATCCTGACCTGTTTCCCCCCGCACTGGACAAGGAGTGGTTCAGTCCGACTGAAACCCATCAAGCTTCACCTGTCCCGCTGACTGAGCTAGACAGGGAGGGGCTTGAAGAGACACAACAACAACAACAACAGCATAAACAACAACACACAGAGAGATACAGTTCACGACCCCAGGAGGATATAGCTCAAATCCAGGATCTAATCCCGGAGCTCCAGTACCAGGGGGGTGCCAACACCAAAACACCCAGGGACAGAGAGCTACTGTCTGGGGAGAGACTGAGGGATGAGTCACTGGGAGGCTCATTAAATCCTCAGCCTGGTTCACATCAAACCCAGTCTGACACTGAGAGGGGGTGTGAGGAATGCCTATCCTCCCATCCCCACCCTTACGTAGACCGGCCTGTTGTCTCTGACAGCTCAGGGTCAGAATCCTCCCAGTATTCAGAAACCTCTACTCGAAAGGGGGGGTCAGGGTCACCCTGCTTCCCGTACGGCAAGGGGGAAGAGGAGGAGGAAGAGGATGATGAGGAGGATTATGTTTACCTTGAGCAAGAGCAGGATGTAGAAAGCACAACCTGTTCCACACAGTCAAACACTGGCACAGCAGAACTCACAGAGAAGGCGGAGCCTGTCCAATGCAGCCCCAGTGGAATATTCCTAGAACTCACTGGTGACCCATTTGTTAACTACACACAGTGTCTGTCCAGTGAGATAAAGAAGGGGTCACCAAAACTAACAGTGGAAGGCCCCCAACCCCCCCTGAGCTCAGAGCAGGGGGCCGCTGACTCTAACTCTGCTGTGTGTAGGCAGGTCCGGTCTCACCTAGAACAGCTGGAGCTCAACCACATCCCTGAGCCCCCCTCTTCCCTCTCCTCTCTGTGGGACTCCAACAACAACAATAAGGCCAGGGTAGGATCACACCTGGGGGGTGAGGGGACTGGGGGGTGGGCCTCAGACGTACCCCAGAGCAACACAGAGGAGCAGGGAGACAAAAGCCTCTCTCCCTCCCTCACTGAGCCCACAACATTTACCTCGGACCCCCCCAGCCTACCCAGGGAGACCCCCGAGGAGAGGGTGGCCAGCCCCCTGGACGACAACCAGGACTCTGAAGAGTTCTTGTCCCCTCTGGACTACGAGCCCTACTGGAGCAGCGAGGACTCTGCTGTATCGGGGCTAGGGGAGGAGCCAGACGCCGTGCGCTTTCACTTTACCCTCGCTGAGGTGGAGGAGTTGGAGAGGCTGCAGAGAGAGGGCTGTGTGATCGACAGAGACATCACAAACCATTCCGATATTAATAACCATACAGACACAGGCTGTAGGGAGTTTGTAGAAAAGCTAGATGCCAACTGTGCTAAACCCTCTTCTCTATTCCTGTCAGACAAACAGAGCAGAAAGGGCTATCTGAACGACAGCAATGCCACTAACCATACAGGCGTTAGCGAAGGCGGAGAGGAGCTAGGGGAAAGCATTACTACCCTCAGTCCCTCAGCCCTCGCCCAATCACACACACAGAACAGAGAGGGCCTCGCCCAATCACACACACAGAACAGAGAGGGCCTCGAACCCTTAGCCTTATACCTGGAGACTAGGGAGGACAGTGTCGATAAAGAGGAGGGGCATCACAGCCCCCAGCCAGCCAAGCCCTCGTCAGACAGAGAGAGTAGCACGTTAGTGGAAGCAATAGAGGACCATCCACTAACAGAGGAGTATAGCACATACACACAGGGGGTCTCCCATCCTCTTCAGCAGGGAGAGAGGATAGTGAGGTACCCCTACCCTGACATCAGCCTCAACCTCCTCTCTGTCAGCAGCCTAGAGACCATCCTGGAGGCTGAGCGATCCCAGGAGAACTTTGGGATACTGGAGGATGAGACGGGGGTAGGGGAGAAGGAGAGAGAGCTGAGAGAGACAGGGATAGAGAAGGAGGAGAGAGAGACGGGAGGGAAAACTAGTATGAGGCCTAATGAGGAGAATGAGATTAGAGGAGAGGAACAGAGAGAGAGTGTTAGTATGAGACCGGTTGTGAAGGACAGGGATGTTGTTGACATTTCTGGAGACATAGACATGTCCACCTCCAGCCCCAAGAGCCTGTGTCTCCCCGAGGACTCGTCCAGCATGGAGTCAGAGCATCGGCTGGACACCCCTGACACCGATGACCCAAGGGTCTTGACACTACAGCTGGACAGGGAGACAGTCAACGAGAGGCGCTCTAGCCCCACCTCTGTCTCATACGACTTTGACACGACCAGCACTAACAGTGAGGAGACGGAAGAGAACATTTTCCCCGGCTTGGGGGCAAATGGCAACCTTCACAAACCAACAAAGAAGAGCAAATCTAAGGGCAGCCAGGCCAAGAGCTCCAAGTTCTCTGTCTTTGGCAAGATGCCCTCTTTCAGGAAGAGTAGAAGTCAAAAGGGCAAGGGGGAAGGTTCGCCCCGGGACTCCTCTGATGGAGGGGGCGACCCCCCATTTTACAGGTCCCTCACCATAGAGCAGGGGAGGGAACTGGGGGTGCAGGGGGACACCTCTGACGACGACGTCTTCCCCAAAGGAGACATCCTCAACCAGACAGTACAGCAGGTCTTCTCCTCGGGCCGCTACGAGGAAGAGGAAGAGGAGTATGGCTTCTTCCCTTCCACGCCACGCACACGCCACGTTCGCCACCTCTTCAGCAACCAGAGCGGGGTCGGGGGGGCCGTGGGCGAGGGCGAGGGTCTGGGGGGGACCAGCGGCCCGGAGAGCCTCCCCCCTCACCAGGCCCAGTCCCTGTCTCCCCCTGAGGCCCTGGGCTACAAGAGAAGCCGGAGCAACGACAGTCTCAACCTGCGTATGCGCTTCGCTCAGGCCCATCGTTCCCTCTCCAGCCTGTTTGAGTCGCGCACCGTGGACAAGGAGAACGAGGAGCAGCCGGGCGCGGGCGACACGGGGATCGAGGCGGGCACGGAGGTGAGCCGAGCCAAACAGTCCTGGAGGAAACTGAAGAGGGCGAAGGAGGTGGAGCTACTGAGGCGGACCGTTTCGGTGCCGGACGGGGAGGGGGGTGGCAACTCCACCAAAAATGCCAGGCAGATTCTCCAGGCAGGAGAGTGCGTGTCCGGCGCACCCCAGGACAGGCTCAGTGCCCCAGGGTCCCCCACCTCCCTAAGGGCACTGTGTTACACCGACCCCCTCTCCAAGAGAGGCGTCCCCCAGGACATGGGGGAGGACACACCCCAGGGGTGCAAGTCAGAGGGTCAGAGGAGGAAAGGCCCGCCCAATGGCCTGTCAATCTCATTCTCAGACTCTTGCCCGCATTCCTCAGACGACTCCTCTGAGGCCGCACCCCCAAACGATATCAGCCCCCTGTCACCCATGAGCCCTGCCTCGCTGGCCGCTCTGGCCAATCAGCTCTCTCCACCCTGGGCTATGTCCCCAGCGGCGGCCTATGAGGGCACGGTAGACACCCCGGTGAGGCCTATGAGCCCTAAGCCCCACAGTCCCAGGCTGGCAGCCCAGCGCAGGGCATTCCGCTACCCCCACTCTGCCCGCGCCAGTGCCCTGTCCCTCATCCTCATGGGTCAGTCGGTCAGTGTGGAAGGCCTGACTGACCCACCAGAGAGGCCAAAAACATTAAAGCCCAAGGCGTCCCCCCTGGGGTCGTCCCTCAGCCCTCTGGATGCAGTGGACAGCGGGATGGACAGCCAGTCACAGATCAGCCTGCTCACATCCATGTCCGTCAATGAGTTTCAGGTAAGACACAGCTAATATAATGATCATGATAATGATAATTGTGAAATGATTTATCTCTGTATGAGCGTTTACTCATTCTGCCATAATACCACACTCACTGTCATGTGTGATCTGGAATATGTCATACTTTTAAACGACCCCCTTATTCTGCGCAACTAATGAATTTTGCACACATGTTTTATTCATCAATGTTATAGAATGGCTAATTTAACAGCCAAAAATAAAAAAAAGCAACAACAAAAACAAATGTCCTTTGCCAGTGTATTTGCAGCTAGACATCCATATCGTATGTTATGACGATACCCCAGGGAAAATTCACCTTTGATCGACGTAGGTTGTGTGAAAGAAAACACTTGCATGAACAAATTCCCCCCGGTGCCCTAAATGGTTTGTTCCCCATTATGATAGAATAGCCTTCCTGTTTATCCATTGAACATCATTATAAATCTGGGAGATAAAAGATGCCTTGTTTAGCCCTCAATCAAGACGCTGAGGGGGTGCCAGGTTGAGGGGGTGCCAGGCTGAGGGGGTGCCAGGTTGAGGGGGTGCCAGGTTGAGGGGGTGCCAGCTCATGGGAAAAGTGTTTATGCTCACTTTCAGTGGCCCTGTAGAGTCCAGCCTCGGGCTGAATATAAATAACGACCCTCGGGCAGTTAATCCATCTCTCTCTCTCTCCTGTGTGTGTGTGTGTGTGTGTGTGAGAGAGAGAGATAAAGTGTGTGTGTGTGTGTGTGTGTGTGTGTGTGTGTGTGTGTGTGTGTGTGTGTGTTCTCTCAGAGGGGAGGCTGAACAAGACCCTCTTTATCCCCGTCTCTCCCTCTCTCCTCTCTGAAAGAAGGATGAGGAGTAGGAGGAAAAGTGAAAAGGCAAAGTCAGCTCTTTCTCCTCTCGGCTGTCGCTGGCTTGGCGGTAGATTTCCATTATATGAGTTAACAGTCTGCTCTCGTTCCCAGTGCCAGCTTTGAAAACAACACAGCCTTTCAGAGCAGGAGCTGGGAAAGTGTGAGAGTAGCGCCTCTTAGTGGTGCATGCAGGTAACAGCACCCAGCATGGCAGCAGAGGCGGACAGGATAAAACCTGATTAAGACTGATGTGATGTGACGTAGTTAGCTCTCTATTTATGGCCTCATGAACTGGAGGAGGCCTATTGTAGTCAATGGAAATACCTGTCAGGGGCATCAATGACACAGTCAAGGTGACATCAAGAGCAATGACTATCCATCCTTTTACTACTGTATGCGATTTTATAGGACTATGAAACAGTGAGAAATGGCACACCGTGTCTGAAATGACACCATATTCCCCATACAGCAGGGCACCGTGTAGGAGTCTAGTATCATTTGAGACACAGCAAGGGAGGTGTTGAGGTGAAGGTTATTACCTGTGTGATTAACCGGTTGACTGTGCACAGGATGCTAGTAGACCAGCCAGCCAATCAGGAGTGAGAAAGATACCGGACCTGAAGGCTCATGGGTCGGTCTCTACGGGGTCAGCGCTCCAGCCTGACAGGGGGAGGGGGGGTCCACCACCACGACGGCGACGATGCTCTGACGACCTGTGGATTGAGGAGGAGAGGAGACGCAGGCGTAAGCTGGCCAGAGGCGTGAGGGGGAGCCTTGGCCAGCTCAACACAGACTTACCTGACAAGCTGGAGAGAGTAAGACAGCGCTCCTACTGTTCTGTAGAGAGAGGTGCAAAACTAATGCCCTTGGAGGGGCCTAGCCCTTCCTCCTCTTCCTCTTCCACCTTCCTCCTCTTCCACCTGCTGTCTTTGTTCGTCAGAGGACTTTGTTTTCTTTCTCTCGTTTCCTCCCTCGGTTCCTACCTCTCCCTGGAGTCTCTTACATCTCTCCTTCCTTGAGTATCTCCTCTTTTTTCCATTCCATCGTTTTCTTCCCGCCTGTTTAGATGCCGTCTGTGCTCCCTCCTCTTTTTTTGACTGTCTGTTGGCTTTTGCTGTCAGGGCAAACCTGCATGCACTTTCGGCTCAACTTTGTCATTTTCTATTGGATCGTAAAGGTACAATACTGCACTTCACCTATGGAACTTTGACAGTTGTGTTGTCTTATTGTATGAAAGGTGGGCCTTTCTGCATCACCAGCTTTGATTTTGCTCCTCCCCACAGGCCCGTGCTCGAGTGTCCCTCCCTGCTGTAGAGGCCTTCCCTGGGTCGCCCCTGAAGGCCCACTGCTTCTCCCAGAGCACTCCCATTGGACTGGATTGTTTGGGCTGGAGAAGACGCATCTCCTACCCCTGTGAGTAACTACTGCTGCTGCTGACTCCCTTATACTTTCTCCCTTTTGTTTTGATGTTTGCTTTGATGGAGTAGTGGAATCCTTTCATCAGAATCAGTGGGTGTATATGTCCCGTAATTATCATTGAGCTCCGTGTTTAAAAGCATGTCCTCAACAAATTCCGGATTAGCCCTTTACCACCATGGCAGCAACATCCATTGTACAACAACTACTTTATTTATTCAGCACGCTGGTCTGAGCCAATCATGCCTTGGCATGGGCCCATTGGTAGCAGTTATATGTCCAACCAGCAGGTTGCAGCATACTCTCTTCATTTCGATCCTACAGCAGTTTCCTGAAGCCAGTAGATTTATAATACATTACAATATAATACGCTGGCATATTGATAGTCTCAGCTGGATAACAGCCAGTGTCATCATCTGTTTTTTTTATTTTTTATATACGCCATTTAGCTGACGCTTTTATCCAAAACGACTTACATTACAGCGAGTGCATACATTTCAGTATATATGGTCCCAGCGGGAATCAAACCCACAACCTAAGCGTTGTTGGCACCATGTTCTACCAACTGACAGAGGACCACATTTTGATCCTACAGCAGTTTCCTGAAGCCAGTAGATTTATAATACTGGCACATTGATAGTCGCCGCTGGATAAAAGCCAGTGTCATCATCCGTTTTAAATCCCAGGCAAGAAGGTGCTTAATATAAAAACACATGGTCTCCACAGATTCATTGTGAGTAAGATTAGTGTCTGGCGGCGCACCTTCTATTTGCAATAGAAGTGGAAGATTCCTCAACTCTTATCTGGCCTTTCCTTAATCTACCCGTCACTTGGTGAGAAAACAAACAGTACTGGAGCAGGCGGTGTCAGGCTGTCTGGTTCTTCTCCCTGTCTCAGGCTGCTGGAGGAGGAGGAGAGGGAGGAAATGGTTTAGGCAAACAAATCACTCTTTAATTCACTACACATTTACACATTTAAGTTCTCTCTCTCTCTCTCTCTGCAATTTGATAAAGGAGGTACTGAAGCAGGAGTACTTTCTGTACAGTAGCTGCTAGGGTAGGTTCCTTCCTTGTTGGTTCGGTAGAAGGTCTCACAGGAACCTAATTGGTCCCTAAAGCCATTTGCTATCCCTTGGGTGTGGATGTGGTGGCTGGGGAGAGGTGGAGATAAAGGTAGTATATAAGTGATATTACGCTGATTTAATATCATCTCAATCCTCTGCTACAGTCACACACACACACACGCACGCACGCACACGCACACACAGACACACACACACACACACACACACACACACACACACATACAGGCAGCAGATTGCATATTCTGAAAGTGAGGTCAGTGCTCTTGCACCAGATGTCTCCTGTGTAACTTGATTCATTTGAGTTAATTGAATTGAAAGATGAATCAAAAGACAATTGTCATGGCAATCTCAGTAGCTTTGGCTGTGAGCTGTCGATTTCTATGGAGTGCAATGTCCTAAGCCTCGATTTACAGACTCATTTATATCCATATTTCATAGAGTAGGAGAATTCATCTCCAAGATAGCAGCACGGTCAGCAATGTTCAAATGTGTAACAAACACAAGAACACAATGCACGCATTGTCATGGTGTTAGCAATAAAAAGCTTCTGGAAGTGTCTGCAATCTTTTGGTCTGTCCAGACATTGTCCACTGAGAGAATAGGCCCTAATCGTCCCTCCCATCTGAACTTTGCAGGATTTGTCTTTTTGTGTGACGGCTCCAATGTCATAGCTGGGTGACTCAGTGGTTCTGTCTGCCCCCCCGCCATCTTCTTATTCTCCTGGCCTTGCTGGGTTGTCTCTGTGGCATTTCAGCCACGCACACACACACACACACACACACACACACACACACACACACACACACACACACACACACACACACACACACACACACCATGAGAGAGACACACACACACACACACACACAGAGACACACACACACACACACACACACACACACACACACAGAGAGACACACACACAGAGACACACACACACACACACACACACACACACACACACACACACACACACACACACACAGGATACCGCAGTATTACGTCCCAGCTATACAGTGGGCTTGAGGCATAGCAACACTGTGGCCCTAATGACCCATAACACGCCATCACTGCTCCAGTATGACATACCAGCTGAATATTGACATCTGTTATACTCTTGAGTTTTGACATTTGCTCGTGGTGGTGATGCGTCACAGAGAAAACTGTATTTCTGTCTGAGCAGTGTGGGTGCTGCCCCAATGAGAAATCCACACATTCTTAGCATACTTGAAGTCATGAAAAAGATGGGATCAGGAGAGAAGAATCATGGCATCAGTGATGTTTCAGCCGTCTAGGGCCTTTCCCAGGCCCCTAATGTTGATGGAGGTGCTGTATTGAGATCAAGAAGCCTTGAGTACCATTCAGTGATGCTGTTTGTGACATCAGCCAGTCAAATAAACTGAGATTTAGGTGTTTCTCCAGCTAGCTAGTGTCCATAATGCTCTTCCAGAGAACCT
>NC_139655.1:3509922-3512422 GCF_951799395.1 Argentina silus | reverse complement strand
CAGCAAAAATCAACCCGATGCTCTGAAAGTCTCTGTGACAGAAGCTGTGTGTGTGTGTGTGTGTGTGTGTGTGTGTGTGTGTGTGTGTGTGTGTGTGTGTCTGTGTCTGTGTCTGTGTCTGTGTGTGTCTGTGTGTGTGTGTGTTGGTCAATACCCAGTGACCTCATGCAAACTTCCATTGTAAGCTTCCTTAGAAAAGGGACAGGAAGAGAGGAGGAGTGGAAAACAAGGGACAGGAGGATGTCTAAAAGCATCGAACCAAAAACTGAGGGATGGGGACCGGGAAATGGGTTGCTTTTACACAACTACTCTACCTTGGCCCCGGGCCCCTCCTCTCTGTTCAGCCACTTTGGCTGCTGCTTGACATCCTGGACAGAGGAGAGAGCATACATATACATTTCTGTTTGCCCATTGTCTCTTGTATGGTTGACAACATACAATGTAAATTGAGGGGGCGGGTAGTTTGCCAGTGCCCTCCCCGTTTCCTAGAAGAGGAGAGAATATCGACTGCAGTAACACGATGTGTTGCCTCGAGTGATGGTGCTTCTGACAGTAAACAGTTTAGACACAGTACAGATCATCTTTGAGTCTTGTTGTTGTGTGTTAGAATGCCATAGGGGAATGTGCTCATACCACGCCTTGTGTCTGAGATAGCTGTGATGTCATTGAGATGATCTATAGCTGCTTCCTGTGTGCGGTGGACAGAAGTGTTACTGGGAGGGAATCACAGTGGAGTGGGAGCAATGGTGGGAGCAATTAACCAGCTAAATGGGATTATAAAAGGCCCAGAGCGCTCGATTAGGTCATGTCAGTGGAGCGTCGGACATGCCATAAAACAGACGTGGCTTCTGTTTGGGGAAGGTTCTCAGATGATGTAATGTATGTTACTACAGAAGTGGAACATGTCTGTCAATACAGTAGCAACGGTGTTCTGTCGCAGTGATGATTGATTAAATGATAAACATTGCAGCAACATGGATAATATTGGTACTGTTGTAATTAAGTCAGATTGTAATATTGTTTCTGGGAGAGTGGCTTGAAAGGCTAGGACTTCATTTTGATGCAATTTGGCGCATTCCACATTTTAATATAAAATCTGGTATGTCACTGTATGACAATATAATGACAATTTCCTTTTCCCTCTCTCTCCCCTCCGCTTTCAAATCTGTGGGAAACAGGAAATTATATTTTACGACGTAACATCTGTGGTATTACCCATCTGCCTGTGGAATCATTTAGTTAATTATCAATATTTATTATGGTTTATGTCCCCCCTCTACATAGGTTAATTTCCCTCGATTATCACATAGTTAGCTGTTGGAATCGTTATTAACAGCCACCATAATTTAACAGCCATGATGAACCCTCTTGCATATTTAGACTGGAATCTACAGTATTGTTTCAAGCTGTGGGTCTCCATAAATCTAAAAAAGAGAGTCAACTACATTAGACTCTTCATTTTACAAATGATGTTCAATCGACTACCTCACTGTGGCGGCGCTGGCAACGACCCAACGACTCGAGCTAGAATGATTTGTCTACTTTTGTAAAAAAAAAAAAAAGAAAAAAAAAAAAAAAGAAAAAGAAACCTCTCCTTCTGGATGTCTCTTCCCTCGTTCAGTGGGGTGGCTAGGATTCTTTCTCCTTAAATAGACATCCCCTGTCCTCCGCCAGCCCAAGGAACCAGGAATGATTTCTGGCATGAACTGAAGCTGAAACGAGCATCTCCAAGCCCCTCCTCTGCTCTCCTCTGTTCACCCTCTCCTCCCTCGCTCCCCCCCTCCTCCCTCGCTCCCCCTCTCCTCCCTCGTTCCCCTTGCTGCCGCTGTGGACAAGGCAGAGCAGCGGAGTAAGCGTGTTTGACAGGTGGTTAGTCCGTGGTTTCTGATAGGTGGTCAGAGGAAACGGGGAAGATCGTCCCAGGTTAAGTCACACTGTCACACTCATTTGACAGACAGGCGGGCAGGCAGGCAGGCAGGCAGGCAGACAGGCAGACAGACAGGCAGACAGGCAGGCAGGCAGGCAGGCAGGCAGACAGGCAGGCAGACAGGCAGACAGACAGACAGACAGGCAGACAGGCAGACAGACAGGCAGGCAGGCAGGCAGACAGACAGGCAGGCAGACAGACAGGCAGACAGGCAGGCAGACAGACAGACAGGCAGGCAGGCAGACAGGCAGACAGACAGGCAGACAGACAGACAGGCAGACAGACAGGCAGACAGGCAGGCAGGCAGACAGGCAGGCAGACAGACAGGCAGGCAGGCAGACAGGCAGACAGACAGACAGACAGACAGACAGGCAGACAGACAGGCAGACAGGCAGGCAGGCAGGCAGACAGGCAGACAGGCAGGCAGACAGGCAGGCAGACAGGCAGACAGACAGGCAGACAGGCAGGCTGGGGGTTGGGGATGGCAGGGGAAACTGCTCCATGAAAGCAGACACTATGTGACAGGCCTAGTTCTTCTCCTCTAATGCTCCCTTTATATCATTCTCCTCACCT
>NC_139655.1:3502422-3504922 GCF_951799395.1 Argentina silus | reverse complement strand
CTTTTGTGAGTATATGAACATCTTTTCCACTTGGCTGAATGGCTTTTCCACTTGGCTGAATCCAAATGGCTGGCTTAAATAGATGGTTCATCCCTTTACAAATCATTCTTACCTTACCTTGAAAGGATAGACTGCAATTCACACTTTATTTTTTTGTTAATTTAGCCTGCGTGCTTTTAATTCCATGCCCATTTCATCTCAAATGACACACTCCCTTTTTGGAATAGACTTTGGTGAAGGGAACTGTCCCTTTAACTCCCCCATGGCTGGCCTGCATCCCCACTGCGAAGTGGTTTAGAATAGCCCAGTAAACAAAACAACTTGTCAGCCAGAGGTGTCATTAAGGAGACAGAACCCCGCCCGCCTCACTGTTAATTAGAATTAGGTTGGAGGGAGTGGGGCACTGCCACTGTGTGGCTGAGATGATGACAGCCGTGAGGTTGGAGGGGGGTGGAGGGGGGTGGGAGGGGGGGGATGCCGGAGGGGGGGTTCGGCACAGGCTGGCACAGCCAGACCAGCAGCGTGCCAAGCCAGTGTTTCCGTCTCTCTATAAAAGGATGGCACAGAGGCCACCGTTAAGTTTATTAGTAGCTGTCTCCCTCACCGGAGACGCTGGCTGTGTGGGCGCAATCTGTCATAACCCATTCACTGTCAGGGTGGTTGATGGGAAAACAACTCCTGATTCAACTAACAGAGACAGGCCTGGGGGGGAGGGGGGGGGGGGGTTTACAGTACCCACTGGAAAGTGAGAATACAGTATATCCCTGACAGGTCGGTGCTGAGGCATTGGTACACACCTTATATAGACTCAGGACTCTCCCTGTGCTGTAGATCTGCATGGATTGGATGGGTGGTCCTCTGTGGCTCAGTTGGTAGAGCATGGCGCTAACAACGCTTAGGTTGTGGCTTCGTTTCCCACTGGGACCATATACAGTACCAGTCAAAAGTTTGGACACACCTTGCCAAGAGTGTGCTAACCCTAACCCTAACCCTAACCCTAACCCTAACCCTAACCCTGTCATCAAAGCAAAGGGTGGTTACTTTGAAGAATCTAAAATATAAAACATATCCTGGTTTGTTTAACACTATTCTGTTTACTACATAATTCCATATGTGTTCCTTCATAGTTTTGATGTCTTCAATATTAATCTACAATGTAGAAAATAATAAAAATGAAGAAAAACCATTGAATGAGAAGGTGTGTCCAAACGTTTGACTGGTACTGTATACTGAAAAATGTATGGATTCACTGCAATGTAAGTCGCTTTGGATAAAAGCGTCAGCTAAATGGCATATAAATATATAAACGTGTATATTATTATGGTTGTGAGTAGGATGGAGGAAGAGTAAGATTGTTTATGCCTATCTAATACACAATAGAGGGTTTCTGGATCAGGGATCATTATTTATTTTTTGGTACTAATCTGACAAAAAAAAAAAACTGCTGATGTTTACCTGTTGTATTCATTTGTCATTCTGTTTGTCATGTTTTTAATGTGAGGCCATCTGTCCTGGCAGCCAGGTTTGTGTCAGCATTTATGTGTTGCCTCTGTGCTTGTACCCTCCTTTTTAATCCCCCCTTCCTTTCCCCAGAGGGAGGTATTGAGAGATTATTTTCCTTTTTTTTTTCTCCATCCTAATCTGACCTTTCACAGCTGCATGATGCTACTTCAAAGCAGCCGGCAGGAAGTAGAGGTCAACGTCAGTCTGACGTAAGTCAAGGGGTTGAAGGAAATACCAATATAGAGAGAAAACCCCCCCCAAAAAACTAGATTTTCAGTCAAAGTTTAGGCTCACAGGACAACAACTCTAGGCAAATTAAATTGTAAATGTATCTATTCTCAGTTACATTTACATTTTTGACATTTGGCAGACGCTTTTGTCCAAAGCGACTTACAACATGTACATTTGTCTAAAGTAAGTGAATCATCGATGCATCAGTCATCATAAGAAGAAATCTATGCTAGGACCAGGTGCCATTGGCAATAATAGATTTAGAAATGTAAATTACATTATCCTTGTTACATTATCGTGACGTGTTTGTCCAACTACCAACTGCGTGTCTCTAACAGACAGTCTTGTCATCTGTATCTTGCCACATTGTGTCTTTGTAGTTGTGTGTACAGTACAGTATATCCTTCCTCATTCCCCTCTTGTTGTGAAATCCTCCCCCACCATCCTGTGTTCTCTGGCAGCCAGCTAAAGGACAGACTCTCTGAGTATGTTTGGGTTCAGGAAGAGAGAGAATGAGACGTTTGCTAAAATTGGCCTGGGATTCACAGTACAGTATCACTTCTCATAGCCTGTCATCCTGTCTGTCTGTCTGTCTGTCTGAATGGCATGTCTGTCTGTGTTTCTTCCTGCCCCGGTCACTGATAACCCTCTATTGTTGACCAGCACCACTGGCTAGGATCAGTAGCACACTGACATACAGTATCTGCTAGACTTTAGAAAAAAAAAACAAAAAAACGCTCGGAGTGCATTCTGTCACAAGACGCTG
>NC_139655.1:3489922-3494922 GCF_951799395.1 Argentina silus | reverse complement strand
ACCGGGATAATCTGGGTTATTTGATTGTATTTATTTATTATTACAGTGTCATGCAACTTTAGCCTTATGAACACACACACACACACACACACACACACACACACACACACACACACACACACACACACACACACACACACACACATGTTTCAAGGGCAAACTGAGCCCAGCCCACATGGGCTTACAAGACACTGTATTACAGTAGCATAATGATCATACACGTATACATACCTGTACATATACAGTACAAGTCAAAAGTTTGGACACACCTTCACATTCAATGGTTATTCTTTATTTTTTATTATTTTCTACATTGTAGATTAATATTGAAGACATCAAAACTATGAAGGAACACATATGGAATTATGTAGTAAACAAAAAAGTGTTAAACAAACCAGAATATGTTTTATATTTTAGATTCTTCAAAGTAGCCACCTTTTGCTTTGATGACAGCTTTGCACACTCTTGGCAAAGTGTGTCCAAACTTTTGACTGTACATACTGTACATACAGTATATACCTCTCTCTATCCCTCTCTCCATCCCTTTCTCTATCTCTCTTTCTATCTCTCTTTCTATCTCTCTTTCTATCTCTCTTTCTATCTCTCTTTCTCTCCCATGCTTCAGTCAAGGCTGGCTATGCGCTCATAGCTACACAGGAAGAAGGGGGAGGCGAGGGAGAAGGGGGGAAGGAGGAGGGGGGAGGGGGGGGGGTGTATCTTTCAATGAAGTACTTTGATGCGGTGCCTCGTGTCCTCGTGCTCCGCTGCCCTGAGGGTCCCCTCTCTCTCTCTCTCTCTCTCTCTCCTGTCCCGGTTAGAAGGCCAAGTTGGTCAGTGCAGCTCTCCGTGCCAGGCACTCTGCTCACCAGGCACTCTGCTCACGCGGGCCCAGCCAGGCACGTGCCATGCCACCGGCAGCTATACACACACGCACATACCTACACACACACACACACACACACACACACGTACACACGCACACACACACACACACAAACACACGCACGCACACACACACACACACACACACACACACACACACACACACACACGCACACACACACAAACACACACAAACACACACACACACAAACACACAGATACCCATACACACACACACACGCAGGCACATATCCATACAAACACACACACACACACACACACACACGCACACACACACGCACGCACACACACACACACACACACACACACACACACACACACACACACACACACACACACACATATACACACACATACATCCACACAACACTAATGAAAATGTAGCTGCTACGCTCGAGTTCATTCCCTCCCTGTCCCCTCCCTCTTCAGTGCCCAGTCAGTATTGAGTTCTCTCCATGCTGACAAATCTGATCCGGTAACAATGCTAACCCTAACCTACATACAGGGGCTCAGGCTGATTATGCAGTCCAAACTTGGTCACACACTAACACAGATTTGGTTTTGCATCTGCATTACAGTATCTGTTTTGTTTTTTTGTTGTTTTTTTACAAAACACATAGTGTAGAGCAAAGACACACCACGATCTCTGTCTTTCACTCACACATACAACACACGCACGCACGAATGCACACACACACACACACACACACACACACACACACACACACACACACACACACACACACACACATGTTTCAAGGGCAAACTGAGTCTTTTCAAGTGTCCTTGTGCAAACGGCGTTGTGCGGGAGGGGAATGTCACTCGAGGTAAACCGTGCTCTCAGAGAGAGTTATCAGAGGTGATTGACACGTGGAGTGACTCAATCTGAAACCTTTGAAAGGATTCATTTGTTAAAGGATGGATTTTCTTTGTTCTTTGTTTCTTTAATCTCCAGGGATCATAGCAGCGCTCTTGCTAATACGGCAAAAGCAATCACTACTGCAGAGCAGGACAAGGATTTGCTAAGTGCAGCAAAGAATATCGGTGGAAAGACTCATTCCTTTCTCATCACTCACCATCAGACAACATGGCTGGGAGTCCTGCTTGTGTCCCATATACCTCAGTTAAATCTGGCAACCCATGACAACTGAATTTTTTGTTTACTTGTTTTTGTTTACTTGTTATCATTTTAGGATAAGGTTAACAGAAAAAATAAACGGTCTGTACCTGTTGTTTAGAGGTATAACAAAACATAAATCAGTTTATACCATATTCAGACAGTACGTATCCAGGATATAAGATATGGTAACACCATATTCAAAAGTGATCCAAAGCTGAATGTTAGAATATAGTGAGATGTTTTTATTGATATTGGAGATGGAGTGGAGTGTTTCTCAGTGTGTCCTTTCTGCCGGGCCCCTGGCGAGAGTTAAGAGAGTAGCCCTGGGGGAGTGTTCACATCTCCTCCCTCCTCCCTTTGTAAAGCAGACGGGTGGAGCAATCTCACCCCAGCCTTTTACAGGCTTCCATAAATAAAGGCCACTCGATACCTGGAGTCCTGCCATGCATCTCAACATAGGCTACAGCAGAGCAGAGCAGACACACAGGCAGGCAGGCAGATACACAGGCAGGCAGACACACAGGCAGGCAGGCAGGCAGACACACAGGCAGGCAGACACACAGGCAGGCAGGCAGGCAGACACACAGGCAGACACACAGGCAGGCAGACACACAGGCAGGCAGGCAGGCAGGCAGACAGACAGACAGACAGACAGACAGGCAGGCAGGCAGGCAGGCAGACACACAGGCAGGCAGGCAGACAGGCAGGCAGACACACAGGCAGACAGACAGGCAGGCAAGCAGATAGACAGACAGGCAGGCTGGCAACCAGGCAGACAGACACACAGGCAGGCAGGCAGACACACGGGCAGGCAGGCAGACACACAGGCAGGCAGGCAGACACACAGGCAGGCAGGCAGGCAGGCAGGCAGGCAGGCAGACAAACGGGCAGGCAGGCAGGCAGGCAGGCATTATGTGCAACACTGCCTCCCAGAGGGCAAGACTAGCACTCACAATTTGATTGTAGAAATGCTAAAACTGATATCAAATATGACATCCAAAATAATCCACTCATTGGTGACACCGCGACTGTAGAAGCACATTATAGCAGTAGAATGTAAAAAGCACTGTATGATAACCAAAGAAAATGACAATTTGATGGCTTTGTGTTAGTACTTCTGTTTTTTGCATTATATTTATTGAGTGTTTTGTGTTTTTGTGTTGGGAATCTTAGTTTCTGTCTGTTTCCCTTTTGGTTAAGATACGTTTTAAGGAATGTGTATGTTTTATGTATGGTTCCAGTGGAGATAAAGAGGTACCTATTAGGATCACACCCTTGGGGGTTTCTCATTCTTAAGGGTTACTGGAGTGAAAAAAGCAGAAGAATAGTATTAACATACTCCTCAGCCCTGGGCCCTGTATGTACATTCTAAATAGCCACGTGATTCTCAGAATCCATTTCTCTGCCATCGCCTAAGGGGTCTACATGCTCTCTGTGTTCTCTCATTATGACGAGCTCCCTGTTTCCACGGTGATTTGTCACCACGGCTACTCCCGCCGTGGCAACAGCTGTTTGCGGAGCTCAGAACAGTGGTGATGAGGTGTGACGGAAGAGTATTTTTAGCCTGCCAGGCAGGTACCCATAGTCAAAGGTAGAGAGATAGATGTGTGTGTGTGTGGGGGGGGGCTTGTATGGGTGTGTGTGTGTGTGTGTGTGTGTGTGTGTCTGTGTGTGTGTGTGTGTGTGTGTGTGTGTCTGTGTGTGTGTGTGTGTGTGTGTGTGTGTGTGTGTGTGTGTGTGCGTGCGTGCGTGTTTGTGGATGTGTGACAGAAATGGTGTCTTGCAGGTAGACTTAAACTTACACCCACTTCATGCTCTCTGAATACTGAAGATGTTAAGGTATTAAGTCATGATTATGTTGTCTTATCTTAATGGCCATCTCATGCTCTTGGTAGGAATATGTGACAATAGGTACTGCCCACAACAAAGTGATTCACTGATCATAGTGGGGCACTGATCATGCTGAAAACGTGTGCTGTCAGAGTCTGTTGGACCTATGACGTGAATGGGGCAGAATTGGAATAGATGATGGGACAGGAAGGGGACGGGGGGAACGGGGAACGGGGGACGGGGGACGGGGAATGGGAGGGGGCAAAGGGTTGTGTGGCAGGGCTTTTCACTGACATGCTGCCACTGGGACTGCCACATTCACCATGTCACTGTCTTCCAGAGCCTTGTGTTTCTGTCCCCAGTAGAGCTGCTGACATAGATTTGCATAACAAGATTCAAGTTCAACTGTATCAGTTGGAAAAGGAGTTACTCAACTGAGTAACCCACTTTGCTGGTTTCAAACTTCAAACTACTTCAAATGTTCTGTTCAAGATATTTGAAAAAGAAGATTCTGTCTTTGTCAAGGCTTTAAAAAGCTAGTCTGATTTTGTATTCTCTCTCTCTCTCTCTCTCTCTCTCTCTCTCTCTTCCTCTCCTCCCCTCTCTCTCTCTCTCTCTCTCTCTCTCTCTCTCTCTCTCCCCTCCCTCTCTCTCTCTCTCTCTCTCTCTCTCTCTCCTCTCCTCCCCTCTCTCTCTCTTCCTCTCCTCCCCTCTCTCTCTCTCTTCCTCTCCTCCCCTCTCTCTCCTCTCCTCCCCTCTCTCTCTCTCTCTCTCTCTCTCTCTCTCTTCCTCTCCTCCCCTCTCTCTTCCTCTCCTCCCCTCTCTCTTCCTCTCCTCCCCTCTCTCAGCGGTGGTGGTACCAGACGGGGCAGCAGAGAAGGCAGGTCTGGGTGACGATGCCGGCAGCGAGGAGGACCTCTATGAAGAGTTCCGTACCTCGGGCTACCGCTTCGGCCACCCTGGAGGAGGGGGAGAACAACTGGCCATCAATGAGGTAACGTACCCCAGTCCTCCCAGCTCTCGTTTTCTCTCTCTCTCTCTTCCTTTCTCACTCTCCCTTCTTCTTTCTGTCTCTCTCTCTCCTCCCTCTTGTCTCCCTCTTTCTTTCTCATCTTTCTGAATCTTCTGCTAAATGCCTCACCTGCAG
>NC_139655.1:3370084-3489722 GCF_951799395.1 Argentina silus | reverse complement strand
GCACGCACGCACACACACACACACACACACACACACACACACACACACACACACACACACACACACACACACACACACACACACACACACACACACACTGCGTATCGTCAATAAAGAGAGGGAGAGGAGAGAGGAGGAACAGAGACGAAAGAGAGAAGAAGGGAAGGCAGAGTTCCCCAGTGAGGCGTTGGGGGTTCTTCTGGTGTTGATGGGAGTCCAGGATGTGAAGACGAGAGCACAGGTAAAGCGGAGCCTTGGGCTTGGTGGGTTAACAGGGCAGCCCAGCCCATCCCAGTACGAATGGGGCTCAGAGAAAACTGTGTTTGTAGGACAGGAGGGCTAATCTCGCACTGTAGGGTTTGTTAGCTAATACGGTCTTCATCTAATGCAGAAACAAAAACGGCAATTTGATGTTGTGTGTATGTTGTTTTTGTATCTTTTTGTATGTCTGTGTTATCGATATGTATGTGTAGGTATCTTGCTGGATTTAGTCTTTGTAACAATATAATTCATAAATGACTGTGCTTGTGTGTGTACTGTTGATCATCAGCTGTGTTAACTCATATGACTGGATTGCATACTGATATGTGGGTGTGTATTCTTAAAACCCATGGATCCTATCATATAGAGTAAGCTTGTTTATAACACGTAAGCTTTGTGTTAGATGTGTATTTACCGTTCAGCTGCATAGGACCATGGGGTTCAGCTGCTGAAAATGTGTGTGTGTGTATGTGTGTGTGTGTGTGTGTGTGTGTGTGTGTGTGTGTGTGTGTGTGTGTGTATGACCTATGTGTGAGAGGCAGTAGGACTAATGGTAAATGGGCCACTGATAAGGAAGCACACGCACATGCACGAACGTACACGCACACGCACACACACACACACACACACACACACACACACACACACACACACACACAAACACACACTCTCTCTCAGCAGCTGAACCCCATGGTCCAATGCAGCTGAACCTTGACGTGAGCAGCTAAGATATAAATACACATCTAACACAAGTTAATAGGTCATAAACATGCTTACTCACACAAATGTACGTTAGTGTATGTGTTATTCCTAGACATGACTATGCTATGCTTATAATACTACGCTATGAGACGTGACTATGCTACATGCGGCCTCGTGCCTCAATTTATAAGATTGCTTGCACTTTGAAAAAGGCCGTTCTGCCCATCATCATTTCTCCACCATTACTGAATATTTCTCAGAGCCCTTTGGCACATCGACTCGAGATGTGACTGACTAAATATAGGCCAAACCGCATAAAGGGCCTTTCAGACATTTTCATTAAAACAGGCCACTCACAATGCTGTGGTGGTAACACAAAGCGGTGCATTGAAATGTCTCGAAGTTTGAATATGCGGCAGTTTTCATTAAAAATCCGTGTTTTGCAACTTTGCCTTCCCATGTTAAGTCACTGGGGGAAAATGGCAATGCTAATACACGTGACCGAATGGACTGTAAAATCTACTGGGAGCTAATTATGCTTCTAAGGCTCCTCAATAATTGAATATGTCCCAGAACCACAGATGTCTCAATAGAGCTTTGTTCATGTATGTTCCCTATTTACTCCTCAGCCAGGCTAATTACCCACGACCCTGGCTACCTGGATGAACTATGCTAGCAGCACTGTGCTGGTGAAAAGGTATTGTAGTGAACAGGGGATGTAACTCACAACTCTACCTCACACTGAACCTCCCCCTCCCCCTCCCTCCTATTGTGAGTGCACTAGGCCACCACAGTGTAATATAGCAGACTCACTTAGCACTGCTCGTAACACACTGGCTAAAATGAAAGCCTGGGTTTTTCAAAAGTTTATTTTAAAAGGTTTAAAACAGAAGGAGAATAGGATCATGAAAAGGCTCAGTGTGTCCGCAAGTTCACCCAGTATGTACAGTCTAAGATTCATGCAAGAAATCTGCTCTCAGAGTAAGTAATCGGCTGTTTGAGAGAAGGTGTGAATCCCAAACAACCTGACCAGTGGTGAGTGTATGTTGTTGAGTAGATCGACAAACCGTGCTGTACTGTAACAGGAGTCAAAGCTGAGTGTGCTGGAAAACCTTGTCAGTGCATACAGTAGGATATAGATTTCAGAGTCTCAATTGAATTTCCTGTCTTTTTAAGCTATACAAATCTTGTCATGTCACTTATTAAGTTCTTTTGCATTTAATTATAAATATGACTTGAATACCTTTCCCCATCCCAAACACAATGTGATATATAAAGATATTCTGGTGTTGAGTTGCATAATGACGGCAAGATCAGCAGAGGAGAGGCGAAATAGTGTGGGTGTGTCGCCTAGCAACAGGCCCATAGTCCCCTTCACCATGGCAATGGATCGATGGCAGGGAGACATGGATCACCCCAGCCTAAAAGCACAGAAATAGCTAAAATATACAGTCTTTCACTTGACGTTCTAATTTGCGGGGCACTTTTCCAAGTCATTATGACGGCCTATCATTAAGCTCACCCACCAGTTGAGCTCATCCCCAGTCATAGAAAACCTGGAGAGATTTGTAGAATTTGCACCAAACAGTTTGTGTCTGCTGTGCAAGAGTAAACATCAACAACAACAGCCATTCTAGTGTGTCGTACTAGTGCTGTAATGCTGACGCAGTGGTATTAGTAGTGTGTTTGTACAGGTCTGGCATTGTGAAATATGAGCACTGCAGCATGTTTATCAATAACTCTGACTCTCTCTCTCTTTCTCTCTTTCTCTCTCTCTCTCTCTCTCTCTCTCTCTCTCTCTCTCTTTCTCTCTTTCACTTATTTCCACATTGATCTCTGTTAAGCCCAACACTCAGACTCAGTGGCTCCACTCGGAAAGCAATCACTGCTTTCTACCGAGGTCTTGCCTGTTAGCTTAACTCTGTAGTGGAACATGAGAACCGGAACCTCGTAATTCACCATAATTCATATTGTGTTCAATGATGTCACAGTCTTATTCACTTTCTTATTCTGTGTGGTACATTATTGATTACTTCACTGTCTTGGTGCCCCGGTGGTGGAACAAGCTTCCCACTGCTTGTCAGAACTGCAGAGTCACTGCCTATCTTCCGCCGTAGACTGAAGACCCGTCTCTTCAGGCTACATCTTGACTGTCCCTCCTAAAGACTCTTCATCCCCCACTACCCCTCTGTACAGTTCCTCTACTGTTAATTAAATTTAAAAAAAAATCTGCTAAATGTAAAATAAAATGTAAATGTAATGTAAATGTAGACATTATTAATGAATGCACACACCTGTGTGTTCCCATCCAGCTGATCAGTGATGGCGGTGTGGTGTATGCAGAGGCCCTGTGGGACCATGTCACCATGGACGACCAGGAGCTGGGCTTCAAGGCGGGGGACGTCATCGAGGTAGTGGATGCCACCAACAAGGAGTGGTGGTGGGGACGCATCCTGGACAGTGAGGGCTGGTTCCCTGCCAGCTTTGTACGGGTGAGGATGGAAGATTGATATAAGACACAATCTGTTTTGTTGTCTTTATTGTTTATTGTTTTTATCTCTCTTTATTGTTGTCATCTAGCTACAGCTATAGCTTATGTTAGCACAAGCTATTGATTTTTGAACACTCATTTCAGGAAATATTTGAGTTCACTTTTTGTGAACTTGAGAATGAATCTGAATTGAACCTGTGCATAAATCTCTCATTGACATTGACATTTACATTTATGGCATTTAATGTAAATGTAAATGTAAATGCATAAATCTCTCATTGACATCAACGCATGGTTGTGCCCCCAGTTGCGTGTGAACCAGGATGAGCCGATGGAGGAGTATCTAGCCCAGCTGGAGGAGGCTCGGGTGGGGGAGGAGGACAGGCCAGGCCTGGGTCTGATCTTCGGCCCGGGCCTGCCGTGTAAGGAGCAGATGAGGACCAACGTCATCAATGAGATCATGAGCACCGAGAGAGACTACATCAAACACCTGAAAGACATTTGTGATGTCAGTACACTGCAGTCAAAAAACATCATTTTTTCTTTTACCTTTTTCATGTCATTACATTATAGGGCCCATTTAGATTAGATTAAACAATGTTAACCATTCTGTCCTGCTTGCCTTAATTAAGCACATTAATCCACCTTATACCATTTTAGCTTCTTAGCACATCATTTATTTTATCAGGTCATCCAAGCAATGACATATAGGACCCTGCTCAGTAAGACAAAACACACAGTTTACATAATCTGTGACTGACTAAATCTAGTTATGAATAAAACTGTATATCTACAGTACCAGTCAAAGGTTTGGACACGCCTTGCCAAGAGTGTGCAAAGATGTCATCAAAGCAAAAGGTGGCTACTTTGAAGAATCTAAAATATAAAACATATTCTGGTTTGTTTAACACTTTTTTGTTTACTACATAATTCCATATGTGTTCCTTCATAGTTTTGATGTCTTCAATATTAATCTACAATGTAGAAAATAATAAAAAATAAAGAAAAACCATTGAATGAGAAGGTGTGTCCAAACTTTTGACTGGTGCTGTAGTTATGAATAAAACTGTATATCTATATATTGCACTTACTGCTATTAATAAACAGTATAACCATACTCTGCACCGTGAAGCTGTATTGTTGAAATGTAAACCTGCTATTTGTCTGTGTCTCAGGGTTACATCAAACAGTGCCGTAAGAGGATAGACATGTTCACCGAGGACCAGCTGCGTTGCATCTTCGGGAACATTGAGGAGATCTACCGTTTTCAGAGGAAGTTCCTGAAGGGTCTGGAGAACAAGTTCAACAAAGAGCAGCCTCATCTCAGCGAGATCGGATCCTGCTTCCTGGAACATGTAAGTACAGCAGGAGACAATACTACTGTACAGTCCCAAGGCCATATCTCTAATACAATCCTGTATATTATATAGACTGTCTTTGTCTATTTTCTGTAACTCAGACAATAGACCAAGGTTTGGTCTATTGTCTGAGTTTCCATAAAGTCTCCAAGAGTAGCTGAATACATCTCACAGACATTTCCCCTCTCTCTCTTTCTCTCTCTCTCCAGCAAACAGACTTCCAGATCTACTCAGAATACTGTAACAACCACCCCAACGCCTGCGTCCAGCTGTCCAAGCTCATGAAAGTCAACAAGTATGTATTCTTCTTCGAGGCGTGCCGTCTGCTCCAGAAGATGATTGACATCTCACTGGATGGCTTCCTGCTCACGCCTGTCCAGAAGATCTGCAAGTACCCTCTACAGCTGGCCGAGCTACTGAAATACACTAACCCCCAGCACAGGTAGGGCCTGTATCTCACACACACACACACACACACACACACACACACACACACACACACACACACACACACATACACACACACACACACACACACACACACACACACACACACACACACACACACACACACACACACACAAACATAGGTAAACCTGGCATAGCAAACTAAGGCATAGATCCTAATGCTGTAGTCTGGTATCTTTGGCTGCCACACAGGGACTATAAGGATGTGGAGGCGGCCTTAAACGCTATGAAGAACGTGGCCAGGCTGATCAACGAGAGGAAACGCCGTCTAGAAAACATCGACAAGATCGCCCAATGGCAGAGCTCCATAGACGACTGGGAGGTAAGGAACCATGCATAATGAGTTATGCAGACTGAGCACCTCTCTCTCTCAATCTGTGGTCAATATGTAACAAATGCATGTGTGTGTGTGTGTGTGTGTGTGTGTGTGTGTGTGTGTGTGTGTGTGTGTGTGTGTGTGTGTGTGTTTTTGTGTGTGTCCCTAGGGTGAGGACATCCTCAGCATGAGTTCAGATCTGATCTTCTCAGGAGAGTTAACGAAGATCTCGCAGCCTCAGGCCAAGAGTCAACAGCGCATGTTCTTCTTGTTTGATCATCAGATGGTATACTGTAAGAAGGTAACATTGACAAATCAAATCAAAATCACATTAATTTCAACGTTTATTTCATATGAGTGGGTCTCAGCGCACTTAAAGATGTCTACTCATCTCCTATTGATTTTTACTCTCCCCCATCCTGTATTCACGTCTACTCTCCCCCATCCTGTATTCACGTCTACTCTCCCCCATCCTGTATTCACGTCTACTCTCCCCCATCGTTTATTCATGTCTGCTCTCCCCCATCGTCTATTCATGTCTGCTCTCCCCCATCGTCTATTCATGTCTGCTCTCCCCCCATCTCCCCAGGATCTGTTGCGTAGAGACATGCTGTACTATAAGGGCCGTCTGGACATGGATCAGATGGAGGTGGTGGACATGGAGGACGGGAAGGAGAAAGACTTCAACGTGACCGTGAAGAACGCTCTGAAGCTTCGCTCCCTGGCAGGGGACGAGGTCTACCTGCTGTGTGCCAAGAAGCCCGAGCAGAAACAACGCTGGCTCCGAGCCTTCGCCGACGAGAGGACGCAGGTCCAGCATGACCGCGAGACAGGTGAGACACCACGCCCTCCACGTACAGTACATTATCAGACCACCTGCAAATCGGCAGATACATGCACCAATGGGTGCACACATACATGTATTTTGTGTACACACAAGAAGAGTATTTTACCTACAGCTTCATGGTGCAGAGTATGGTTATACTGTTTATTAATAGCAGTAAGTGCAATATATAGATATACAGTTTTATTCATAACTACAATACCAGTCAAATGTTTGGACACACCTTCTCATTCAATGGTTTTTCTTTATTTTTTATTATTTTCTACATTGTAGATTAATATTGAATACATCAAAACTATGAAGGAACACATATGGAATTATGTAGTAAACAAAAAAGTGTTAAACAAACCAGAATATGTTTTAGATTTTAGATTCTTCAAAGTAGCCACCTTTTGCTTTGATGACAGCTTTGCACACTCTTGGCGAGGTGTGTCCAAACCTTTAACTGGTACTGTACATGTAGCAGAGTGTGTACAGTCCTGCCCCGCCCTGTCAGGTTCACAGGTTCACAGTCCAGACATCTCCCTTTATCCATTTGACATTAATTCATCAACACATTCTGAGATTCACAGTGTTTTCCTACTGTGGTTAAATTAAGCTACAGTTCCATCTGTTCTGGAACACTCGGTCAGTAGAACACTACTGCCAACACACTGCTGCTAATGAGAAGAATCAAGCCCCTCTCCTCGCCTCTTAAAGAAAGAAAGAAAGAAAGACTGTTTATTTGCCATTTAATTGCCATCTCATCAATTGTTGGAATGAATCTTTTTGCACCCCCCCCCCCCGAGACAACACACACGCACTGCACACCCCCCCTCCTCGCCTCTTCCACTCCTGGAAAGAGGAGCTAACTAAAGAGGGGCATCAGTGTGCCTGCATGTTATGTACATAGACTACCAACCTGTTTTAATCAGCCTTCAAAACCATTGGCTGCATTTCCACTTTCCAAGTAAAGCTTGGTCCTCCAGTGTCTCCCACCAGACTGCTGCCGCATTAATACTTTTAATACCCGGAGCTGGCAGAGGGTCAGGGAGTGTGTAAGTGGCAGCAGCAGAAAGACTTGTGTGATGCTGATCTGGGAGATAAGCAGCCAAAAGTCCAGCCAATACATTGTGCTGAATTTAAAGCTGCCTGCTTGCAGCCATAGTCTGTGTGTGTGTGTGTGTGTGTGTGTGTGTGTGTGTGTGTGTGTGTGTGTGTGTGTGTGTGTGTGTGTGTGTGTGTGTGTGTGTGTGTGTGTGTGCTTGAGTATGTGCATGCGGTTGTTTGCAACTCTATGCAGACATGCTCATGTGGTTTTCTCCTTACCTGTAATTCCAGGTTTCACCCTTACCGAGGTCCAGAAGAAACAGGCCATGCTGAACGCCTGCAAAAGCCATCCAGCCGGGAAGCCCAAAGGTAGGAATATACAGTGGGTCTGGCTAAGGTAATGCATTTCCCTTAGGATTTCAGTCCAACAAGGAGGTAATACTCCGTAAGGAACCGTAAGAGCAACAGTGAGAGCCTAGGCTACAGGCAGGCGGTGTGGGGTGGGGACAGGGCAGAGGCAGAGGCTTGACTGTACCCACTTCAGATATTGTGTCCCATACTCGCTGTTGGAGGCGAGGTCAGGAGCTGACTCACTCATATATGAGTGGCTGACTCACATTCATGAATTTGATATCCTGCTTTCTTGGTAGATTTGGTCTACTAATAACACCTGTCTGATATCAGTCTTGAGTCTGTCAGAATTGTATGGACACTGTTCTAATCATGATGAATAATGCATAAGCTTTGTTCTATAATTTATACTGCTACACTTTTGAGAATGCATGTCCACATCCACAGTGAGCATGCGTTAATAGTAAACATGATTTTAATAATAATAATAATAATAATAATAATAATAATAATAATTATTATTATTATTATTATTATTATTATGGACTCATTCACTATTGATATTATATTGAATATTATACTTATTCACATAATTTTAAATTCACTATTCATAATCCATCCTATCTCCTAACCCCTTCCCCCTTCCCTGCCCCCCCCCTCTCCCCCCCCCAGCGGTGACCAGGCCCTACTATGACTTCCTGCTGCGTCAGAAGCACCCGTCTCTGCCCAGCACCCTGCCCCAGCAGCAGGTGTTCATGCTGGCCGAGCCCAAACGCAAGAGCAGCACCTTCTGGCATAACATTGGCAGACTGACGCCTTTCAAGAAGTGAACCCCCGGAAGGGAGAGGAGGAGGATGAAACGAGAGGAGAGCTCGCTGCTCGTGCCTGAACTGACCTTTTTATTCCCTTCCTCTTTGTTCTTCATAATGTTTTCCTAATTGACATACTGATTATTGTTAAGGTGAAGATGATTATGGTGACGATAATGATGATGATATTTTTTCTTTGAGAAAGCACTTTATTAGGTTGGTTACAATCAGACTTGGGAATGGTCTCCTGGACTTTGTGTATATATTGGGAGAGCGTTACTAGGACTGTTATACCTGCTACTGCAACTACAACTTCAACCAAGCACCCATTGGTACTAATACGACTATTACTACTGCTGCGAGTGACCATGAGACTGTCGATGTGGATCCTCTTTCAAAAAGACGTTGACCGATGAAAATATATTTTTTTCAGTGTTTTTTTTTTTTTGTTTTGTTTCAACAAATGCCAACTGTTCACAGTGCCAGATACGTTTTGCTTTTGTATTTAAGTTTGTTCTGTGTCTGCTTATGAAAAAAAAAAAAGAAAGATGAAAAAGGGTATAAAGTTTCATGTATATTCTCTCTGTGCAAAGATGTTTGACTGGATCATTTTTGCATTTCATGTCAGTTGATAGTGAAGGATTTGGGTGTGAGATCTTAATGTTTGTGTTCATGCTCAAGCACTGAGAAAAGAAAATGGAACCCAAAGAAAGTACACAATTTATCACAAAGCTACATACATTTCCAGACGGCAGCCTATTGTACACTGACTCACTCTTCACACACACACACACACACACACACACACACACACACACACACACACACCTTGGTTATAACCCATGACTCCTTAGCCTTACCCAGTTCATATGAGTAACTAACTTCTTTTTGGAAGTGCCATTTGAAGTGTCTCCTGGATGCATAATGATGACATGCTTTGAAACAAAGTGTGAAGAGTATTTTACCTTGATGAGCCCTTTATGCATTTTACATTCATTTATCAACACATTCACACGGTATTTTCCTACTGTGGAGAAATTAAGCTACAGTATAGATAAAACTCAGTTTTACCCCCTAGTTACTGTGATACAGCACTACCACAATATTAAATAACACACATAGCCTATAGCCTCATAGAAACATTTATTTATACTGAATTTTATTCAGTATACAAATCTTTGACATAAAAAATTCCCTTCATTTATTATGGCTAAATACATTGGATTCTTTCATGTAAGTACCCAGAAAAGAAACTATATTATTTCCATAATTTCTAAGTAAAAACTAGGCAAATACCAGTTAATATGGTACTGTGAAATGAAGTGCTACAAGAGCCAAGCCTGTCGGCAGGCATAATTGCCTAGAGCCCTTCCCAAACCCTCCATCTCCCCCGAGGTTTGAATCAGGATGTTATCTCATCTGCGACACCTTTCAAGGTTCTTCATTTAGAGCAGAATATTCATGGTATGCTGGCAAGAAAAAAAAACGTTGCTTGTTGTGACAGAAATGTTCCTTTGTGTTGCCGCTGATGAAGAGACTGAAGAATTCTGGGAAGTAGGTTAGGCTGGACGTGACAATGACAGCTCTTCAACACGTCTGTTGTCCCAAGGCTTGCAAGTTTCGTATTCTCTCATCTCTGCTGTCCATAAGAAATGCAAATTCAGGGTTACAGAGGGGTTTGAGAAGATCTGCAGCACTGACTTGTTACCCTGCATCAGCTACTGTTTGGGCTTATTTTGGTGTCATTAATGTAAAAGTACTGAAGATGGCATGGAGGACTATACCATCAGCCTGTGTCAGCTAAAGACCCCTTTCCAGTTAGAAATATATGACAAGAAAATCACCTAATGTATTACAGTTCATATACAAGAATTAGCCATGGGTAAGACTACAGTATGTTGAACAGTGATAAGTGTCATGAGGCCTGTACTGTGTGTTTGTAGAGTTGTGAATCCAGGATTACATTGGAGATTTTCTCCGCCTTTCTGAAAAGGGAGAGCAGAACAGGGACAATTGACAGCTGTTTGTGTATGTGTGTGTGTGTGTGTGTTTGTGTATGTGTGTGTGTGTGTGTGTGTGTGTATGTGTGTGTGTGATTGCTAAAAAGGGCGTCCTGTCACCTCAGTAAAGAGGTAAAGAAAGAGGTATTGATTCTCATCATTCCTATATCTCACTTATAACAAGGCTATGTTGAGGGATCTTCTTCTGAGGCCGGAAGGTTCTCCAATATAGGTTGGTAGTCTTCACGTACAGTAGAACTTGATTCTTTCCCTTTTAAAGCAGCTTTCAGAGAGATGGCTGAACACACCTTGGTTAAATGCAGCATTCATCAACAACGTTCCCAAATGGTTTACTTTTTACACTGACGTGGTTTATTATTAAGTTGTTGTTTTTTTTACAGTTATGATCTACCCAACCCCTAACTGAACGCACGGAAAACTCTGCATGCATTATTCCGAACTACTCTGTTTTCCCCTGACATGTTGTCAAATTGAAACAATGCTCTAATTTATTCACATAGAATCTCCACAGAATCTGATCTGGTGGAGATGCTTTGATATCAACATTAAAGTAATAGGCTTTCAGACGGAGTACTATGTCTCCCGTAAGTGAACTGCATGCCGCATATGCCTGAAAACACATTCTTAAGGAAGTGTCTGTGCATGGTTCATATTATGAAAGCCTTTATTGGCTGCTGATTTAATGTTACAGTATATGGCCCCTTCACAAATGGCACTCCATAGTATATGACAAAAAATGTAGTTGTAACATCATGGTTTGCCTCTGTTCAAAATGATTTCAATAGGATTATGCGGTATTTTAAGTAAAAATAAATAAATCATATAATCAGTATTTTCCTGATGTTTCACATTAGCAACTGATGCCAATTATTCCAGCCATTAGTCCATAGTAGTGAGTGACAGGACAACTAGACCTGAACTGATCGATCGATTGATTACTGATGACCTGTAACGATCGATCCATTTCACCCCAGTGAGAGAGCATGTTAAAGGCAGCATTTGATGGTGTAACTTAAAGGGTTAATTTGTCACCTTCAAAAAAAAGGTTCCTCTAAAACATCAGAGCATTTCTTGAGTATAGTACTTAATGGGTGATGACTGATCTTCATGTAGTTAGCTGTCATTGAACCCTCAGTCCAAAATTAGATTAAAATCAACCTCTGTAAAGCAAACCTTTTTGGCCACAAGTTGTCATTTACCTAACAGCATCACACCTTCTTGTTTTTCTAAAACCTTGTTTTCCAATTTTACCAATGTTTTCATATCTTCGGTTGAGTTGCACACTTGTGGAGTTTAATTATAGTTTGTTTTTAATTACAAAATGATAAAGACAGTGTTTGTACATTATATTTGTATGTGTATGTTGTTTACATATGCACTCAAAATTATGGGAAAATAAAACTATTCAAAGTGTCACTGACTGCATCTTTGTCACTTCCAAATGAAGGCAGAATAATCATTTTTTTATGAATTTGCTCTTGGCTTTATGAAATAATATTATGGTGTAAAGCTTGCACAGCCTCCATAAAATGTGTTCACTGTTTAGTGTTTATTTTATTAGTTTAGAAAGAAGCTTACATTTCCATGCCTGATCCAAACCCCAGACCCTAGAGATTTGCTCTAGGAAGGAAGGGTTATGAGTCAACAAAGAGACACAATAAAAACACAATTTTACATAATTGTATTTATTTTTGGTCTTTCTTGAAAATACAAAACCAAAACACACAAAAAAAACCCATTACAAAACATATTCTTTAACTGAGGTGACTTAGGCAACCTAGGAGAGTGAGTCAATGACAATGACAACATGTGAGCTCTGGTGGAACCTTTGAGGTCACTACCTAACAAATCAATGACCGGTGTCTCAAATAGAGAGTTAATGTGCAGCCTTCCAGTAGTGCTAATCAAATGACTGCAAATTGAATTGAGAAAGAAAATTTCCGTAAGTTTCAAACCTGCTAAAATGTTATCAGTGATTGGAGTGAAGGCTGTGGCTCCGACAGATCTGGAGACGGCGAGCAACACAAACCCAAAACCAATGACACGTGGAATCTGCAGGCATGTTTTCAGTTAGGACACGCACACACACACCTATTCCACGGGTGTTGGTTTAAACCTAAATCAACAAATACAAGTATACGCATATACACCCCCTCACATGCACACAAACACTCCCCTTCGCTCACCTAACAATGGCGAGTCCAAATTATATAAAAAAACGCCTGTTTCTCAACTACTTTCTTTCATGACCACTGACAGACAGAAGAAAGATCGGTCTCTCACACCATGTGTATCATCAGTAGTCATGAAGAAAGATAAACTTTTTAAAACTGTTGGAATCGTTTTTCATGGCCCGAGAGAAATAATAATGAATTATGCCCAATCCAATATTGATCCCAAGCCCCCACCACCTACGCACTTGTAAATATCTGAGGATGACAGGTGTAAGCTGTATGGGAATAGCGCCATCTGGCTCCTTGAAAGACTGTGTGGAATTTTCACCATATTGCTTTGCTTACACAAATCCTATTCTCTCAAAGTGTCTAGGGAGTAGGGGGTTGGGGTTGTTTTTGGAAAGAGCTTTAGTGTTGCTATGGGCAGAGGCACCAACTCAAAGTTCCCCAAATACAAAATGGCAGACAAATGTAGGACAGCGTTGCCCAGAGAACTAAAATCATCCTAGCAACATTTACCAAGAACAAGCAACAAAAACATTAAGACTTGTTCTGCATTGCCATTGCATGGTAAACTTAATTGACATGTTTGTATGAAATAAACATTTTTCTTTTCTGCTTATGTTTCACATTTAAGACATGGCATCAGTGATTCTTTTTTTTTTTCTCCTTTGGATTTTTGCTTCTTGATGAATTTGCATCAGTCACGGTAGGTAGATTGAACTAGCATTATTTCTTATATATACGTGCATTCAACTCGATATGGGTCCCAAAATAAAATTCAAACTCCCTTTTCACCACTTAGCTATAAAAATGGCAAGACAGTCCACAAAACACAAGTTTGCATGGAGACTTTGTCGTCAGATGCAAGATATGCAGCAGAGAGAAGGATGCTGGGATTGAGTTATTCCACACAGGAGTCAGGAGTGGGCGGAGTCTTCATCCCATTCTGAACAGTCCTGTTTTTTTTTTTTCTTTCTTTTTGTTGTTGGGGTTCAGATTCACATAATGATTGGAAGGAAGAACAATTGGTTGGAGACACTAGAAGGGCATCAGCACCAACTGTAGAACACTGGAGTGCGAACGCATATCTACCATCCTCTGACCTGAAAAAACACAGACGTAACATTGACATGGTGTAGCAGCATCCATTATACTGTGGCTACTGTTTATAACACCTTTCCCAAGTGTTTCAAACATAGCATGGCCTACTTTGGATTCGTGTTTGTGTGATTCATTCCAGTAAGTGTGTGTGCTGTTTTCCAGTGTTTTCTCACGCATGGATATTGAACAGGGAGGACATAATATACTCACAGTGCCGTCTGCTCACCACTGAGGGGGCACGTAGCTGTAGGTGGGAGTGCCTGGGGGTCTATACGTTGGCATAGTGACTTGATGGGGGGCTACGGAATTCGGGGAGTGGGTCGTCAACAAAGTGCCTGGGGAGAGGGAAAGGTGGATGATTACAGAGAACCAACTATTGTAGACCTGTCAAAAACAAATGGTGCATGTCAGAGATAATCTGTGCAGAATCAGTGTATTGGATAATTATAGCAAATTCACGTGCGAAGTGTTTTCCACATCTCAGTCGTGCACATTGTCAACATATCTGGGGCAGGATAGGCACAATGCCCTCCCGCAACAACACTGACCAGCTGACATAGCCATGGTGGTCCCTGCTACCATCCCCATGGCGACACCGTTGGGGCGGGGTTGGGGGATGGGCGGGGCATACATGGCAGCTGGCATCCCATTGGGCTGGACCACAGTAGTGTGGTGAATGACGTGGGGCGGGGCTGCGTACATCGGCTGTGTGTAGTAAGTGCCTTGTTGCTGTGCGGGTAAAAGGGCCTGCTTCAATGAAACAAAGGGACACATACAAAAATAGCAGCGATTACTACATACTCAGCAGTACAATACAACAGTGAGATAGCGTTTGAAACCTTTGCTTTTTTTTTTTTTTTTTTTTAACTTACCCAGTACCAAATTTCCTACTAGTACCCTACACTCAGTGCACTCATGGAAATCTGAGGGGATTGGACGAGTGTAAGCAATATGGCGAAAAAGTCCACCTGACCGATCAGAGGGCAAAGCTGAGCTATTACCATACCTGTCGAAACCCTCTCTGATTTCCACAAGTGCATAGGGGGCGATTTGAGGTGTGTGTGTGTGGATTAACTGACCTGTGCGTAAGGGTTCTGTTGGGGGTAGGGGTTCCTCATGGGGTAGACTGCTGCAGGGTACGGGTTGGGTGATGAGGAGTAGGGTGGCACCGCCCCCGTAGTGGGGGAACAGGACATTTTAAAAGGAGTTCCCGGAGCATAACCTGAAGGGGAGGGGGAGTGTTATCAGATATATATACACACACACAGAGCACAGAGCTTACATAGCAAGGCAGGCATTAACCCACAGGGGAATTGCAATTTCTTTCAACATTTTTTATTACAGGGAAAACCAAATAATTCACAACAGGCTTGGCTTGGCCTCGAGTACACCCTAAGGTCACCATTGTCTACTCAACACAACACAAAAGAGGGAAGTTACAGTGAATGGCGAAAATATGTAGAGCTGGGAGAGAGAGAGAGGGGCAAAAATTGTTGGCTAACATGGCCTGAATTCATAATCACCCCCCAAGCTCTCTACCCCCCCCCCCCATGTTCAGTAAAAGCAACGGTGATGAAACTATGGTGCAAGCAAACAACTAAACTCAGCCAGCACTACAGATCACTGTACTCAATCACAGTGGTATTCTCAGTACATCAGGGCAAACTTTTATCATGCTGTGAAAATGTGTCTCTCTTACCGGTGGGGAAGGCGGGGTTGGCTCCGTGGTACATGTTGGGGGTGTATGCAGGAGCTGCCGCATAACCAACAGGAAACCCAGCTGTGAGGACGTAAAACACAAGGTCAAAACAGGTTGTGAAGCCTGTGGCATCAGGGAAAACTCACTGACCACCGTTTCACCTATGACCCCAAAGGATTCTAACGGCAGTTGGTGCAGGTGATCTGTGGGTTTAGTACATACAGCACTGAATTAGAAGTGTTTTGGCAATTTGGGATATCATTATTCTCTCTTTTTTACGTAGCCCACCTGTGCCCAAGCCCTGTCAATCCTCAATTACAGACAGGTCGATAGGTGTATATTTCCAATACGTTATGTTACACAACATTTACATTCTAAAAAACACTTGTGAACTGCCTTTCTGCCTACCTGGGTATCCTATTCCCTTGGGGTTGGCATAGGGAACCCCTGTTGGTGCAGGGCTGTAAACAGGGTTCATGATGCTCGCCTGTCGGATGTTGCCTGCAGCAAAAAAAAAGCATAAGGATCAAGGATGGTTCCAAAATCACATCATCATCATCAAATCTTGTGGAGATGTAGATGAGCCTAAAAGTCTGGGAATGTCATTTTCCCTTCATAATGGTTGCGACTTCAAGCCATTCAGCTAACTTAGGCTAGCTAGTTCGGTCTGTGAGGTAATCACGTTAATTTGTGAACGCCTCATCTCCTGTACTAGGCATGACTAGCTGTCTGTGGCTAACGTTACACTAAACATGCATCTCTTTAACGGGAGCTAGCCACGTTGCTGGGTATCTTCATCGCTAGCCGGTTGTGTGTGGCTAGCGACGTGATGCTAACAAATTCCAACGGAGCGGGTAGCTAGCAACATGCGTTTATCAATGGGCGCCGCAGTAGCTAAATTGGACAACAACAACACACAGCGGCAGGCAGGCCGCGGGGTGGCATTGAAAAAAGCTCTTGTCTTTTCCTCCTCAGCATCTCTTTCAATTCAAGGCAACAGGTTAAGCAAAATACGCCAGCTGTCAAACAAGGACCCGTACCTACCTATGTTACTTACGGTAGTGTGCTTTTCGCTTTATGTCTGCTTGCGTTTTTCTGTTTGTGTAGTCCTCAATTAATTTTGCTTGTATTTTGGATCACACACTGGATGCCTGACGACGTTGTTCCCTTCGTCTGTCTCTGCTCGCTCACTGCGCACCAATCCGCTAGCTGGCGTTACAGCTGGCGTCACTTCCGAAGCACATGGGCCCCGTCCGAATAGAGAGTCATTGGCACCCTTTCATCCTCTCTTACTTGAGGTAATCAATGGTCCATCGTACTAGGAAGGGATGGAGGAAGGATGCATATGAGTTTTCAAATAACGTGCAAGGATCCTAGAGAGATACAGGGTGTGTCAACGACCTTTAATACTTTGATATCGCATATCCCTCTCTGGGTCAATGTGTTGACGGTCTTTGGGAACCTTGAAGACGAGTTCAACTGGATAATACAACAGAACCGATGTGCTGCAACCGGCGGACTTCAACTCCGATGGAGGCGGGACCTAAGTACCGAGCTTCCTGTCGTGTGTCTTGTCTTGGGTACGCAAGCAGGCAGGTCCAGTCCCGGCCAATGCTTTGATAGAGAGGTTGTTAGCTCTGCCTCCTGACCCTCGCACTGTGATCAAACTCCATAACACTCCATCATGTCGAGGATATCTACATTCATCAAGGGCCGTCTGTCTGGCCTTAGGCTCAGCGGGACCACACCGCATTTTCGTCGAGAACATCAAACTACACATGCAAGTTTCAGAAGGCTGCTGTCAAGCGCACATCAAGGTATTTGCGGTGTCGCTTGCTGTAATGTCGGAGGCGAAGTGGTTAAATAAACATAAATAATATCCCTCTTTTCAAATTAACGCATCAACAATATTCACGTCATATTTCAATTAACCTATTTAGGTCTAATTAGATACATGTTGGTCTAGCGTTGTATAGACTACATTGAAAATACAACCTATAAATTGAACACTGATCACACTCTTTCACTGTCTGCAACAGGTGGTAGGTAGGCGGCTAGCCAGAGCGGACCGCATACACTTGTGAGGTCTGCTCGGGCTAGTAGTCCACAGACTAATCTCAGGTCAGGATGCTTCATCCAATGTAACAATTTAGTTTTTTTTTTTCTGCTGTTCAAAATTTCAGTTCGTGATAATTGATTCTCAAACTAAGAATATATATATATACAGTACCAGTCAAAAGTTTGGACACACTTTGCCAAGAGTGTGCAAAGCTGTCATCAAAGCAAAAGGTGGCTACTTTGAAGAATCTAAAATATAAAACATATTCTGGTTTGTTTAACACTTTTTTGTTTACTACATAATTCCATATGTGTTCCTTCATAGTTTTGATGTCTTCAATATTAATCTACAATGTAGAAAATAATAAAAAATAAAGAAAAACCATTGAATGAGAAGGTGTGTCCAAACCTTTGACTGGTACTATATATATATAGAATAATATACATGCTGAATGAACAATATGGGCAACTATAGACCTAAAGGCTGAGGCTATTGGGTCAGCTATTGCGAATAGGCTTTAGTCCAGTGGGTTAACACAGTCTTAAATTGGGCAGACAAACCTCATTTCCTACCTGAAGATACACTGGCCATGCACATCCATCTGCTGTAGGCCTACTAAACAAGTCATTGTCTGTCACAGGAGAGAATGTGCGGCCACTTGAGGGCATCAAAGTCCTAGACCTCTCAAGGTAAGATTCAAGATTCTTTATTTGTCATGTGCATACAAGTATACAGTGAAATGCAAAAGTGACAGTGCCACAGAGTAGTGCAACAATACGTTTTAAAATAAAATAAAATAGAAATAATAAAAAATATAACCAGTATAAATGTATCTATTCCTTCATTTCAGTCAATGTGGGGTTTTGCTTATCAATTGACCACTTACAGAATTGGTGTTCCCTTGTGTCCTTTGTGTGTGTGTCCTTGTGTGTGTGTCCTTTGTGTGTGTGTGTGTGTGTGTGTGTGTGTCAAATCAAATCAAATCAAAATCAAATCAAATTTTATTTGTCAGGTACATCGCATACAGCTGTAATTGACATAGTGAAATGCTTTGGGGTGTGTGTGTGTGTGGGTGTTTGTGTGTTTGTGTGTGTGTCTGTGTGTGTGTGCTTGTGCGTGTTCTTTGCAGGGTTCTGGCTGGTCCATTCGCCACTATGATATTGGGAGACCTCGGTGCTGAGATCATCAAAGTGGAGAAACCAGGCAAGTGGTGTCACTGCACTATAGGCCTAAATGCCCAGAATTCATGAGGGATTGTGTATAGTTTATGCCTGATCTCTGAATCTCCCCCACCCCGCCCCCCAGGTGCTGGGGATGACACTAGAGCATGGGGACCACCATTCGTAGGTGACGAGAGTGCATATTTTCTCAGTGTCAACAGAAACAAAAAGGTATGTTTCACACAAGTAGCTTGTTCTGTTCAGAGCACAAATAACATGAAAAGTTGATCACATGATAATTACCTAGTTGTTACGTGGGTTTCCTTGTCTCTTTCATACCGGCACCACAATGTACCATTTGACCATTTTCCATAGACAACTATTCATGCTCAAATGTTGATAAGTTGTATATCTGTGATCAATTTCATAATTCCCAATGCATTGATTGGATGGATGTTGTTTGTAGAGCATCGCTGTGAATCTGAAAGACCCAAGAGGAGCCAAGATCATATTAGAGGTAAGAGGAGGTGCATGATTAGATTAGATTAGATTAGATTAGATTAGATTAGATTAGATTAAATTAAACTTTATTGTCATTGCACAGAGTACAAGTACTGAGACAACGAAATGGAGTTTGGCATCTAACTGTAGTATGTAGCAGATGCTTATTACCCTCGACGGTGTTATTGGCTGTCCATCACACACAGGAAATGATTATATGATATGGCCAAGTTGAAGATAAAGAGACCAACAATTAAGACTTAATCAGTGAATCAAACCTACAACTCTGCAGTTAGAAGCATGGAGCTCCAAACAACTGAGCTATCAGAACTACATTTACAGAATTGACGTAAAGCTTTGGCTGACATAAGCCTGGTACAGATACGACAGCCAAGATGAGACCAAACTGCTCCGTTTCCGAATGTTGTGATGAGACGCAGCAACTCAGCTTTGATCACAACTGTCGATAAATTATGTAACTAAAATGATCTTGCTAGCTCCCCAAAATTCCCCCACAGAAACAACAACAAATGTTTGCTGATCCAACAAGATAGAAAGCAATTCATAACAAGTAAACTGTCAACAGAATTGCTGTGACAGCTCTGTCTCGTGAAAGCTAAGATTTTACCAGATGAATCCTGGAGATGCCAAAGCCAACATGAGATGTTCTAGAATTCGGTAGTTCACATCAGTAAACTAAACTGCATTCTAATACCGTCTAAAACCGGTGTGTCTGATCTTGGCTGTTGTATGTGAACCCGGCTAAATAGCGAAGTCCTGTAGAAATAGAACTACAAGTGTCTGTGGTCCAGCTTGCAGGAGTGTGTGATGTCCTGGTGGAAAACTACCTGCCTGGGAAGCTGCATCAGATGGGCCTTGGTTATGAGGATGTCAGCAAGGCAGCCCCTAGACTGGTCTACTGCTCCATATCAGGTACTTACCTCAACCTCAGTCCCCATACCCAGATGTGCTGTGTTGCATTACTCTATCCCCAGCCATGGTTTGGAATACGTGTTACCACTTGCTGTCCCAGGTCGTAATCAGTCCCAGACCAGAGGGGAGGTAAAGGATGAAAAAAAGCAGTGCTGCAGACCTTATTTTAATTGTGCTAAGTATTTCCAACATCTCGCTGAACAGACCATAGGCGTTATACCCGTCTCATTGGCTCTGATCTATAAATACTTTGTTGTTTACTTAAACATCCTGAAGCTCTCAAAACTTTATTCACAATATTAAATCGTAAATTGCGTGGTAATTTCTATGAGGATATTTTAATTCACGCATAGTGAACATACTTGAAATGCAATTGACCCCAACCCTGACATTAAGTCAATGTGCGTGTGTTTGGTGGGGGAGATCTGTAGTTTAAATCTTTAATTAAGACAACATGAGTGGGTGACAATTACTCTCTCATTATAGTGATCTAAAGAGGTCCATTTTCAGCTTTGCATGATGTCAATCTTAACCATCCATGTTTTCAATTCATTCTGGGCCTTGTGAAAGGACCAATTTAAGTTTACTGTCTGCAATATTCTCTCTCGTAAAGGAAGTAGGGTTTTATGTGAAAATTGCTGAATTGCCACACTAATCTGTAGCGTATGGCGCATGTCACCATGTTGGCTACCACCAGATTGGTTTCGTGTGTCAGTTAATCCTGAAACTTTGTCATGCTCAATGAAAAGATTCCAACCCTTTTGTTCAGTCCAGATCGGAACCCCAAGCCGTTTCTCCCATTCTAGCACCAAGCCCCTCCCCTTTGTCCCTTCCTCTAGCCCCTCCCCTAGTCCTGGCATTACCCCTTCTCATAGCCTAGCCCCTTACCACTTAAATGTTTGCAGATCTGAAGGAATCAGGTTATATGGTGTGAAACATATTTTTCAGATTGCTAGGCTAGGTGGAGGCCAGTGTTTTTGCTTTACCTGTGGACACAGATCAAGGATCAGCTAACCAACTTACCCTACCGAAGTCCTAACTGTTTTGAGGGAAAATGCGACATTGACCTTACACTGAAGGGCAACGACAACACTCTCCTTGTGCCCTCATTGTCCTCGTCGAGAAAGATGTCCGCAGTTCTTCAGAATAGCCACCAGAGCGCGCCAAACACCGTAGTGAGAATATGTGTATCTACAAGAGCCAAATCTGTCCTGTCAAACTTCAATATTGTATTCCTTCCCTCCATGTAATATCTGTCTCACTGTAACAATTGACATGCTCGAGTGTCTGGACAAAAATGTTAACTCATAATTTACTCTGAGAAAAACTATAGAAATGTAGGTGTGGTTTTTTTTCTTGGTGATATTTCTGTGTTTATGAGTGTTGTTTCACTGGTTAGCTGATGGATTTACACGCAACATGCTTTTAGCTGCCAGTGTGTTAGAGAAAGTCACGGAACTCTGAAGGCTCGATGGCAGGAGGCAACTTATGTCTTGTCTTCATACACCGGTGTCTGTGCCCAGGTACACATCAGAAGTGGTGGGTTTGTGTCACATTGTTTGCCATGGCATTTCCTGTGGTGAAGAGAGCAATGAAATGCAGACAACAGTTTTAATTTCCTCCAGTCTTTTTGGAAGATTTCTGTAGCTGCCTAATCCACTCTCTCCCCCGTGCGCCGCCCCCCCCACCCCCGGTAAAAGACTTGAGGCGTAACTCGTGATCAAATTGTGGATGGTCGACAATTAAATTGAACTGATTTACAATGCTCACCCTGAGACGTTTAATTTCCATCCTTTTTAAGGGGGGGGATTGTGGCAGTTTATTTGTCTGAATCCGTAACTTATGTGTTTTGAAGAGATGCTTCAAAGGGTTGTTGCCTCATTTATAACCATTGGAATTTTTCTCTCTTGATCATGATATATAGAGTTGTATCCATAAAGATATATTCCAGTTAGAACATGCTTTTAAGTCTGAACCTTAGTCACAGCTGAGAATCTGCTTGCTACAAAGAACCAAGTTTCTACAAAGCATCTGTCAGACTCATTAAGGAAAGGACACCTTTTGTCCACTCATTCCCAAATCAGTGAACTCTCGATTTGCTCTCATTTCCCTCCCCTTGTTAGCGTTAAACAGCAATCAAGTGTAGAGGAAGCCGTTTTGTCATGACGATGTGATGTGTCTGTGACAGTCTGAAAGACGTTTCAGTTCACCTAATGAGCCTGCCTGATTTACTGAGTGGGCCTCTCGCTGTGATGTAATTGTAAGTGATTTACTTTCGCTCATTGGTTGATTGCTTTGTACTGGAGGGCGAATACAGTGACCTGGTGGCAATTTGGACAAGACATATTTCATACTGACTCAATTTGTTAATGAAGCCATAATGTATGATTGTTTCCTATGTAACCTCTGTGTTCCCACCGGCGGCTTGAACTTGTTACTTTGCAGTCAGGAATGACAAACTTCTGACAAGGGACACAATTAGCCCACTGAGTTAAATGCTCCATCATCCCTCTCCTAGGAGATCAATCTCATGTTTTGGTAATTGTCTTCAGGTAAATCATGTAGCCTAGTGCAATGAGTAAAGCTGTTGTTAGCTCTGTTAGAGTTACACTGTCCATTTTCTTCATTCTTTTGGTCTTATATTTGTCTTTTATGCAGGTCTGAGGTAGCGCAAGTGTGGGTCAGAATTTATCTAGACCCCCCGAGTCGAGCACAGCACATGCCCTTGAGTGTATTTGGTAAGAGCACTTATCGTTGTGTCAAACTGTTGCAATCTATGGCCATCCATTAATTATTACCCAGTTCAACCCGGTTTGTTAATCATCAGGTCTATAGTGTACCACTGGAGATAGTCAGAACAAATATCTGGACCGTGAAGAGGGTCATCAAGTTCTTCACTTCCTCGTAGGCTGGCTGTGACCCTCACTGGAGCATGTCTTTGTTTGTATCCCACCAGACTGGGGAGATGGTTTTGATTCCCTGCTGCTTTACAGATGATGCCATGTGCTTTCGCCTCTCCGGATTTAGAATAAGAATGTATTAGAGAGACGCACACCACCACAGCCTATTTGGTGGGAACTCTGAGATCCCCTTTAACACGTAAAGTGAGCAGTGTGTTCTGAGAAAGGAGGGGTTTGGGTCGGCGAGGCAGGGATGTGGAGCAGATGCTATAAGCCCCTGGGGCTGATGGGAATATTTGAGGTCTGGAGGGACTAGGTCCCTCGCTCCACAGAAGCGATGAAACTTTTTTTCTAATTTTATCATCGAGGCTTAATTTCTGTACAGCAAATGAAGGAGGATTTTAAGAGGCGTCTGAGAACGCAATTATTGCGAACATGTGTCATTCGTTAGATGAGGGCTCTCGCTCGCTTTCCAAATGTGTTGAGGTTTTCAAAGCGAATTCCTTTCTTGTTGTGTCAAAGTTACCCTAGCAAAACCTAACCTCCGTGTGATGATCGGCCATGTTTTATTGTTATCCGACTGAGTGCAGAGTACAGCGAAGAAATGATGATTATGATGATCATTTACAGCTGACCATACAGCCAGACCATGTGAAATGGATTTAAACTTAGCACTTTGTTTGCCAAATAAGCATACTGCCTTATAGAACAGTATACTTAGTATATTTTGTATATTTTGTATATTTCTGTGTCTTTGTTGTTTTAGTTTATACTGTATACAGTCAACACACAAATAAAGCTCTGTCTTGACTTCTGTTCAGGTCACTTGGCTTCAGGTCAATGCTTAAACATGGCTTAAACAGTTTGGGTCCACACATCTCTGCCTGGTTTGTTTTCAATAACCTATTTCGTAGGAAGCAGTAAGACCTGCTTTGCTTGTGTTCCTAAGGTACTGTTTGGGTTTTGCAAATACCCAGAGGTTCTGATGTAACATTCAGGTCTTTTCAGGCTTAACCTCACAAAACCAGTGTCCCATTCTTACCTTTCTGTTAAGCCAAAGTGCCTCGTGTGGAAGGTGTGTTTTCAAGGTGTGTGTTCCCGCTGGGATCATATATACTGACAGATGTAAGCACAGCTTTGGATGAAAGCGTCAGCTGAAGAGCATATATTGTTATTATTTTTTATTGTATTATTCAGTGTAATCGGCAAAAACATGGCTTTGTTAATGAGGTGGAACCCCGCAAGTTGAAATCCAATATTTATTATTATTATATTTTTTATTCAATATGATCTTTGTGTTGACTTGGTACCACAGACTTGCTGTGTGCTGAGAGCTGTTTAGTGTTTTTGAGCTGTTCTTGTAAAGAAAGGTTTACGTGGGTTGTATATCGGGGTTAATGTTGCGTGGATATATTGTGTAGAGAAGGGTAAGTGTGTTGTGTTGATACTGTGCAGAAGGACTAACTGATCCTGTGTTCAAGTGTGCTACCAGCTTTATTTGCTGGAATGACCACACACACACACACACACACACACACACACACCAACAGTACAGATTGTACATTCTCACAGACCGAATTGAAGATCACTGACCTTCCTTCTGAATCGCACATACGCATATTATTAATACAAAAAAGAAATACTGGTAATACACATTTCTAGGAAGTGAAGTGGGTGTTACACTTTACGCAGATGAGTAATCTCTCCTGGGTAAACGCGATAAAAATGTAACTTAAACATTGACACCAACATGTTGTTTTAGTACTGTTTTCCCGTGGTTGTTATCAATGGTTTCTGATGAAGTGTTTCCCAATAAAACTGGACCCAGAAGTGGGCACCTTCCACAGTTCACAAAGTTCACAGTGCCGACATTTGTGCCAGAGAGTACAACAAACAGAAACCTATACGTTTTCTACTGATGACTGGGAGGCACGCTCTCAGAGCTACTTCCCAGAAGTAAGAGAATTTCTCTGAATCCTTATGCTGCTTCTGTATCCTGTTCCCAGATCTGTATGTGCATTAGCCAACTGCTATGACCTTAGTGTTTCCATATCGTTGGAAATGTGAGATTCTGTAGATAAGGATGATCCCCAACCAATCCCTAATGTGTTCTCCAATTTTGAGAAAAAAGCTTATCTTAGACAAGAACATGTTGTGTACAATACATGTATAGATAATATGCATTTGCATATGTTAATGTGTGTATGTTGGTTGCTAGGTTATGGACAGACTGGGCCTCAGTCCCAGCAGCCAGGGTATGACTCCATCGCCTCAGCTGTGTCAGGCATGATGCACATCACAGGCCCAGAGGTGAGGTTGATGCACACGGGTGGGTAGCTGTGTTGGTGTGTTTGTTGACAAGTGTCTGTTTATGTTACAGACAGACGGTATCTAGATACTCTACATGGATTTATAGATTGAAAGCTAATGCATTGATCCCCAACGGGACACTAGTTTGTATGCTATTGTATCCAGTAGTGGATGAGCCTCTCTCATGATGTCAGTGTTTGTCCTGCTCTTTTTCTTTTCTCAGGATGGGGACCCAGTCAGACCCGGTGTAGCGATGACCGATCTGGCCACGGGCCTCTTCGCCCACGGAGCCATATTGGCATCCCTGCTGCAGAGACAGAGGACAGGGAGAGGGCAGCACATCGACTGCAACCTTCTCTCTTCACAGGTAGATAGCCTCAACACAGTCCTCTTCACGTGACATACCAGAGTAGTAACAGCCAATGGAATAACCTCTGCAATCTACCAATGGAGCAATTATGTCATAATTACAGCTAGTAATTATGCAGTTATGCATAATGTAGCACTTTTGGGCTTAAGTCGAGGTTGTATTAGCGACTGTCTGAAATGATCGGTCTGAACTTGTAGCTATTAAGATTACAGCATCAGCTGCAGCTACGCAATGTAAGTTCAAAAGCACTGGCCTGGGGCGCTTAGCGGCGTAGCACACTAATGCGCTTACCACGTAATCGCAAGGTTCCTGGTACGATTCCGACCCTCGACCTATCTTGCATGTCATCCCTCCTCTCTCTCCCATCCTTCCTGTCAATCTCTATCCCAATCTCTATGTCAGTCTCTATCCCAATAAAGCAGAAATGCCCTAAAAACATATTTTTAAAAGAAAAAAAAAAGAAAAGAAAAAAGCACTGGCATTCAGCAACAAATATGACCAACATCAGTAGTTGATCAGTTATGCTACAGGATGTCCTCATGGTACTGTGTCCTAAGCCTGCCACCTAAGACAACAATATCTTTAAATCTCTCTGTTAGTTGATCTGGCTGGGGGGAATTTATTCCCACTAAGCATATATAATTTGATCCATACACTCCTGAAAACCATATAAGAAAGTGATACTTGTACATAAATAGTCTCTCTGTGACTGTGTAAGCAAAAAAAACGTTTTCTTGAGGTTTGCCGCTTGCTGTTCTTTGTTGTGATGTGAAAGACCTCAACCCTTTGTGTTTGCCGGATGGTAATGCTTGTTTGTGGTGGCATATCTTAAATTGGCGATCTTGGATTCAAACGACAACTAAGCGGTCTCCCCGACACTTTTTTGGGTAAACAGCTGAGGGATGGGGCTGGAGAAATGTAAGGACTCTCAAGGTAATACATGTAGTATGAGCTTGAGTCCTTGGATTCAAGGACTGGCCATCCATGAGATCAAAATGATAGTTTTAACCATGTTTTGAAGCTATACAGTGTTTGTTTACAATTACATTGTTGACAAACAATGGAGTAAACAAGGTTATATTTTGGGTTCTGATCGGTTAACACAGTTGAACTAAGGTCATGGGGCATTTATAAGTTATATTCTTCAAGAATCAATGGCTATATATCATTAATTTCAATCAAAACGTGGATGCCCCTTTCAAGTATCTGTGCAATTATTCTATTTCCTGCCCAAAAATGTAGCCATATAAAATGTAAATATGAGATATTTTTGTATTTTTAAAAAGCAGTTTTTGTACGCAGCTATTTTTCCTCTGGCCACAGCTTGACTTCAAGAAACAATGGCTGCATTTCCAACCATTCTTTTCAGATGTAAGTTTGATGCTATATTTTAAGTTCGCTATTTTCTGCTACATTTGTGCTATAAAATGTGCCTAAAGAGGATAGACGAATAGCACAGCTTATTTTTAACCTGTTACACCTATATTTTACATTTACATTTATGACATTTAGCAGCAAATACATTTGTCTAAGTAAGTGAATCGTCTATCCATCAGTCATCAAAAGAAAAAGTAATCAGTGGTAAGACCAGGGGCCATTGGCAGTCCCAATGCTAGAAGAAGGAAGAATTACTTTTTTCTTTTTTTTGAAAATTTTTACAAGAGAGAAACTTGTACAGGGGGTAGTGGGGATGAAGAGGTCTTTAGGAGGGACAGTTAAGATGTAGCCTGAAGAGACGGGTCTTCAGTCTATGGCATAAGATATATATGCTTCATTTGGAGTTATTCGTTAAGGGGTAGGACATAAACTCAGATTTATCGTAATAAACTTTAATAATTTCACCCCTATCCCCTACCCCCAGGGTACTCCGGTAGATCAGACAGAATTGGATTGGTGAAAGCAATATATCAACATTTCCACCCAGCCAAGAGAGAGATTACCATGTAATCAGAGAGATTATCTTGCATGTTTATATGTATCCAATTCCTCTCTAGATGTAGAGGGGCACTCTCTAGGGGGCAAGGGGTTGATTTTGGATCCATCCTGGATCCAGTCTCCACAGTATCTTAGCCTCTATAGCATGAGGCCTGAACACACTGAGCATATATGACCTGATAAGAACACCAGATTGAGGATTATTCCTGATCTCGGAGCGAGGAAACCAGACAGCTACAGACGCCAATGGTCTAATCCTATTGAAATCAATGGAGTGTGAGGAACTGCAGAGTTTACATGTCACCCTGGCTCTCGCGTCTCCTCTGACATGTTGGTGTGATTCCCCCAGACAGGGGCCGGGGCAGAGCTCAGAGCTGGCCGGCGTCAGCGTCTCTTGGCTGCGTATTAGTCGCGGGGGTGACAACTGTTGCTGTTAAGGGATACTTTATGTCCGTCTTTTGTCTTTCTCACTTCGTAACGGGGGGCCACCGTGTGACAGCCAAGGCACTCTCTGGTACGCATAGAGCAGCTATAACGTTACATTACAACCCTCTGTTTGACATGACCCAGGAGAATATTTGAGGATACTACACTCTGAATTAATTTCAAATGTTGGCTGGACATCATTGTTGTAGCTCCTTTGCACGTAACCATAGCTATGGTTCCTGAACTCAGGAAGGCCCGCTGAACTATATTCTCTCTCCTCAAATACATGTTGCCTCGTTTGTACCAGGCTCGACATGAAATTGGAGATTCCCTAAAGCTCCCACAAATAAATGTCCTGAAACTACAGGAGAGCTTCGCTTCATCTTGGTGAAATAGAGACCCCCTTTCCTCTATCCAATGCTTGAAACATTGCAGCGTTGCAGTTTTGTCCCTTTTTTTTGTTTTATCTTGGCAGAATGAGGGGGAAGAAAAGCTCTGACAATATTTGCTAGGGTGTTTTCTACAGATTCATTGGATCGAACCAAAACACACAAACTGAACACCCCGGTTCACCCCATTATCTCTACACATCTAATGCCTACAAATGGGTCAGATGTGTGGCCCGGGGTGGTCCAGTGGTCCAGCACCACGGCCTACAGTGCACACATATGCCCCGTGTCGGCATGGGTTCAAATCCGGCCATGCCCTGCTGACATGCCCTTACTTTCCTGTCTCTGTCTCCGCTGTTTCTATCCAATAAAAATACACAACCCTGTTGGGTTTGAGGTGGAGTTTTGGCTTGGCTGAGAAGGGCTGCTTTCACAATGCCCCCGAGAATCGACCCCCGCTGCCGTGCGTGTGGTAGATCGCCCTCCAGGGTTGTCCCATCTAGCCTGGTCCTCTTGGGCGGTGGCAGGGCCCCGGGAAGCTCTGAGACTGAAGGAGACTCTGCGGACTGCATCCATGAAGGACAGTGTCCGGCTTGGAAGGGACCATATCCTTCGGCTCCCACATTGCTGTAGCAGGTTGGTTAGAAGGGAGGGATTCCAGTTCAGGACCGTCATCTCCGTCCCCCTCAGAGAACTCGGTGTTGGAGGTGCAGCCAAATGGCTCGCTAACCTCTCTGCCGTTTCCTTCCTAATCTTAATGCGATGTCTCCTGGATCTAGGCGAAATCTGAGCCATGTTTCCTGCGGGAGAATACAGAGACACAGAGGTTATTAAGGGGGTTGGCACACGCATTACAGCCGTTGCAGAGCCAACAACCAAAAGAGAAAATTCTCCCTAAAGAGAAAATACTTACACACACCAAAACAGTACAGCAATGAAGCTACACTAAAATAACGAGCGTGCCAATTGTCTGAGACCAACTGGTAGCATTGCTATTTCAAGTCAGATTAGTTGTGTGCTCAAGTCATAATGACGACAAACGTGCTACCTGTAGCTAGCCAACCGTCCCAGTGGTCAGCCGACTAGTTAGGAATTATGTCGATGTTAATGTATAAATAAAAATAAAAAAAACATAAAATTACCTTGTCAAAGCTAGCCAAGGGTTTAGCTGTCCGGAGACAACAAGTCGTCGTCGGGCTAGTTCAACAATTCCAAAGAGTTGCGAACTCACAGGCTAGCTACAGATCTTTTTGTGTTAGCCTGCTAGCTCAGAGGTGCTAACATGAAAATATCCCTTGAATGTCGAGCTGAATTGCAGGATTCCATTAGGGACAACCTAATTCCCTGGGAAAATCGTAGGATTCACAGTGAAGTTAAGTTTAGCTACAATCGGAATCAGAATCAGAATTCTTATATTTGGCCAAGTATATTTTGCACATACAGGAAATTGACTTGGTGAGGTTGGTGCATGGGGCATAAAAAAACAATATATAGGCAAAATATTAACAAACAATTTACAAAATAGCAAAATATTAACAAAATAGCAAAAACAAATTTACACATTTACAAAATAGAACAATAAAACAATACATTATGTAGGCTGTGCAAGGCTAAGAGGGTAGAGGCTAGAGGCTGTGAAAAGGGTATGGGGCATGTACACTATAAATTAGAATAATTTTAAATAAATATACAGTACCAGTCAAAAGTTTAGACACACCTTCTCATTCAATGGTTTTTCTTTATTTTTTTATTATTTTCTACATTGTAGATTAATATTGAAGACATCAAAACTCTGAAGGAACACATATGGAATTATGTAGCAAACAAAAAAGTGTTAAACAAATCAGAATATGTTTTATATTTTAGATTCTTCAAAGTAGCCACCTTTTGCTTTGATGACAGCTTTGCACACTCTTGGCAAGGTGTGTCCAAACTTTTGACTGGTACTGTAAATTACACGGCCAGTACAAGAATACAAATACAGTACACTTTGGACAGTCAGCGAGTGAAGAGTGGAAAATGGTGCACTTGCCTTGTGCAAAGTGATAGGCTGGTGATAGGTGGGGTTAGGCGGGGTTATCACTTGCAAGTGTACTAACCGGCTTGTACCAGGCTTGATTGAATAGGGGTCTTCAGCGAAAGGTACACAAGTCTGTGTCCCATAGGTAGGGGTCGAATCGAGTCAACTGAAAGAGAATCAGAATGCAGCTTTGATTGAACAGGACATCAGTTATATATCTCCAATGTAATGAATTGTCCTTTCTTGGAATCAACAGTTCAGATGAATTCCTAATTTTTTCCTGTCAAACTTTGATATTGGTGCTTGTTGTATGTGGGGGAAGCACCACATTCTCTCCATACAAGTAAAAGTACTATGCTTTATTCAAGACTGGGTTAAACATTTTCACATTGTCCCAGAGACATCAGTGTAGAGTGAATCAATTCTGGTACATGTCCCTTGGATGATACCAATCCCCACCAAGGATGTGGTTTTGTGAGGCTGTTCCAATAATGCGATTGTTTGTATCCCTCTGTTGTGGCTCAGGGAAATTCTTTTCTTCTTTTTATCCCCCCCAACCCCGGTACGACTCATACATTTCTAATTGTATCCAGGAAACATCCAAGGCTGGATGGCTATGACTTTTTCTCTCTCACTAAGGTAGTTGAACTCTTCTCTTCTAAGGGTATAGCTGTACTGCAGTGCCTTTGAAAAGTATTCAGACCCCTTCACCTTTTCCACATTTTCTTGTGTTATAGACTCAATTTAAAATGGATTAAATTAAAAGAACACACAGTACCTCAGAATGACAAAGCGAAAACAGGCTTTTAGGAATTTCAGTAAATCTATTAAAATTATGACACTCTTAAAATTAGCTAAAATGCAAAAGTGTCATCAACAAATCACTCAGTAAGTTGAATTGAGTCCATCTTAATGCAAGGATAATAGTTCATGTAATTTTGGAATTAATATCTTTTGTTTTTATATGTCCTCTGATTTGCATAGGAATCAATTACACACTGTGTAGATCAGGATGTCACTACCAACTCAGCAAATTTCATAATTTTCTCTTGATCCTGACAAACTCCCTCGTCCCTGCCAGTGACAAACATACCCATGGCCTTTTTTTGTTTGTTTATATTTTAAGGCATTTCTGCTTTATTGGGACAGAGATAGTAGAGATTGACAGGACGGATGGGTGAGAGAGGAGGGATGACATGCAGGATATGTCGATGGCCGGAAGATGATATGGTATGCGCCTTAGTGTGCTATGCCACTGAACGTCCCAACATACCCATAACTTGATGCAGCTACCACTATTCTTCACACAAGATATGGTGCGGAAACTGCATTGCATGTGCTGGATTTGCACCAAACTTAATGCTTTGTAGTAAAAACAAATAAACACATTTCTAGCCACTTTCTTTGCTGTATCACTTGAATTCATTGTTGCAAACACCATTATGGATATGAGAGAGATTATTTTCCATTAAGGGATTCTTTTTGGCCGCTTGGTTAGAGACCAATTTTGTAGAGTGACTGAGATGATGTCGTCCCATCGACTGTGCTTTTTCCTCTCCACTATTCAAGATGTTTGTCTCTCCAGGCTTCAGGGTCGCATTCCTGAGCAGTTTTGTTCCTCTCCATTTGCTCAATTTGTAATGACAACCTGATCCACACAGTGTGTAATTGATTCGTGATTTCACTTTGTCATTCTGGGGTATTGTGTGTGGAATGATGCCAAATTCTTTTAATTTAATCCATTTTAAGTTGAGTCTATAACACAACATTTTTTTAGAAAGTGAAGGGGTCTAAATACTTTCCGAAGGCACTATATATTAGTGTCCCTGACTGTCCCCCGATATGTAGGGGTGGTGTTGTGGAATGTTGATGGATGCTGCTGTATCTGAGGGCTGTGTGGAGGTTCAGTCATGGTCGCTGTGGTCGACCCCAGGGCTGCCAGAGATACATGTGCTCACCCAGAGTCTCAGAGCCCCCCTCTTCCTCCCCTCTATTTCCCACAGTGCATTCCTCCCTGATCTCTTGTGGCCACAGTAATCTAACCCCACAGCAATTTTGATGGTGGCTGGATTCAAACAAGAGCAGCAAAGCATGCTGGGATGGAAGGCCTGTCCAGATGAGATATTCTTCCTCTGGCTGAGAGGTTCACCAGATGCAATTACATACTTAATCTCCACTTCATTTCTCTATTTGCTGTTGAATGAATCACGGTTTAAGATTCTGTCTTTGCTGACATGACGGGTACCAGACCAAAATGGCAAATATCTGATGTTTTGAAATTTAAATTGTAAGTGTAATTGTGATTGTAAATAGATATTGATGGGCATGGGTATTTTTATGACTTGGGGATGAATAAATTGAGGTATGAAACATGGCGTATCTGCCTATCCCTGCATATCCCTCTCTGCTATGAAAGAGCTCTTGTGTGACTCCCCTGACAGGCCTAAGTAACCAGGAGACTGACGGCCTTCCAGGGACTGGCTTTAGGTTGCAGCCAGAGAGACTGAACTCTTTGTGGCTTTCTAAGGAAGGGGACAACCGGAGACCACACTACCACGGTCCCCATGGAGAGTTCCATTGAGCCCAAATTGGAACCAGTTGAGGACCAAATCTGACCTATAGGGAAGGAGAAGGATCACAGGCACAGAGAGGGACACAACCTTTCCTAGCACCTCCATCTTAGAAGTCTGCTAATGCTTAATTTCACAGGCATGTTTTAGTTGCTATTCAACTAAATTCAAGTTACGTGATGACAATAGATACATTCTGGTACATACTTTAAATAATCTACCTGGTATCAAATGGTGCATAGTGGTGCCTGCGCCAATGATCTCAAAGAAACCAAAAGTGTAATTCAGTAATTATTAGGTAGTTTTAAAATTGTGCTTTTAAAGCAAACAAAAGCCTTGATACTGCTGTCCTCATTGACTTCTGCTGTACCTCGTCCACCTCAGTAATCCCTTCAGCCTTTGCTTTGGACGGGGAATCATCATCATGACCGGACTGGTTTATATCCGTTTTTTTTGTGAGGGGAGAAAGTCATACCCGGCTACCAATCTAAATTAGCATAGCTCCTGGCAGGAAAGTAGCTAGAATAAATAGAGCTAGAATGAATGTCTCAAGTTAAACAGAGCTAAAGTCATGGATGGCTGGAAAGCCTGCAATTTATCCTGTGTGTCTGTGCCAGAAGGCAACAGTGTGGAGTAAATTATAGGCGTTGGAACTGCAGTTCTGGTCATGGAGGTCCTTTAGAAGAGAGTTCTGGCTGTAGTTAGCAGTTAGTCTGCCCACTACCCAACCATTAGTGTGACAGACAGGGTTCGAACCCGAGTCTCCCAAGTGGACCCAATCATCTACCATTAGGCCAAGAGGACATCCTTAAGGATAGACGGTGGGTGACACTTGAGTTTACATGTCTCAGGCAGGGCTACCTCATCATGACAGCGTGATTCTAATTCACCGTTGCTACATTGGCATGACTGTTTGACACAAATGACCACCCCCATCTCAATAAAGTGTATAAATATCACAAATTAGTATCAAAACAGAATTACCCAATACAAGTACGACTTGTTGCCTGAATTCTGATATCAAATACGCTAAATAGACCCCTAAAATGGTTGGTTGTAGCCAACCTGTTGGTAGATGGGACAGTGGATTTGAGTTGTAGCCATGCATCACGAGCCTATCCATATGGCATCTGTCTCTGCATTCTCAAACATCCACACACATTGTAATCAGTCCCTCTACTGTAACCAACTCACACAGATGTTTACACATTTTCAAGGAATGATTGTTTAACTTTGTTGAGAAAACGTTAAAAGACGAACTGGAGATGTCAGGAAGTGATCGGTGTTGTCTAAACAGACAGACAGACAGACAGTATTATACTGTAGGAAACAGCTCTAATGTTAGACAATTACCTGGATGTAGAGGCTGTTGGGAGACAGTTAAGACCTGCACATGGCAGTGTGCCAGACAGGCAGGCTTACTGTTGTAAGAATGAGGCTTGGAGGAGGAACACGGACGCTGTGAAGAGAGACTCTCCATCCCACTTCTGATGTTAAATCATCACTTCTCGCCTTTGATCTCGGCAAACTCTCCTCCTGCTGTTGAACATACAGTGCATTTGGAAAGTATTCAGACCCCTTAACTTTTTCCACATTTTGCAGCCTTATTCTAAAATGGATTCACATTTTTTTTTTCCTCATCAATCTACACACAATACCCCATAATGACAAAGCGAAAACAGGTTTTTAGAAATGTTTGCTAATTTATTAAAAAATAAAAAGCTGATATCACATTTACATAAGTATTCAAACCCTTTGCTATGACACTTAAAATTGAGCTCAGGTGCATCCTGTTTCCATTGATCATCCTTGAGATGTTTCTACGACTTGGTTGGAGTCCAACTGTGGTAAATTCAATTGATTGGACATGATTCACACCCCTGTCTATATAAGGCTCCACAGTTGACAGTGCGTGTCAGAGCAAAAACCAGGCCATGAGGCTGAAGGAATTGTCCGTAGACCGCCGAGACAGGATTGTGTCGACGCACAGATCTGGGGAAGGGTACAAAAAAATGTCTGTAGTATTGAAGGTCCCCAAGAACACAGTAGCCTCCATCATTCTTAAATGGAAGAAGTTTGGAACCACCAAGACTCTTCCTAGAGCTGACTGCCTGGCCAAACTGAGCAATAGGGGGAGAAGGGCCATCATCAGGGAGGTGACCAAGAACCCAGCGCTCCAGAATTCCTCTGTGGAGATGGGAGAACCATCTCTGCAGCACTCCACCAATCAGGCCTTTATGGTAGAGTGGCCAGACGGAAGCCACTCCTCAGTATAAAGCACATGACCGCTTGCTTGGAGTTTGCCAAAAGGCACCTAAAGGACTGTCAGACCATGAAAAACAAGATTCTCTGGTCTGATGAAACCAAGATTGAACTCTTTGGCCTGAATGCCAAGCGTCACGTCTGTAGGAAACCAGGCACTGCTCATAACCTGGCCAATACCATCCCTACGGTGAAGCATGGTGGTGGCAGCATCATGCTGTAGGGATGTTTTTCTGGGAGACTAGTCAGGATCGAGGGAAAGATGAACGAAGCAAAGTACAGAGAGATCCTTAATGAAAACCTGCTCCAGAGCGCTCAGACTGGGGCGAAGGTTCACCTAAGCACACAGCCAAGACAACGCAGGAGTGGCTTCGGGACAAGTCTCTGAATGTCCTTGAGTGGCCCAGCCAGAGCTCGGACTTGAACCCAATCGAACATCTCTGGAGAGACCTGAAAATAGCTGTGCATCGACACTCCCCATCCAACCTGGCAGAGCTTGAGAGGATCTGCAGAGAAGAATTGGAGAAACTCCCCAAATACAGGTGTGCCAATCTTGTCGCGTCATACCAAGAAGACTTGAGGCTGTAATCGCTGCCAAAGGTGCTTCAACAAAATACTGAGTAAAGGTTCTGAATACTTATGTAAATGTGATATTTCAGTTTTTTATTTTTAATAAATTAGCAAACATTTCTAAAAACCTGTTTTAGCTTTGTCATTATGGGGTATTGTGTGTAGATTGATGAGGGAAAAAATGCATTTAATTCATTTTAAAATAAGGCTGTAACTTAACAAAATGTGGAAAAAGTGAAGGGGTCTGAATACTTTCCGACTGTATGTGTCAACATCCTTTAATAGCACCAGTGTTTTGTTTACATGGCTGAATATTATCTCAGCTGTACGGTCTCTTTTGAACTATCATCTGGGCATCGTAAACGCACCCCGGGATATTTGACTCAAGACGAGGTACTTCAACTGCTACTTTTAGTCATTACCTAAACACCTTAACATCAACAGAGAATAAACATTGGTGGACAATAGAGAGGAGATGATCGGTGGCAGTTGGGATCGAGGGAACGATACACTGGCGAGGAGAAATTGGATGAAGTATGTAGGAGTTATCTAAGACGAGGGGAGCTGTTCCTCTTTCTCCTGTTCAAGAGCTGTGAAAGTCAACTGAACTCACTTAATAGCAGGGTGTAACAAGCTTGTTGACAGGTCACAGATTTAATGCTCTCCCCTTTTCACTCCCTCCATCTCACTCTCTCTCTCCCTCCCTCTCTCCCTCTCTCCCTCTCTCTCTCTCAGGTGGCTTGTCTCACTCACATTGCATCCAATTACCTCAACTCTGGGAAGGAGGCCAGGAGATGGGGGACAGCCCACGAGAGCATAGTACCTTATCAGGTGCCTGCCGTGCATCTACAGTGACCTGCTACACAATAGACCTGCATCAAAATAGAGAAAATATTTTCTTTTTATATGTTTTCAAATACTGGAGGTACGATTGATTTAGCTTGCTTTGTGCAGATGAGACTAAATAATTGTTTCCAAAAGTGCAAAGTCAATGCAACCCCAAGTATTTGAAAATAATCCTATGCTATTTATCCCATGTCCGGTACACATCCAGAGCGAGGTTCAGCCGGTACCAAACAGCAAGATGTTTTGAAATTAAAATTAAAAAAAATACTTTCTACATGTATATACAGTATATGGATTTAAAAACATTTTCTGTGTTCCGTGCCTACTGGACATGACGTAGAGTAGGTCATGACGAATTGGGAAGCATAAATCCAAACAGTTTCTTATGCTTGACAAGTGTCTTAGAAATCTAAGCTTTTCTTATTCATAACTGTTTTCAGTAGTAACTAATTGATTTGCTTGAAAGTGCACACCAGTCCTCTTAACAGGAGTAGGATGAAGTTCCCTACTGGTCTATTTGAAATTTTTACCCCAAGGGGCGCTTTCTAAAACCGGGTGTTGTGGTTGGGCACTGGCCTTTACGTACCATTTGTACGTTTTGTTTATTACCATGGACATACACACATTTGGGCTTTTAGATAACTTGTATGTGGGCAGCAACCTGCAAAACTACATGCTTCACCTTTAATCTGTGTATGGGAAACCATCCCCTAATAATTACTGTTATATGGAGAGGGTAAGCAGGTCTTGTGTCTTTACCCAGAGCTATAGCATAGTCAAATAATCTTGACAATGTTTGACCTACATTTGTTTTAATATTGGAGTAGATACTGTGGTAAGGAACCCAAATGTTCAGTTTATGATGTGTGTCATGTTTGTGATGGTTGGTAAAGAAGCCACTAAGGCAGGCCTCAAGCTGTCTCCACTGGCCTACCCTGCTGGGTTCTAACCGCCATTACGTTTTACTAGAGCTCAGGGCTCTATTCTATCAAAAAAACATTTGCAGGATACTAACCCTTTTTATGTTTGTTATTAATAATGCAACAATAATGTTAGGCCTTCTGAGTTGAGAAAATGAGCATATCATACCTGGGTATGTGAAGCGAATGGCTGCTCTCACAAATTGGCCCACATACAGCGAAACGTTGAGTGAAGTGTTATTCAATGCTGCCGTTGAGCAGATGTGCACAGTGTGTCGTTGTTTGGTTCCCCTCAGTCTTAATGACCAGCAGGGAGAAGGGCAAAAGGGAAGACGTGCTGTGAGGAGCGATGTCCCATAGAGGTGGGGTCCAGTCCTGAACACAGCGGGACACTGTGGTCGCTGCTGAGCCTCTCGGGCGGGGTCTAACAGTCAAACAACCTAATCCCTAATCCCCCTCTCTTCAGAACCAGGGGTTGGAGTACATGTGGGTCGATATGGGTCGGTGGTAAGGCTCACCTCGGGCCAACACGGTCGTATTTTCCCAGAATCCCAACGGCGGCGGCCAGAGCCACCGACGAAGCCTGAAAAGCTAAGACGGGAGACTTTGCGGTGGTTCTGCTCGGATTCGCTGGGATTCGTCGTTCCTCTGGCGTGAGTGCTAGTTAGCGTGGCGAAGAGAGGGGGATGCTGGGAGATTTACAGTCAGGGCCTGACTAGTTTAATTACCCTCTATGGTTTGGAAGGGATTGCAGAAAGATGGCTCCCAATAGCTCCCATACTTGTGTGAAGTGCTGATGGTTGTTTTGTTGGCCCTGTCCCCAGCAGCTCTGGGGTAACCATAAAGCTGTTAACTGCGGGCCTGGAGAGCTGGATAAGTTAACCCATTAACACAGAGCAGACAGACAAATACAGGGCTAGCCAGACAGACGCTGCAATTTCAGCCCCGGATTTGCCACGAGCCATGTCTATATGACAAAATGTAAGTAGCTGATATACACGGTATGTCATCTGCAGTGAACCTGGCAACCTTGCTCGCACAATGGGAGTGGGTCAATGTCACAAAGATGGCTCGACCACGTCCAATTTAAATTGTCCGAATGTTTTGGTTGCGGCACCTTTCTACTCGTACGGTGTAGAGTGTACAGTTCTACTCGTATACGCTGCATTTGGGACCATGCCATGGAGGAAAAACGTGTGGAGGTCTTCCAGCACCAAAGCTGCGTTTTTGATATATCTAGTGAAGATTATCGTTATTGTTACAGAAAAATGTAAAAGTTGGAGGGAAATTACACAGGCTATTTAACCATTCTCTAGTTTCCCTGGGAACAAACGAACACTGAAGGGGAGGGTGAGAGGAGACTATATCACTTATAAACATTCGCCTTGTGTGATCACCCAGTGTGTGAGCACTTTGACATGGATCATTTATCTTGCAGTATGCGATTCTGTCATCGATAGGCTCATCTGCGATTGTAAAAGTCTTGCAGTGTCCATCTGGCTTTAGCCTAGTCTTGGACCAAAGACCGTGTTCAATGAAACATCTCAGTGCTCACTAGTCCAGTGGCTGCTAATGTGACTAGGTTGATGGGCTTAATGTGTGTCACTGTCAGTGACTGTATATTAGTGACTGTAACTACACTGTACACTACGCTGAAATACTTTATTTATTTATTTTTACCCCCGTCTAAGTAGCATCCAATTGCTGTTCCAATTGCTGTTCCAATTGCTGTTCAGCCTGCCAGGCCCAGTGGTTTAACAGTCTGTTGAACGCATGTGCCGCTTAGCTAACCCTCTGAATGGTAGCTTAAGGACACATGTGAGCGTGTGTGTCTATAGAGGCTATAAAGAACCAACTTGCTTTTACAGCCTTTCATTGTGACTATTTTATTCCTGCTACTGTTAAGTGTATTGCCACCATACGCTTCGATCACTACTGCTACAGTATACGATCGTTCCTCAGTAGAAAATATCTTGGTGCATCTTCAGCCTTCCACTTCACCCTCATGTTACCCTGAGTAATAACACAACTCAGTGAATCAAGATGTATTTTTGTGTAACCCCCCCCCTCCCCTGCTGTCTGCTCGTGTCAGCTTATCTCTTCTGGGGGTAGACTTGGCTGTTTAGCGGTTGGCTTGTACCGTCCCACACCAAATAAATGTCTTCAATGCAGCCGACTTGACAGAATTACAGTGGTGTGGTGTCTGTAACACTGTCAGTGTGAGCTGTTTGGACTGGCAGGGTGTCCAGGTTCAGATGAAGGGGAGAACGCATTGGGGGGGGTGTCTAGAAAGGGCCCTACGCTGCATCTCATTGCAGAACATTGTTCCATCTTTTTATTTAAAACCTTACTTATCCAGGGAATAATCACATTGAGACCCAGGTAACTTTTTCAAGTGAGCCCTGAACAATAAATAACAATAAATAAATAACACACATTAGGGTAGAGCTACAATCAAAACATGTGCACTCCTCCATGAGCAGGTCTCTAATGAATGGAGTGTAATGGACTTCGTTCCATGTCTGAGGGGCATGGAATCCAAATGTGGTTTTCCCTAATTCAGAGGAGGTACAGGGAACATCAAGGACAAGCCAGTCCTGAAATGTGGTATATCTGCAACAGAAGGTCAAAAGTTTGGACACACCTTCTCATTCAATGGTTTTTCTTTATTTTTTTTAATTATTTTCTACATTGTAGATTAATATTGAAGACATCAAAACTATGAAGGAACACATATGGAATTATGTAGTAAACAAAAAAGTGTTAAACAAACACTTATATTTTAGATTCTTCAAAGTAGCCACCTTTTGCTTTGATGACAGCTTTGCACACTCTTGGCAAGTTTGTGTCCAAACTTTTGACTGGTTCTGTATGTGAGAATAGGTAGGGAGTTTCTGTAAAACGGCTTAATACACAAATAGAAACCAGTGATGGGACATTCTGGTGGTCAGAGAAGGCCTACATTTGTATATAAAATACAATGGTGGGTGCAAAATGTGTCAACAGTAATAAAACAAAGGACATTATGGTACACTGACAAAGACTGTTTATTGGCCATGCAATCAATTCTCAGAATGTGGTCGTTTTTGCGCACACCCCCGAGACAACACACGTGCACACCAAGGGAGAACAGAGCTCTGGGCACAGGGTCAGCCATATTCCGGCGCCCCTGCAGCAGTTAGGGGTTAAGTGCCTTGCTCAAGGGCACCACGGCAGTGGTAGGCACCTGGATATGATGCCAGTAACCCTCCAGTCACCAGCTCACATCCGGCTCCCGGGGATCGAACCAGCGGGGATCGAACCAGCAACCTTCCGATTGCTGGCTGGCCGGCCTCTCTGACCTCCAGGCTACCTGCCGCTCCAGAGGTTATAGCACAGCATGCATATTACCATCATTGAGAACTGGCAGAAGCATGGTCTGCACAATATTTTTCCTACTGTCTAAAGAGAAACTACGCTTACTCCCATAGAAGAATCCCAGTTTCATTCTCAGTTTCTTGGGAAGGTTATCTTTATTAGTTTTGAAAAACAGCTGGCATGTTTACAATGCTACAATACACTAGCTCCTCCTAGACCGCTCTGTGTTGCTCAGACGTTTCCCAGGCCTATCAGATCTGTTAATGAGGATCGATTGGAGGGAAGGGAACAACTTTCTGTAATGAAATGCAGCCCTGGCCTTGACTTGACTCGAGGTGCTCACAGAAGAGAGGCATGTGTCTTTCCTTCTACTCTGTTAATAAGCAGGGACATAGGGAGGAACAGGGCAGCCCATGCACTGGTGCTTTTGATCTCAATAATGATCTCTCATCGTCCACCTCGTTATAGGGATTTATGCTATCCCGTAGTTGTGTAAACATAGATTTGAATTCAAATGTAAATTTGAGTGTTAACAGTTGCTGAAAGCTTTATTATGATATCGCAAGACAGAATTTTACAGCTTTTTCCTGGATGTGCAAATTGTTCTGCTGAGTGTTTTTGTTTCAGAATAGTGTTTCTTTGACGTAGCCTGGTCTTTCTTGGCTGTATATCAGTATGTCCTTTTATACCCAGAATAGGGGTTAGAAATTGTGTATTTTTAAGTTGTTTTTTTTGAGTGGGGCAGACCCACTCTTGTATTTTTCGACTTTATTGGATAAAGATAGGAAAGTAAGGAGGAGAGGGCATGTCAGCAGGACGTGGGCCGGATTTGAACCCATGCCGACATGGGCATACGTGTGCACTGTAGGCTATGGCGCTGGACCTCTGGACCACCCCAGGCCACTGGAGTTTGTTCTTGAGCCAAGTAAATATTACTGCTGTAGCAGTACGTTGACCAGAGGGTAGTATTTATGTTGACTGAGCTAACATATGATGCCTAGGAATCATGTACAGTCATTTAGGCGTGACAACTTCCATTCTGGAACTCTGGAATTGTGTTGCTCTTCTCTTTTTCCTCGAGCTGAATGACTTATTTCTACCCCTGAGAAAACCAGCAGAGAAAGGGGTTCGGTTACACGTTGCCCTAAAAAGCCAAGCCAATACCACCCAGCTTTGTTCAGCAATGATTTCCTTTACTTATGGTTTCATTTTAAGTGATGTAATTACTCTTGCTGAGATTGAGTCTGACCACAGTGTGGGTGTGTGTGTGTGTGTCTGTGGTAGGTAACAGAACTGCTGGTCGGTTGTTTGTTATGTGCAGGATGGATGCAGAATGAAAGGCAGATACGTTTTTTTTTTTAAAACGGAAAACAGCTCAATGTTGCTGTGGATTTATTAACAAACTTCGGAATAAACATCATCACCAATGCTCAAATGGTCAGCAAGTAGTCCAAAAAAAGGGGTCTTTGGTCCAAAATTAAATAAATAATACTCACGCCTGACCTTGGCTTCCCCCATGGCAAATGAACAAAGCATGGGATTGAGACAAATCATTTTTATAATTAGAAATTATAATTAATTATTGTTGAGCCCAATGGTAGCCGTGGAAACTGGTAGTGTAGCCACTGCAGTGAGGTTTGACAGGTTTGTCAGTGTTGGGTTCATATTTCATCAAATAATCTTGTGAAAGTGGCTGGACTACGAAGTGCAAGTATGTGGAAAGATATTTTAAATTGTCACAAATACTTGTATTCATATCGGCAATTATTCACAAGGGCACCAGGATCTCGTCAGACTGTCCATGTCTCTAGCAGTCACTCTCCCTTAAAAATATATTTTTGTACACATAGAAAGGCCAACAAGTTTCGTCCTGTGAGGCGAAGAGAATGTAAGACTCTAGACATTACAGATGTTAACCTAAAACCAATGGACAATGTGCAAACATTGTGTTCACAGCCTTCCTATTGTTTTGTTTTCCAGCATTGAAAAAAAAAAACCCAGCCCATTCCTTATTTTTCCAGACTGAATGGAAATTTATGCTGATTGAAACCATCTGGCTCCTCCTATCTCTGTGATTAAGAGCAGTGGCTGACCAAGCTAATGAAGTTCAGGTGTGCCAATCGGCAAGACGCTGCTGCTTGATTAATGGGTGTAATGATGCCAGGCTCCAGCAGATGGAGCCATTTCCCCATACGTAGCCTCTCTGTGGCACCATGCCTGGGGTCACCCCCTGACTGTGTCATAGTGTGTGTGTGTGTGTGTGTGTGTGTGTGTGTGTGTGCTTGTGTGTATCCTCAGTTGGGATCATGGTCCTGTGAGTACATGCACTAGGGGTAAGTATTGTCTATTGACAGCAGATAATGTCTCATAATTGCCTCTCAATGAAAAACGTCTCCAGTGTTTCACTGTGGCCATGTGTAAGAGGAAGACCGTATAATAGGTGTGCTGTTAGACCATCTGTGAAGGACTGACTCTAAGTCCTTATCTGTCAAGCTCAGATACAGGGTCTGTGAGTCATAACCAATCAAGTTCAGATACAGGGTCTGTGAGTCCTAACCAATCAAGCCCAGACACAACAATTTGCTTCTGCTGCAATGGATTGTAGTTGTGGTTCTTATAGGTTAACTGTGTTGTTTTGTTGAGACACAGACATTAATCATTGCAGCGCAAAAAGGAATAATTTGTTTGAGTTATCCCGGGAAACCTGGTTTTGATTCAATAGGGTTCTGTGTTATTTGGCTTTACAATTACAGGGTATTGGAGTTAGGTATGCAGGTAGGTACTTTATTGATCCCTGAGGGAGAGTTAAGCGTTTGTTAGTAATTACACAGTACACATATGAAGAGTAACTATTCCCTTTTGTGATAAAATGAATTGCCAAACACCTTTGTGTAAAGCAATTGTTATGCAATTATTAAAGTACTTTGTAACAACGCATTGTTACAACAGTGTTATAACACAGGTATAAGAGCAACATAATATGAAGTGTGACCAACGTGGGTCAGATCTTTGGGTACCACAAAATGGTACTGTTGTTTATCACAACTGTGAATTTCTGTACTCTCAAGCTGGGGCTTGGGGCTGAAGTTCTGGGGGGCTGAAGTTCTGGGGGGCTGAAGTTCTGGGGGGCTGGAGTTCTGGGGGGCTGAAGTTCTGGGGGGCTGGAGTTCTGGGGGGCTGAAGTTCTGGGGGGCTGGAGTTCTGGGGGACTGGTGCTGGAGGGCTGGGGACTGGAGCTTGGGTTAGCTGGGTCTGTGGACTTTGGGCTGGGAGCGGTCTGAGGAGGGTACAGAGTGGTTTATAGGGTGATTGTCTGTGCACAGTGGGAGTCTGGTTGATCTCCCCTTCTCTTTTCCACCCTCCTTGTCCCAGTCTGTTTTTCCCTCTGTCCCTGCGTCCCTCTGTCCCTGCATCCCCACAGTGTTGCCTGCCTGCTCTCCTGGTCCGTGCCTGATTCCTTCATTTGAAATCATTTAATCTGATGGGCAAAAGTTTGTCAAAACAAAATCTCATTAATCACTGTCTGTGGCCTTTGTTCCCCCTGTCCCTCTTTGTCTGGCTGACTGGCATGAGAGGAAGAGCCGCAGAAACACGGGGGTTGAGCCGGGGTTATCCCTATGAATAACAGCCTTGTTGTGAGGTGTATCACTGCAGCCAAACAAAGAGACATGTCTTGGTTTATGTTGGACAGACAACAGCTGTGAGGGTGGGTGGGAAAAACTAGATGGGTATCTGGTGGGTTCTGCCTTTTAACTCGCTCTCCGTCAGGGTAGTGCTGTTAACCGACAGAGTGTACATGGGAAAGGTACGTATCCCCTCATGTGCAGCCTTCAAGTTGCTCTCCTGACCCCTGACATTTTCCACTGGAGAACAGGGGCTGTAGCTGGTGCTGGGGCCGGGGTTGGGGCTAGAGCCGGGACTGGGGTTAGGGCTAGGGGTTGGTGCTAGAGCTGGGACTGGGGCTGGAGGACCAGGACATGGGTTGGGCTGGTGCTGGAGCTGCGGTTGGGGCTGGAGCCGGGGGAGGGACTGGGGCTGGGGCTGGGGCTGGAGGACCAGGGCTAGGACTGGGGCTGGAGGACCAGGACAAGGGTTGGGCTGGTGCTGGAGCTGCGGTTGGGGCTGGAGCCGGGGGAGGGACTGGAGCTGGGACTGGGGCTGGAGGACCAGGGCTAGGGTTGGGCTTTGGCTGTTGCTGTTTTGTTGTTGTTCTGTCAGTCGTCCAAGCTCAAAACTGGATTAGTTTGTGTCTCTATGACTGGCGGGCCAAGGAACGTTCAGGTCAGGGATATCAATAGCCGCTTTTTGAGAGAGGTGCCAGTATGTGCCAAGGCCTACTAGCATCCAGCTAGTGCTCAAAGCCTGGTGCTTCAAACCGAGTGAACAAGCCCGTTTGAATGTCCACAGGTGGGTTTTCTAGTCCCGCCCCCAAGTATGTTTGTTTACATTCTGCAGTTCGTAAGGTGCAGAACTCAGAAACATAGCAAAACATTTCAAACTTCAGTTTCCTCACAGGTTCTGGTAACATAAGCAGTTTATGACAATTTTATTGGTTAAAAAGCGCTTTTCAGATCAATTCGATTGTGTAGTTACAGCGAGCTAACTTGGATTATGCTTGCCACCAACCAAGTTTGCTAGCCAACTAAAGTACTTGGTTGCTAAGAATATCTGCCCTTGCACTAAACCCTGCACCCAGTCCCATTTTGTCTCACAAGGACCAAGCGGTGGAGGAGGCGAAAAGCTTGAGTTTTAAGCACCGAATAGGCCCAGAGTAAACACAGTTGAAGCCCGGGGAGTGACTGCGGAAAAGCAGTTGGCCTTGGCATGCACTGGCACGCATGGCGTAAGCCCCACTGTGGAAAGCCGGCTATTGGTTCATGTCAATAATCTGATTAGTTCCCCTGATAAAGTCTCCGGGCAGTGAGCTTGTGGTGTCCTGTTCTGGTTCCTTTGGTTCTGATGCGTTTCTGGCACTCATACAGAAGAACTGACCCTCACAGGGGTTATTGTTTAATGGATGGATAAATGCCTCTTAATGGTCTGTCGGTTCCAAGTGGGACTGTTTCTGCCATTGTCGTTAGCCCATATCACTGTATGTTGGAACCAGGATTGGGGAACTTAAGAAGACCAACAACCTGTGATCTTTGTGAACATGTGTGATCTGCTTTTTTTGGGGGGGGATTTACTATTTTCTTTTTGTTCACAGGGTTTCAGAACCAAAGACGGATACCTTGTTGTGGCTGCAGGCAATGACAAGCAGTTTGTCAAAGTGTGCAAAGTGAGTAACACACACACACACACACACACCTGCCAGGACTCTAATTTCTTCAAGGCTCTAGTACTAGATTGTGTCATGTTATTCTATTTCCAGGTGCTGGGTCTGAATCATCTGACTGAGGAGCCTAACTATAGAACCAACACACTGCGAGTCCGGCACCGCCAGGAGCTGCTGCACCTTCTCTCACAGAGGTAGCTCCACTACACCTCCCTCACTGGCTGAATCCCAAATCCACCCCTAGTCTCTACCCCCTACCCTCTACCAGCTAATGGGAATACCATACAAGAATATAAGATGCCAGAGTTATGGCAAACATGCCAGAAATGCAAGCTGCTTGTCTGGCTCATCTATATTAATCTCGGTGGTTTCATAAGTCCTCTGTTGCCCAGAGAGAGAGGAACGGCGGATGTACACAGTAGCATAGTGGAAAATAACAGAACACTTCACCCCCCCCCCCACCCCTCCCCCCATCCCCTCTTCAGTTCCGTTGTCATGGAAACCACCCTCATCAGGCCCAATCGCCTGTTCCCTCTCTGGGGGTCAAAGGGTGTGACGGGATCAGGGTCGAGGCAAGGGGAAGTTATCTAATACTACCGGACGGAGGAGGGTGGTTAGTCACATGACTCTAGTCTGGACAGTATGTTATAAATACCTGAGGCCTATCCGCTGAGGCCCCGTAAGGCCCCCTCTCCTCCTCCTCCTCTTCCTTCTCCTTACCAGGTGGAATGGAAGCATGTCACGCAAAGCAGTTGACAGCTGCAAGCCTTAATGGACAGCAGTTTCTGTTTTACATCAATGTTTTCTGTCTGCACAAAATGCAGATGAGGAGAGTGTGTTTGGAGGAAGGACCCCTGACCGTACTTCTATGGTTGTCTTCATCTTTGATGTGTGTGTGCATGTCTGCGTGTCTGTGTGTGTCTGTGTGTGTGTGTGTCTGTGTGTGTGTGTGTGTCTGTCTGAGAGAGAGCAAAAGAGAGCGTGAGAGAGAGAGAGAGAGAGAGAGAGAGAGAGCGAGAGAACAAGAGAACAAGAGCGAGATCGAGAGAGAGTCTCCTCACACACATCGCGGGAGGCTGAATGCCACAGTACCACATAGTATTGATCCCCACCATGACCAACTCCTTTTTTTCCCTCTTGGTTTTGAAAGCCTGTGGCTGCATTATAACAACCACAGCCTTTTGTTCTTTTACCCACTGTTACCAGGTTCCTGGAAGAGGAGACCAGTGGTTGGTTAAGGAGGTTTGAGGGGTCAGGTGTCCCCTGCGGTCCAATCAACAGCATCCAGCAGGTCTTCGCAGACCCACAGGTCAGTCATACAATACTTTGCTGTCCCACTAGTTTACACACCTGGTAACATCTCTTTGGTCAGCCACTAGTTTACACACCTGGTGACATCTTGTTGGTCAGCCACTAGTTTACACACCTGGTGACATCTTGTTGGTCAGCCACTAGTTTACACACCTGGTAACATCTTGTTGGTCAGCCACTAGTTTACACACCTGGTAACATCTCTTTGGTCAGCCACTAATTTGCATGCCTGGCATCAGCACCACCCTGCAGTCCTTTTGAAAGCTGCAATGTGATCATGATCATCCCTACCCTCCTCCACTTCAAACAGGTCTTTAGGTGAGGCTAAACGAGTCTTTCAGAAAAACATGTTTTTAGGAAAGAAAAGTGAGGGCATCAAAAGGCTATAAAAATTTCATAACAAACATTGTTTTATTGTGGTCCATCTGTTCAGCATAGTTTATCAGAAACACACCCAGTCCTCCTGCAAGACTGAAGGAGCAGCATATTTGTCTTTTGGTTTGGCTAGATGGATTTTTGCCGCTACTTCTTGTAGTCTCATGGAATGTGTGCAAACATGTTAGTCACCCTGTAATTGCATAAGCAAAGCTAGTTTAAAAACATTGGGCTGGGACGGACTGAACATGACATGTCCCAGTTATGATTGGTTAGAACAAAGAAAGGACATGTGGCCTCTGTGAGAGCTCTGCACATAAACACACATGAAAAGAATCACGAGTGGAACATGGCAATATTTCTCTGTCCTCCCTTTTTTGCCCGAAGAAAAACAAACACACTGATTAACAGGCTAACAAGCCAGCCTCACAGAGATGGCAGACCTACCTCTACACCAATCTGCTGATAGCCCTTGCGTTTTCCCAGTTACTTTGAAGTGGTAATGTTTGGCCCTCCCCTCTAAAGTGTGGCTGTGTTGTAAGTCATCTGTTGTCATTAGTATGTCTGTGCTGGCTGTCAAATCATTGGTTTTGTTGGATTACAGCATTAGTTAGGTTTGTGTGGCAACAGCTTTGTGACCACCTGGCCCTGCCATGTTACAGGTGTTAGTGTTTGTGTCATGTTTTCAATCTTGATGAATCATTACCACGGTCCCTGGGGGGGCTGCAAATGCTGTCAACCATCTGGCTGACCGTAGATCAGTGTCTTGGCACAACTTCGTCCTCCTCCATCAAATTCCTCAGCCACTTCTTCGCAGGCCTATAGCTTTAGTCCACTTTATTAGTTGTATGCTCTGAGGAAAAAATAGCTCTTAGGCACAGTTTTTAGATTATCTTTCCTTACCCATTACTCTGTCAAAACTCCAACTGACCTCAGATCATCCCAGTCCCCAGGGAGCAGACCAGTGCTGTGGTTTTTCCAAGCTGCCTCCAGGCTTCTCTGTGTGGCGGTTCAGAGTCCACGGCCCAACCCCAGACAATACCCCAAACATCCACAGCCACAACAAAGATGCCTTTGAAATGTGCTCCACCGACTTGATTCTGCTGAACTGAGCCCCTGGGGATCGGTCTGCAGGGTTGTACAGACTGTCATGTCGTACCATGCCTTTCCAGAACACACGTGTGTCCTGCCAACCAGACGAGGCCATGGAGAACATACAGAACATAGAACATGTGTCTCTGTGGCTCGTTAGACACAGGGACACGCCACCACATACAGACGACACAACGCTGTACTGTACTTACTCTACACCTGCTGATTGACCAATGACACCAATTACCACATCTGGAGATGATTTCTCCCAGAGAGAGAGAGAGAGAGAGAGAGTAGCACTGGAGTATCTCTATTACTGTTCCCCTAACAGAGGAAATGCGAAACATCCGGATTCACTTGAGAAATCAGCAGTAGCTGTCCACTCCGCTCACGGTATGGACGCCCTGGTCAGAGGGTGAGGAGGTGATAGGGGAGGAAGAGAGATCGGCTAAAAGACACGATCGCACCGTGAGGGGATCGCTTAGGGGGGAGAGTGCAATTGAATAAAGGAATGAGAGTAAAAGAAAAAAAAAAAAACAGATGAGGGGGGGAGAGGGAATGGAAAGAGAGAACAAGGGAGGGAAGAGAGTGGGTGAAACAGAGAGAGTTGATGGAATGAGAGAGGAAGAGGTTGGAGGGGAGATGAGGAAAGCAGATGATTTGGGGCGGGGGTGACCTAAGAGGTTGAGTAAGGGACAGTCTCAGGTCTGTCTGTCTGTCCCAACGGGCAGATCCACAGACACAAACAATAAGGCCTTGATTCAATCAACTGTAGATGGTTGGTTGTCAGGATAATTGAATTTGAAATGCTGTTGACATTAGCTCAGTTTCACACTGTGATCGTGGTTTTGTTAATGACCTGAATCCACACATCAATTATTGCTATGTAAAAAGCATTTTTTGGTTGTTTTTTTTTTGCGTTATCCTATACATTCATTATCTGTAATTGATTGAAGTGGGGCCTAGATGAGCTTTAGAACACCTGAAGAGGCAGCAGCGTACCATGAATGGACGTTCCCTCAGTCAAGAGAAACGTAGTCCGACATTGTTTGTGCCTGCATAAGCACTGTATGATGTACCACATTAACTGGCTTTGACATTCAAGATCCTCTGAGCTCAATATGACATACAGTAAGCTGCTTTCAAAGGTCTGTGTTATACTTTCCATGGCATGTAGAACTGTTTACTGCATTTGTAATTAACATGGGAGAAGATCTCAATCTGGAAGTCGTTAAATGCCTCTACCCTTTCCTCCCTAAAAGTAGGCCTATGCAGTTGTTCCATGCACTCTCCTTCATACGCATGGATAGGAATACTGTAGATAAGTCAGGAATGATATTTCCGGTTTGCTGGTGTGATCTTGCTGCATTTGGTCCCTGAGTATTACTGTGCTACAGTACTCCCCTTTACCTTATGAGCACGTGCTTACAGACCTAATGTCTGTCACACCTCACATACACGCAAGCACACTCTCTTCAGTCTCCCAACCCCTCCTACAGACCCATAAACAAGTTGTCAGTCTCAATGATGTGTTAAGGCTGACCGTGCTGGGGAGTGAAACTGATAAAAGGGTCCAGTAACAGGCTGTTCTCTCTGGGGTATAATGGTTCTCTGCTGAGTAGCCACAGTCATTTCTATGAACAATACAGAGTAACAGAAATCAACAGAATATGACTCTTAGGTGTGTTCTTCATTTTCAGACATTTTGGCCTTTCAGCACCTTCATCTTGGATCCGGTAGAGTCACTTTTATATGACGCTCTGCCAAACGGAGATAAAAGTAAACCATGAATGTCTTAAGTATATTTTATGTTTCAAAAGCGAGGCAGATTTTCCAGTCTTCTCGTTTGGTCTTGGACTTGACCCTTAGACAGAGATTGTGTCTGGCTTCTCAAAGACAAGCTGGAGCCTTGGACACCCAAATCTCAAAAGTATGAAAAGTCAGTTTGGATTCCTCATTTTGCCTCTTCCAACCACAACCTTTAAATGACAACCAATCGTATTGCACTGCATTTTTCCTCATTGTGCAGCATGCACACACTGTATCACATTTCTCGTACTGCATCTCGATAAATCATACAGTATGACAGCATGTTTAGGTATGGAGGCCTCCAGATTGTGGACTGTTCTTCCCTTGTCCCTCAGTGTTTCAAAGAGGCAGGTTATTGAGAGTCTCTCTGCTAGACCAGACCAGTCCTTGCACCTGGATCCGGTCCGCTGCAGTATTGATATTAATATGAGATATTTCCAATGCACCGGCTCTGTGGTATCAGGTGCCTAACACAGCTGTAGGACTAGAACACAATGGCTACCAGATGTGTGGATGGTAGGATGGATGTTGGAGAGTAGGGAGGGGGGGTGTGAGGGTACTCTCACGGACGGAGAGGACAGAATGAACAGACCTTCTCCTTTTTTAGGCTTCCAGCTCTATGTTGATGAATGGCTATTGTTTCCCTTGGATGTATCTGTAATAAAGCTTTATTCGGTTTGGCAAAGTTGCAAGGGTAGTCTGGTTTAACTTCACTGTTCTGTCTGGAGCATGTTGCGTTTTAGGAGACATCAGTCTCATATTGCCATGTGTTGCCCTAGCAGACCAGGCAAACCTAGTAGCTCATAGCCCTAGCAGTAAATGCGCTGGAAAAGTTTCTTAGTAATTGTACATGTTATCCAACAGAATTCTTGGCTTAGATCTATGTCATTTGTTTTTAGAGCCCAATTTCAACCAATTGCCGGTGAAAAGGGGCAATCTGGGATACCTACATTTTATGACTTTTAAATTAATGATATTAGCAAGGGGCAGCCACCCAAGCCACCCCAAGCTATCTATTGACAGCACAAACTGCTGGACCGAATGCTCTTGAAAAAATGGGGAAAAAAGTCCTACCGTTCCTGTGCACACCACCTTTTCCTCGATAACTGGACGATCGTGGAAAACTTTTATACGACCTCTAAAACACATGCATGACATACACTACTTAGCCAAAAGTATGTGGACACCCCTTTTAGTTAGTGGGTTTGGCTATTTCAGCCACACCCATTGCTAACAGGTGCACAAAAGCAAGCATACAGCCATGCAATCTCTATAGACAAACATTGGCAGTAGAATGGGTCGTACTGAAGAGCTCAGTCACTTTCAACGTGGCACTGTCATAGGATGCCACCTTTCCAACAAGTCTGTTCATCAAATTTCTGCCCTGCTTACAGCTGTTATTGTACTGTAAGCTGTTATAAGTACAATAAGTGAAGTAGGCCACACAAGCTCACAGAACGGGACCGCCGAGTGCTGAAGTGCGCAGCACGTAAAAATCATCTGTCCTCAGTTGCAACACTCACCACCGAGTTCCAAACCGCCTCTAGAAGCCACGTCAACACAATGAAATGGGTTTCCATGGCCGAGCAGCCGCACGCACACAAGCCTAACGCCACCATGCGCAATGCCAAGCGTCGGCTGGTGGAAAGCACACCACCATTGGACTCTGGAGCAGTGGAAACGCGTTCTCTGGAGTGATGAATCACGCTTCACTATCTGGCAGTCTGACGGACGAATCTGGGTTTGGCGGATACCAGGAAAACGCATTGGGAATGTCATTCTGGGGTATTGTGTGTGGATTGATGGCAGATTCTTTTAATTTAATCCATTTTAAATTGAGTCTAAAACACAACAAAATGTGGAAAAAGTGAAGGGGTCTGAATACTCCAAAGGCACTGTATGTGACCTCTGAAACACATGCATGACATACATGACCTCTAAAACACATGGTACCGCATGATGTTGCATTGACAGAACACTCAGAGAAAACTAATATTTCAGCCGCTGCTGGGACGAAGACTCAACGCCATGTGCTGACAAGTATATGAAATAAAAGAAGAGAAAGCAACTTATACTATACGCTTGTGGGTGTTTATTTTTTTATGGACTTGATAAAAGCTCTATCTTATCTTTATATGAAATTATTATAACATATCTTTTTTTTTATTTTAATTTTTTTAACCATGATATCCCCCAGACAATGATAAAAGTGCATTGAGTTAAGAAAAATAATTAAATGTGACACTGAATTTAGGACCTCATTTGCGCAGGCATAAGAGAGCTGTCAATGTCTGGTCTTGATTCTAGGCTTTGCCTCTGTCAACATGAGGACCAAAGAGGTGTCATTATTAGGCTTAAATATCAACAGTTTGGAATGTCATTAAAAATAAAAATGAAGCACTGGTGATCTCAGCAATCGCCAACAGGCTGGTAGGCCAAGGAAGACATCCACAGTGGATGACCGAAGAATACTCACCATAATTAAAAAGAACCTTGAAAACCCTTCATCTGCCTTGGTTCAAAAGTAAATAAGAGTTTATATAGATCGCATTTTTAACCAGACTGACCTTTTAAGAGAAGCAACACTGCAGGTTCTTATAGGATGTTTGTTCTGTACTTTCAGTATAGGTGGTGTTTTGTGTTAATAACGTCTGCAAAGATGTCCGCAAGAGAATGAGTGTACATTTTAACATGGTTAACTCTCCCTGCAGTGACCTGCTGATTTTACACATGCTGGTCCTTTGCTAGTTATTTACAGTTGCTGTAGCTAGCCAAGTTTCCTCCATAACGTAAACGGCAAGCTAGGCGACACGCATGACAATACCATTCATAATTGACTGCCAACATAGCATGAAGAGAATCAACTCCCGAAAAAGGATGGCTTGTTAAATAAAAGTTCTGTTTCAGAAAGGCCCACGTTTCTACAGTAAACATTTCCTGACACTTGAATGGTTGCCAAGAGTTTGCACAAGGTTTTATTTCTCCTCACTATCCCTGTCTGGGCTACAGTATTCAGCCATCCAGCCATCTAACCAGCTGCAGACAATAACAGATAATTAGTGACCTTGGTGTGTTGTCTCAAGGCAAACTTTTATTCCCAACTGTTAGCAAGCAGGGGCTATTCTGGGCTCTGTGGACCTTTTACATACTGTAAAAGGTACTGTACATCCACCCAGGCTTAGGTGGTGGCCACACCAGTCCCTTATATCCGTAAATTACAGATTGAGCTAATGCTTTCTCAATGGGAGTCATCCGTTGATGGACAACAGAGATGACAAGGGTCTGTAGCTGTTCATTGTCATATGGTTTGTCCATTTTTTACGGACACAAATGTTCAGAGGAGTTGATCTTTTGACAGACTACACTTTGACTTGTCCTTTTAGCCTGTTAGAAACTAAGTCTTACCTCTGTTTGTGTATGCTCGAATTCCACGTGTCAAATCAAGATAGTGACTGCATACGTATACGTTAGTATAGTTCATACAGTACTGTATACATTAGTCAGTTTTCTGACGGACTGGTGTGGCCAGCACCTCTCTTGTAAAACTTGCACAAGAATACATGGTTGATTCTGATACACAGCACAGAAAGGGCTTGCAGTAGCAGTATGAATCTCTCCTGTATTCGGACTGGCCTGTGAACTAGCATGTGTGTTCATGTGCTATGAGGAAGTGACCTCATAGATTGTGTCAGTCAGAGGAGGCCTAACTGGTGGGTAAATATCCTGTGAATGTTTATGGTGTGTTTATTGCTGGGTATTATTTACAACAGGGATAGGAATAGAGAGTTAAGTAAACAGTGTTGACATGGTGCAGTATTCCAAACTCCGCTGGATTAAGTCTTGTCTGTCTGTTTGAAATGTTACGGTTGTTTTTGGGGGTGATTTTGTGAACTACAAGGGCTGTTTTGCAAGACACAAAGATTTTGCCAAATTATGCGAGAGGTCCCATCCATGACGTCCACCACTTAAACTTTGGTATTCAGTTGGTATCGGTGATGCTGTGATCGTATCAGCTATGTTTTTTTCGGGGGGGGGGGGGACCAGTGCTGTGCACATGGATCAGTTTTATGAGCAGTGCACATGAGTTACTACATTAGTGTTTTTTGGCATCAGCTAGGTTTTAGAGGAGCTGTGAAAAACTATAATCTGTTGTTTTGATCCATAGCCCATGTGAGAAGCGGTCTGTCAGTTGTTGGCTGTAGACATGAGGCTCTGCACCATTGTTATTGTCTCATGCTCCACTCAGAGAGGATGACCTGTGTACCTCTGTAACTCTATATCTGCTCGCCTTCACTGTTGTGATATTAGTGCCAGCAACAGGCCTCATCTCTCGCTCTTGTTGCTCCGTATTCAGAATAACCTCATAACATGAGCGTACAGCTTGGCAGGTTAGAGAAAGTTCAGCCTGTCCAGGATCAGGTACAGGTAGAGTGGAGTGGACTGCGTGTCCTCTGCAACACCTTAAGATGTGAGAAATGTGTATTCATCTAATCTCGTCGATAAATATATGAATTTAGGTAAGTCATGAAAATGAATTGTCCAAGTAGCTTAAACTGACTGTCTTAAGGTCATCTGAACGAACCTGAAGTTGCCCATGAAATTGTTGTTGAAATTGCTCACCTGAAGTTGCCCATGTGAAAAATAAAGTTATTCTATTCTATTGTATTATATTCTAATCTATTTAACTCTATTCTGTTCTAGTCTTGTCCATTCTAATCTATTATATTCTATTGGCAAGCATTAGTCAGTGATGGACATCAATGCAATTCATTACGGGCTGCTACCAAACTGTATTAGCAGCCAAGGTCATTCAGTGTTGGCTTTTTATTATATTTACATAAGCGGAAAGCTCCCCCCCGTTTCATTTTCCTATGGCCCTGCAATGAAGGAGGCCAAAATAATGAAAGCTGAACGCTAATAACTAAAGAGAGAAGCACTCCCATTACTTTGAATGTGTTACAGTCAATACATTTCAGACAAATAACCCCGAATGGCTCGGCTCCCGGGAGTGTTGGCTTTCCTCGTTGCTCTGTTGTTGTTGGACGTTTCTGGCCACCGGAGGGGCCGGCGCGCAGACAGGGAGTGATGGGAGATCGTTGGGGAAGCAGCGAGAGTGTCGAGAACGGTCTGGTGTCAATTAACCAGGAATTCCAGAGAACTCAGTCTTTCCCAAGAACCGAATCCAAAATCCACCTGACTCTCTCCTGATATTGTTGGATTGGGTTACTCTCCCTGACCCTAAACCCAGATAAGAAGCCCATTCCGTCAACGTAGGATTATACCGATAACAATATGGGTTGAAGTCATTCGCAATAAAAAATAACATCTTAGCCTGCTTTGTCGAATTGTGTCATTGAGAAGTATGCCCAGAGTCTGACAGTAAGAATTTGTTTCACGTCATGCGATCGTGTATCGCATATTGTTTTTGACTTTAGGAGTGTTCAAACCTTCACATTTGATTAATCGAACAGAACAAAATAAACCAGAACTGAATAAAAGAGTAGTCTGAGTGAGAGTGCTCCATCGGCCCAGAATGCAGCAGTGATGACTTGGAGCTTTAGCACTGCTGGCTCAGGTGGGCCGGAAGCTTCAGCCAATCAGATTTGAGCCTTGGGACATTCACACAACCAGCATTTCATTCTCTCTCCCTATTTCCCTCCTCACCCTCCCTCTCTCTCCCTCTCTCTGAGTCATTTTATGGAAGAGCATTCCCTGTCTGAGAAGATCATTTGCCTCTCTGGAATATATCTCCTCGACATTTCCAGGAGAGGAAGAGAGAGGATGAGAGAATGAGGGGATAGAGAAAGGGAAGATTTTACTGATGTTCTCTGCTATGGAATCCACCCTGTGCAGTCATACCCAATTAGTGTGACCAGCTGGCCTTAGTAAAACAGTGTCATGCTATAGTGCAGGGTTTATAAACTCTTTTTATGCACTGTTCCACTGTGCAGGCAGGTTCTAATTTCAACCTGTATACTACAAGATGAACATTTAACAATGTTAATTATTGTGGTCTTACTCCTTAGGGATAGTAAGCATCCAGTCTAACATTCAGAAACCTGAACTATCCCTTTAACTAACTGTTTGGGACACTTCACGAATCTACAGTCGGTCAGTGTTTAATCTATCAATTTGTCAACAACGGAAGCCAAGTCTAATTGCCTTTTTTCTTTGGGGTATTACACCTTGGCAAAACAACCACCAGGGTTCATCGTTGAACAATCCTAATGGATAGGCTTTAGTGTACCTCAATGACACATGCATTTAAGTTGTTAATATTGTGTTAGAGGGAAGATCTCAGCATACTCTATGAGATGAGGTAACTATATTATTATACCACACATTATTTGTACATAATTTGATTTATAATCAAAGTGACTAATTTATTCTCACAGTAAACAGAGGGGTTTATTCACACCAAAATCGTATTGCATTCGTCTCCTGCAGAGTATCTGCAATTATAATCTTTGGTTTTTTCGGGATTTGAACCTTTCTGTTGGGATCAGTATTGTGAAAGGTACCATACCCTAATGACCCGCCTGCCCATCTCAGCAAGGCAGCTGCACCATCGTTTTGTATTAATTCTCAGAAATTTGAGCAAGACCCGACCCCTGGAGTCCCATTGTATTCAAGCTAGATCAAAGCTACAGCAGAACAAAGTAATGTAAAATGCAGCCTATTGCATGAAATGCGTTTCTATTAGGCCAAATTGTGTCCTGTTTATGGATTATAGCATAACTGTGCCCGGAACCACAATGATTACAAACACATTTCATTTAATCTCAATGTTTAGAAACTGCAAACAAATTGCTACAAATCATTACCAAGAAACTCCCAAATTATTTCTGTGTATTCATTCAAGATCAGTGTTTCCATTCTTTGTAGTCTAATTGCTGCACCTCACAGAGATCCACTTATTGTCTGTTTCTAAAGTAAAAGTCATTCTATAGACTACATTGGACATATTGTGGCTTGTTCGTTCTAGTAGCCTACAATAAGCTATGGTGTATTTGTTTTGTACGTTTTTGCGGTTGGAAATGTCCATCCATGATAGTTCCTTGTTGCCATACTGCTCTGGAGAGTGAGTTTGTGGCTCATACAGTATATAGTTGATAACTCCACTAGAGTTGATAGGGGTATCCCTACTTTATGAGTAATAATAGCATTAATTTATATGGGCTTAGTTGTGTACAACTGCATGGCATTCAGATGAACTTAAAAAACCCTAACCCGGATCAAACAATTGTTGGCATGATTGTGTTTCTGAGCGAATTCATCCATCTTCTCTAGGCTACTTATGATCCATTCTGAGATATTGAAAGGAGAAGATGACAAGAGATTCAAGTTAGAAACATTAAGTTGGCTGTAAAAAAAAAAAAAAACTTCCAAAGACTGGGAATGTAAAGCCTTAATTTCTATAAACCCCACAAATTCCCTCTATGGAATCGGCAGTGTAATAGGCAGCGTTCTACCCTCAAATGTACTGTAGGCCGAAGGTGGAGGTAAGGTGTGATCAAGTTGATCTTCAAGTTGATCTTCTCTAGGCTGCTGATGATCCATTCTGAGATATTGAGAAGAGAAGATGATAGGACATTCAAGTTGGATTTAGTTTGAAAATGTCACACACATGATAAAAAGAAAAGGAGATATTCTGTAATCCGTGCAAGGAGATAATCTATCTACCAAGCTTTTTAAGCAAAGCTCTGCAATCACACACCATTCTACCTCTCATTTTATTGTTTGATTATTTGTGTTCCAAGGAGGGAACACAAATGTCAGCACTGTCAGTAATTTCTACCACAGAAGGATGGATCTTTCCTAACATCCTTCAAAGCTCTTTCCTCCACCTTGTGGTGGCTTTCGGCAGTACTTTACACGGCTTCACAACTACTATCTGTCGCAGCACCGGCTTTGAGGTAGCCCGCCGCTGTGATGACAACATGTACATTTTAAACAGTGACCTACTGCATCTATTTGTTAATTTAAGAACATTTTCCTGAAAATTGTACAATATTTCTAGTGTCTTGCAGTTAGCTGGTTTCTGGTGAATCAAGCTGATGCTGTGCAGTATGATTATTGTCTGATGCCCAGATTGAGTGGAATCATCATAGTGGATCTGGTCCTGAGGATTAGTACTGAGAAATACGGTCATGGAGAGTAGTTGGTTGCAGTAGTCCAATGACTGTTGTATTGGATATAAAAGAGATGAATGTTTGAGGCTCTCTACCCTTTGCTAGTCCTTCTGAGCCTGCCTTTGAGACGAGTTGCTTTTCATTGAGAACAACAGAGCACACCATTGTTTAAAATCTTGGCAGGCCAGAGATGAGTGCAACAAGCTGAACAGAGACAGAAATATCAAAGACAAAACATCTGTGAACATTTCAACTGTCATTAGGAGGCTTTCTGACACTCTGACCGCGGTCATGCCAGTGATATTAGACCATCTTGCTTCTCCTCTGTGTCAGCCCTCAGCGCTGTCTGTACCACTTTAAATATCCACTGGCTGTTGGTCGTGTTTGTTTTCCCCACAAGAAACATGTTTGGGAGATGAGTTGAAGGCAACTCCTGATATATAGTGATGGCGTTCCGATACAGAGTAATTTATAACCGCCTACTTGTGGGAGGACGTTTATACGTCCAAGCGGTCCTGAGACATCCCAGCATCCCGCTGGGGGAGAGTGGGAAGCAGTGTAACCGTGCTCTGGAAGTCAACTTTGTGTGTCTTAGTGGTGCTGTAAATGTCAGCTTCTTCACTGCCTCGGAATGGCCGTCCAGTCTCATGCTCAGTGGCCATGAGAACTCCGACAAGTGCCAAATGTGCAGGTACCCGCCTGTCTAATCAAATCACATACAGTACTGTGTATTTATCCGTCTGTCTCATGGTTTGGCCCATTTGCCCCCACACCCTGAGTCGAGGAAGGAGGGAGGTGGACAAAGGAAGGATGAAAAGGAAGGCTGTGTGATTGACCCAGGGTTGTTGGCCAGGGGCCTTACTCCAGGATGTAGGGGTGTGTACAGCTGTGAGGGGTGGCCTTGCCCTGAGCTACAGGTGGAGGTCTTCAGCCTGGTCTCTCCCCTCTTTCTTGGCAGCTCCCCTCACCTGCCCTTCTCCTCTTCCCTCCCCCTTTCCTTATCTCCTCCACTCCCCCTCCCCATTTCCTCCTCGCTTTGGACTCCTCTTCTCTCTCCAGTGGGGGTTATCTACCCAGTCCAGCAGAGAGGTGCACCCTGCTCAACACGCTGTCCCTTGAAAAGGACACTGTCTGTGTGTGTGTCTGTGTGTGTGTCTGTCTGTGTGTGTGTGTGTGTGTTTGTCTGTGCGTGTGTATGTGTGTGTGTGTGTGTGAGGTTAGCACAGGGAGAGGCCAGAGGAGGGTGTCTCCCAATAAAAGGACGGGAGCAGGAGTCCATTTATAGGGTGTGTCCCTCTCCTCCCCAGTCCTCCCCCACAGCTGTTTCCTCCAGAGGTGGAGAGAGGGATACTAAGGAAGGGAACACACACACACACACACACACACACACACACACGCACACTCAGTAGTACGACAGGATGGCCTTGTTAGCCCAAGAGGGCTTAATGAAGCCCAAAGAGAGGAACTCTTTGGCCCAGGCAGATGGAAGCATGTAGGGATGTAGGGAAATAAGTTGTTTGTAGCAGAGGAGTCTCAAGATCATTAGAACTTCACTGCACGTCAGAGCTGATTTCATACTGGGAGTCATGAAGCTGTAGAAAGTCCAAATTAGAAAGGGGTGGATCTCTCTCTCTCTTTCTCTCTTGTATGCATGCACTCACACACACACACACACGCACACACACACACAACAAACACTCACCCGTGCGTAACAGGTGTACACAAACACTAGTTGAACATGGTGTATCAAAGTTCACCTAAAGCCAATGTATTTAAGCTTTTGACCCCAATAATCTTGTAATGCCATAGAAATGTAGCAAAAAATATTGTATCTCCACTCCTAATATAAAGTAAACATTTAGGAATTTGATATGTATTTTTTAACGTTAAATAGTTACATGTTAAATAGCCCTCAAACATGTTGTGTGTGAGCGTGCGAGTGCGCTGCGTGTGCACTGCGTGTTGTACGTATGTGTTTATAAATGGGCTCCTCAGCTCTGGTGTTCGTGAGAGCTGTCCTTGAATGACCTTCAAGTGCGTTTTTTCGCCATTTCTTGTTATTTTTCATGACTGTTGCTTTCAGGGCACCTGGGAAACATTTGGCTCCTCTGACAAACATCTGTTGAATTAAGCTTTTTCCCCAAATTTCACTTTTTTGGTAGAAACCCTCGACTTCAGACATCAAAACAGCCAAGGAGTGATGTGGAGTTTTTATTGACTTGTCTCATCCCTCCACTGTGAGAGTTCAGACTCCAGGCAGTTCCTTTTTTTGTGTCTTTTTTTGTCTGGCTGTCTTGGATGGATTTCTCAAGACAGTGTGATTGCATAAACATTTTGTGTGCCATTCTGCGTTTTCTGTTAGTTTGAATCGGGTTTTTTTATAGTCTAGAAATATGTTTTTAAATCAGACCTCAAGATCAAAAGCATTTTGTATCAAAGTGTTGCTTTCCCAATCTTTAGCCTAAACAGAATGATGGTGTATCTAAAGACATCTTCTAAATATCGCCCTTTATTCTGATTCAGTCTGCTGGTGACTGGGATGTGACTGAAACGGTTGTTCTCCCTGAAACATTCAGTGGGTATTTTAGATGTAATCTGTCTTTCTGTCCATAGAGGTCCTCTTTCCTCTTGCAGCTGCAGTTTTTTCTCAATGAAGCTGCCTCTCAGACTGGTTTCCACTGTTCACTGATGCGTCCTGCGCAGCCTTCTCAGTCCCTTTCTACTTTCAAATTAGGGGCAGTAAAAAATAAATAAAAAGAACTCTCAAATCAAAGTGGGAAAAAAAAGTCTTCCTCATTGTATCTCATAAAGACTAAAGTACAGCTGTTGGCCGTCTTATTGCCAAGACTCTGGCAATATGGGCAGGAAAGAAATATTTTGAATACGACACTAATGCATCGCTTTCCCAGGGTCATAATTTGGCACGGGCAGCCAAAGCCAGGGGAGGAATGCTGAGTCCAATTAGGATGACACTGTGTTTGTCGTGTCCCGAGACGGTCGCTTCCGCCAGGCCAGAGAGCTGGGGACAGGACACATATCTGGGACTCATCTCAGCCCTAGCTTTGATCACCCGCTAATCAAATGTTAACCGTGACCTCTCCGCCAATCACGTTCAGGTCATCCTGATGAACCTCTGAACTGGCCCTAAAGGGGCCGACGCCCCAATGTGGCGTCCTGTCGCAGTGACTGGGGGACCGCCTCTGTACCTCTCACTCAGCGAGAGATGGAAGGTAACTGCGGTACCTCTCGATAGATTGATACTTCATTAAAGCAAAATATAATATAATACATGCCATTTAGCTGACGCTTTTATCCAAAGCGACTTACATTGCAGTGAGTGCATCCATTTTTCAGTATACAGTGCCCTGCTGTACGCTCCAAAAGTTTGGATTTGAAATCAAAACATTACTGAGGTTAATGTACAGATTCTCACTTTTTATGCATAGTCCCCCTGTTTCATGGTACCCAAAAGTGATGGGACAATTGGCTTGACAGATGTTTCTGGTTCATCAGGTGTGTTCCGTCACATAATTTGTGCAGTCATATGAGTGCTTTCAACATCTAGTCATCTGTTTCTAGGCTTTGTGTTTGCCTTTGGAGTCTGCTATTGGTGTCTGTCAACATGAGGACCAAAGAGACGTCAATGAATATCAGGGAAGCTATTATAAGGCAGACATTTCAGAAACATAGCCACAATCTTACACCTACCAAAATCAACGGTTTGGAACATCATTAAAAGGAAAGAAAGGACTGGTGAGCTCAAATCACAAACGGCCTGGTGAATGACCGAAGAATGCTCATCATGATTAAGAAACACACATAGGAGGTAGGCATGAATGTGTCAGAGTCAACCATCTGCAGAAGACTTCACCAGACGAACTACAGAGGCTACACTGAAAAGTACAACGACTAGTTCACAATAAAACAGGATGGCCAAGTTACGGTTGACTATAAAGTACCTAATGGAGCCTGCAGAATTCTGGAAAAAGGTCTTGTGGACAGATGAGACAAAGATTAACATGTACCAGAGTGATGGCAAGAGTAAAGTGTGGAGGAAAAAAAAGAACTGCCCAATATCCACAGTGTACCACCTCATCTGTGAAACATGGTGGAGGGGGTGTTATGGTTTGGGCATGTATAGCTTCCACTAAAACTGGCCAATAGGGTTGGGCCATATACATTTTTTTCACACCTTTATACCATCCCTAAATGTTACCGGGATATACGTATTACCGCAAAAAAATACAAAATTTGCATGGGACTGGCGGGAGCTGTCTTTGCTCCATATATTTAATCTACAAAGACAAACCGAATTATTTGTGTGGTCAGTGCTATACCGTATGACATTTAGCCGAAACAATAATTTAAACTTTACATCCCGATCACAGCTTGACAAACTGAACTAAACTGTTGAATAGCATAATATGATAGCTTAGCAAGAAGCGTCACGCTCTGCATTCGTAATAATATAACTTGCTTTTCCTCAATCAGATTTGAGAGGTAAGTGGACCTTGCTGTGGCGAAGGCCTGTTTGTACTGGGCTAGGCTATCTTTACAGGCAAGGTGAAAAATGTCTAATTTCGTGGTGCGCCACATCTGTTGAGTTTTCTTGAGGCTTGTTTAAGGGCATGGGTGTCATCGGCATACCAGGGAGCTAATTTATTGTGTCTTAATTCCAGCTGTAGGTCCAATCATGTAGTTCAGTAAATCAGCAAAGCCAAATCTGCGACCCACCTGAAGCCACCCTAAAGCCTGATATTTCAAACATCAACCCAGCTTCATTCCAAACCCAACAGAACCTAGCTACAGCCTGCTATACCAGTAGGTTCTGACTTACCATTTCAGAAACATTATTTTAGTAACTAAATACAAAAAAAAGAGAGAGGAATAAGAGAAAGTCAGCAGTGAAATTGTGTCTTGGAGTGTGGCGTGTTTGTCCATCCCTTGGACTGGGAGGTGTGGTTTGTTTGGGAGGTGTGGCAGCAGTCTGAGTCCAATTAAGGATGACAGTGCGTTTGTCGGGTGCAGAGACGGTCGCTATCGCCAGGCCATAGAGCTGGGGACAGGACACGTATCTGGGCCTCATCTCGGCCCTAGCTTTGATCACCCACTAATGAAATGATAACCGTGACCTCATCCTGATGAACCTCTGAACTGGCCCTAAAGGGGCCGATGCCCCAATGTGGCTGCCTGTCACAGCGGCTTGGGGACCGCCTCTGTACCTCTCACTCCGAGATAGATATAAGCTGGATTGGTATGTCTAGCTTAAAAGTTGTAGGAGGAGTTACGGTGGGAAAATCGTAATAAAGACAAAAGCATGTTAAGTAAGTATGTCGGCTAACTATAGTTGGACATGCTGAAGCAAGCCTACTAATAAGCATGACGGATAATTATAGTTGGACTTGCTAAAGCAAGCCCACTAACTATACTTGGATTTACTGAAGAAAGCCCACTAATGACAACATACCCTAGTTTCTGATGACAAGAGCAAAATGTGTCTGAATACTATGAAGTTTTTATGAACCTTCACTTTGTTACAGAAATGTAAAGATGAACTGTTGGTTGTGTCTTTTCTGCGCTGTGTGCAATGTGATGTACTCAAAAGGGCTAGAATACTAGAACTACCTCACAACCTCAGTATGATAAGTAACAGCTGTACTGTAGGTCCAGTCACGTACATCAGTTAATCAGTAAAACCAAATCTGCGACCCACCTGAAGCCACCCTAAAGCCATCCCAAACCCTACAGAACCTAGCTACAGCCTGCTATACCAGTAGGTTCTGACTTGCCATTTGAGAAACATTAAATTACTTGAGTAACTAAGTACATTACAGAGAGGAATGAGAGAAAGCCAGCAGTGAAATTGTGTCTTGGAGTGTGGTGTGTTTGTCCATCCCTTGCATGGAGAGGACTGGGAGGTGTGGTTTGATTGGGAGGTGTTCAGCACGTTCCCATACGCATGACCCTGCTGACATCACTCCCTCTATCTGATTGGCTGGTTGAACTGATTGGTTGGAACCTTCGTGGGGTCGAGCCCAGCATACGTCACCATGTGAGGAAATTCCTCTCAGGCCTGGTTGACCAACGTCAACACTGGCATAGTTGAAGAGGAAAGAGACGACATGCAGCTGTCTTCTAGTTGTATTTTATTGTCCTTTACTCTCTGTTTTTGTTGTAAAGCAACAAATTGTAAAACTTTTACAAACTTTTGCACGGAATGTGCTACAGTATTTAAATGAACCTGGATTTGATTTGATTTAACTAAACTGTAGTGCCAAATTCAATTAAGAAACAAAACTGAAATATTGATAAGTTGTCAATAAAGCTTGTCCCTGTATCTGGTTGTTGAGAAGAATACGTAACAAAAGTAATTTAATACGTTCAACTGTGTTATATTTCAACAACAGGAACAACATTATGGTAGGCTATAGCACCATGCAGTGAATTGTCTTCATAAAATGTTAATAATGTATAATGCATGTCTGGATGAATACTAAATAAATGATTGAATGAGGGCATTGAAGGAAACATGACTTAGTTATACTTCTTAACGATAAAGATTTTCAGTGTGCATCAGGGTTTCGGATTCCAAATCCATATAGTGCCTCCATGTCGTGAGTGTAACAGGTGCGCTGCTTTTGGTATGACGTCCCGCCATATGGAGCATAGACTTCAAATTAAAATCCCAAGGTCATAGAACAACGGGAAAAGGCAGCACAAATCTTTGAAAAAAGGACAGTCACCTCATTTCACCTCATGCAGGCTAACACGCTTCGGCTGTTACGCCTTCATCAGAGCATACATGACTCCTTGTCATCATCCTCCGACTTCACTGCCCCCCACACACCCCTCCCCACCCCTCCCCGCCCGGTCTCAAATGTTTGTGGTCTGAGGGATGAATCTTACACGAGCCCAGAGCACTTAAAAACGTATCTCATGTCCCTGGCTGGTCCCAGGGGGGACCCGGCACAGTCTGCTAAGAGAGACGAGGACCCAGTCCCCTCCTGCTCCTCACAGACCCTGTCAACTTGATGTCCTTTCACTCAGTGGAACCGTGGAGATGACATTTAGTGACCAGACGATACGCAGCCAGTCTTCTCCTTTGGTCCTGTACCTGGGAGTTCAGGCGGACGCAGAGGCTGTTTTGACTGTATGTCAATGTGAGACCTGGTGGGAATGGGGGGAATCTACAGAGGGGAAGAGGGATCGACCAACTTTCACAAACATTCACTGTCTGTCAGACATGGGAGCCCATGGGAGTTCATTGAGAGTTACATGTGCACTTGAAAAGAGGGCATCACTGTCGGCATGAAGCTGCCTTATAAAAGGTCTCTAACTTTCGTTGGTGTAGAGAATATATACCGTAGGAAAAGTAGCTTTTAATGATCTAACCGCTAATGGGGATCCAAATAAACTAATTAACAAATAGTGTACTGTGGTGATTTATATTTTATATAAAACAATGTACGATCTTTGATGAAAGGAAGCTGGCCATATTCACTATCACCCTCTTTCTCTCTCTTCTGGTTGGTAGAGAACAATTCTTCAACATTATTGATTTTTTTGTTACCCTCATTAATTGTTATTGACAGTTACTTTGGTGCTATAGTTACTGCATATTGTTCAGAAGTACTCCTCTCTCCCTCTCTGTTGGTTGGATGCGATGGCCCGGGTACTGATGCGGACACCCATTGACAGGGGAACAATCAGAGGCCCCGGGACTCGGCCCCATCCCGACGGGACAGGACAAGAAAAGAAGCGCAGGGTCTGCGTCTATTTTCAGCTCGAGAACAGAGGCTGCCCTGTCAGTGAGTTCTCCAAGCGGACAGTGTAGATGGGACAGGGCGCTGTGCTTGAGCACACTGTGACAGAAGTGTGAACACTAAACTGGAAGACTCTGGCTCTGTAGCTGAGGTGCAGGAGAGATGAGAGACTAGGCTGAGGAAAAAGGTCTCCGCTCCACTGAGGGGGTCAGTGCACATTTCAGATATTTATTCTGCTAAGCTTTCGGTTGATATTTTCTAAAGTGTGAACTTTGAACAACCGGATCGGCCACAGCCATGACCCTTTCTCTCTCATCGTCAACAGGAACGGTCATAGGTGCCTTGAAGGACAGTAGGGATGGAGGGTTGTTGTGTTGGACAGAGGAGGAGTGAGCAGGTCCTGTCTCGACCTGAGAGGGGCAAGGTCAGGCTTGTTAACTTAAAATGGAGTTCGAGGACTTGGGCATGTTCATGCTCTAATTATCAAACTGAGTTATCTGGCTTCATGCTTTGCTGACCACATGCTATTTGTTGTTCTGGACCCTGTAGCTCAGTGGACTGAGCCTCTCTCTCTGTCTCCCTGCCGTGCCAGCTACTAGCTACCCCTCTGCTCAGCCTTGCTTGTTGGTGCTCTACCACATAGACTTGTTAGATGGTCACCGGTGCGCAACAAAGTTCAGCACATTTATCAATACCAGTTGTGTCCAAGAATGAGGTCACTCTCTGGTACCTCCAGAGGAGGGAAAAGGCCCTTTTCGACAGTATTATTGACCACACCATAGTTATACTGAGGCAGGATGGGATTTCACTTTACAGCAGGGTGTTCAATGTACAACCACAGTACAACTATATATCACTGGGAGCTGTTCTGTTATGAATGTAATCACCCTAATGTAATAACATTGATATTACAATGTTGTTATTATTGTACTGTAGTAAGAGAGTAACAACACAGCTAAAAAGCTATCGGGTATTTCATACCAAAGATGGAAGCTGCAAGAAGTTAAATTGGACCAATCACATTAGGCTTTTGTCACATTGTAAAATTTTATGTCAGCCCTTGTATTAATCATCAAACAGGAGTACTCCCAGAATACATTTGGCCCAGCTGTATCATTTAATTCTATACAACACACTACACTCAACTTCATACAGGGACGCAGGGGGAGTGTGTTGCTGCTGTGTGGGGTTTTCCGAGGGCAGTGTGTATGGAGGCCTGTGAAAAAGCAGACGTTGGTTTCCTCTGCGATAAAAAGTTAAATGTTTGGGAATCGATCCACAGACTTTGAAACGTTCATAGGCTAGGGTCCTGCTATAGCGTTTAGTTTCAGATGTCTATTTTATTCAGATTTTATTTTATTATTCTATTGTCACTTTATTTTGTTGTTGTTGTTTGTGATGTGAGCTGCTGTAATGCCTCAATTTCCCCTCAGGGATCAATAAAGTACCTATCTATCTCTCTCTCTCTCTCTATCTATCTATCTATCTATCTATCTATCTATCTGTCTAGCTCGACCACTATAGCTGTGGTTCTTTTTTATTAAACTCTGCTGTGCAACAGATGTGTGGGCCCTGACTGCCAACTACTGATCTTTAAAGCGCCTCACCCCCTTACCCCCCCCCCCCCCCTCCCCCCCAGGCCCTCTGGTTGCTCTCCTACTGATCGTGGAGATTTAAAAAAAAAAAAAACTCAGTCGTTATTCAATCGTCGTTAATGGCACTTCAAAAGAGACAAAGCCGAGTTATCACCAGTAGATCTTATTCATAACCAGATCTTGCATCTGGTGCAATTTACAGCAATTAGTCATTTCCGATTGGGGATCTGGGCACAAGACACAGTTTTTCTATTGTATTTTACTATATCTGGTGTACCAGTTAGATGGTCTAAACAGAGAGGAGGGAGAAGAAGGGTTGCAGTGAGAGTGTGTCACCCGAAGCCAACAGAGTGAGGGAGGTCTCTGCTAACGTCTGATCTGGTGTGAGCTGTGCCAGAGAGCCATGCCAGCAAGGATCGCGGTCTGTGGCTGTGGTTGCTGTCTCTCGATAGGAGGGACATTGCAGGGACAGTTCCCAGGGCTGGGTGATTGACGGGGGAATAAGTGACAGTTTGGTGACAATGCAGCCACCCGTTACGCAGAACTCCCACGGAAGAGCGTTACAAGCGTCACTGGTTGCCCAGGACTACCTACACACACACCTTTATGCCCAAACAGGCACGGTCGATAGGAGGATAAACCTCTCAGTGTACATTCATCCACTAAGGTGTGTGTCAGGCAGCCTTCAGCCTTCAAAGCTGTCTGATGATGATAGACAATGCTCAACCCTGTGAGATTTTGTGCTTGGGGGGAATGGTGGCGGTGCCTCTTTTATGCAGGCATGTGAGAAATGAAAGAGTTTGAAAAATATGGCTAGTTATCCCTGCGGCGAGGTCAGCTGAGTAGGATGAAACTCCAGGGGGAGTGACCGTGGAGCTATAGCTTCAAACACAGCTCTGCAACCAACCGTATGTAGGTCATCATACTCCTGTCCTCAACCTCACCCCCACAAACCAACACACACACACACACACACACACACACGCACGCACGCACACACACACACACACACACACACACACACACACATTACATGCTCGGCTGTCAATCCTTTTAAATTGGCTACTGGCTGCTGACTTCTGCCAGGATCTGGCCACAAAAAGAATAATGTATTGGGTGTGGGTATCAGTGTAAGGGTGCATTTGCATGTGTGCATTTGAGTGGGTGTAGAACCGTCTCTCTTTAAAATATATTCTCATGGCCCTCTGTGGAGTCGGAGCCATGATGCTTTGCTGTGTATTTGCCAGTTTTGGCAAATGCATTTTTCTCCTAGACTCTGTTTTCATGTGCACCTAAAGGACAAAAGGAAACTGTTTGGTCTCTTCATTGGGGTGAATTGTGACCTCCGTTAGACTCCATTAAGTATAGTTGACCACAAAGTTTAGCTCTCTCCACGCAGGAATCTTTGAAAATTGCTGTGGATTACAAGCATCAAATTCTCTGAAAAGAGAGACAACATGTTCCCCTTCTGTCGAATCAGTTCAAAATCTCACTATGGGATATGCAGTCCTGTGTTCCCTATTCGCTGAAACCCTCTTCAATCACGCCTGGAGCCGGGAGAACTTTGCATGGCTGACCCCGCCCCAGCCCAGCCTATAAAGGCTTCTGTAATGCAGGCCCATTTCATTCTTTTCACTCTTCACTGATTTATTTGCAAGGCCTTCTGCAGTGTTCCGGTAGAACCTAGCTACCTAGCTTAACTGTTCCATTGGAAAGTTAACAGCTTTCCTCGGGGCGTTAGGTTGCTTTTTCTTCCTCACAGGATGCTGATTCAGGCTTCGCTCTTACCGAACGAAGTTCTCTCCCTAGCTACTTTGTCTTGTGCCCTTTGGGTGCCTCGTGAGTTTTGTTGCAAGCTGGTGGGTAAGTTTTCTTTGCGTACGCCACCATTGAAGTGCTCCCCTCTTTTACATGTGATTATTTGGGTTTGGAATGCGGCTTACGTTGCTTTTGGTTGGTTTAAGTCTGTCTTCTGACGACACACTGTAGATGTAGATGTTAGAACCTGCACTGTACCTCCCAATTCAAAGAAATGTCTTGTTCCAGACTCAAACGCAAGCTCTTATGACCCTGACATGAAACCAACACTGACACAAAAATCTAAACTCATCAGACATGTCACTGTTGAGTGGGTTCTTCACTGACGGATGATGAGCAACCTAAAGGATATCAATATCATACAATCCTCCTGTGAGCAACAGCAGGGATACGTGCTAATCAGAAACGGTGTGAACCCAAACTAATTTGTAATTCAAATGTTGTTATGCTCTTACAGTATGTCTAAGAATCAATACAAATGTCAGTAGAAAGTGACATAAGGAGAAGAGTCTGGTAATTGTCTGTGTGAATGGATCTCTAAACTTTTGCACTTGTCCTTGCGTTGTGATTATGTATCACTGGTGGCTGCAACACTGTAATTTCCCAATTTCCCAAGGATCAATAAAGTACCTATCTATCTATCTATCTATCTATCTATCTATCTATCTATCTATCTCTATCTATCTATCTATCTATCATATAATTACAGACCTCCTTCATGGTTCCATCTCTTGTAGTCTTTCTATTTATCACACACAAACACACGCTAGGGTGTCACACAGCCTTTGGCCCTTGGCGTATTAACACACACACACACCGGGGAGCTCACTGTCTATATCAGCCCACTGACGGTCATGATGGCCAGAGAGGAGAAAGATCCAAGCAACCAAAGCCAGAACTCTGTCAGAGTTTTGTCTCCACCACTAATCTAGATTTATTTTGTCACCAAATTCAAAAAAGAAAATTCCATATTAAGTAAGGTTCACACTGTATTTTAGTTGTCGACGGAGGGACAGATCGATAGATGATGTCATTTGACAGACACAGAGGCGAGGTGTTGTATGTGAATGATAACAAGTTCTGCTATTTGATGCACTGTTAGCCCTTGAGCTGTGCTGTCAAGGTAATCACATCTAGGTGACCAGAGTATGTGTCCCTTCACGGGACAGGGTAAGAGCCTGACAAAATTGCAGGAACATTCTGATTCTACCATGGAGTGATTCAGTGAGGAAATTTGAGCTGATCAACTTCAGATCCGTCTCCGTTTTCACAGTTTAGTCCCGACCTCTGGGAACAGCCCTCATCCCTCCTTCTCAGACCATGCTTCCTTTATCTCTTTTTTCCTCCATCCCTCCTCCATCCCTCCCTCACTTTTACTCTGTCTCGCTTCTATCCCCGTTCTCAGTTCACGGTGGTCCCTACAGAACAGAGGATATGTTATCGTCCAGTTCATGGGTTTATCGCTCCATTTTGTCATATGCACCCTTTTCTCTCCATCCCTTCTCACCTCATCTCACTTTATCTCAGCCGCCTCATCTCGCATTCTCAGCCGATGCATATCCCTCCCTCTCTCTCTCTCTCTCTCTCTCTCTCTCCCTCCCTCCCTCCCTCCCTCTCTCTCTCTCTCTCTCTCTCTCTCTCTCTCTCTCTCTCTCTCTCTCTCTCTCTCTCTCTCTCCCTCCCTCTCTCTCTCTCTCTCTTTCCAGACGGGTCTTCCTTCTGCCAGCCATACTGTATGACCATTGAGTACAAGCCCACCTGTGTAAACAGCCAAGTAGATCCGGTCTGTCTCTGGCCTGTCTCTTGGCCATACACACCCTGTTCTGTTTTCTTGGGCATGTAGGATCCAGAGGCAGAGCCTGACAGAGGGGTTTCCCTCCATCTCCCCTGAGACACATTTGTTTTGTTACTGTTTTTCTCTCTCGCTCTGTTGGCCTTCGGTTGTCACCCATATTCACAGTACCGTTGGCTAGAGTACATCCCAGTGTTGTTACTGGTGCCTTTGAACCCAACGGAAATGTTGAACGACCTTCATAAGCACGCTATTTCGTGAGCGTCCTCCACTCTGCGAGAATCTGGGCCGATTTCCTCTCTGCGCCTTAGGAAATCCATTTGATATTACTGCCAGACAGGCAGGCCCGGACTGAAAAGACAAGGCAGTAGATTTAGAGCTTGTGGCGCCCTTTTCCAGAGAAACCTCAGCAGTGAATGGCGATCACTCCCCTGCTTATTGGACAGCATGCTCGTGGACTGAACGGGACAGCTGTGAGTTCAAATATTTACACTAAAGACAATCTACACTCACAGGGTTTTTTTGTGGAAGGAGGGAATCTACTGTTATAAATTAGCTGGTAGAGAGTTTCTGATATGTGTGTTAAGTATTCAATTTAAAATGTAGTCTGATTTGCATTTGCGAACTGTTCACACATGTTCACACCTATGATGTAACCATCTAAAAAGTAATGTTATTTGTTATCTATCACAAGGGAGGAAAAGGAGCATGTGTTTTCTAGGTGTTTTCAGCACAGTGTCTGAGAAATAAAGGAGTTGTCAGAGTTAGATAATGTCTTATGGTAACAGAGAAACCTTGCCAAGAGTCCTTTTCCACTGAAACTGCTTGATCACTTCCCCACTCACTCCCCCCTGCTCGACCTGCAACAGTGGTTAGGGCCGTTAACCCACTTTGTCTCCCTGTCGGCCATATGGCTGAGTGAGCTCTCCAAAACACACACACTCAGTAGCCAGCTCCGGTTGGAGAGGTGTTCCAAACCGGAGCGGGCTGTTCTGTTTCTCTTCACCTCCGCTCCTCCGGGGAGGAAAGCTGTGAGCCACTCGATCCCGCCCTCCCGGGAGCAGTATAGGTGTTGAGTCGACAGGAGAGGTCGCGGCGGAGGTCCCTGAGCAGTTAGCGCTGTTGTCGTTGTGAAAGGGAAAACCGAGAGAATGTGTCGAGTGTTTAGCATGTGGGAAGTCGGAGCCACAGGGGTGATACCTGACCACGGCTATGGAAGCGTATTTAGATTGGTACGGTGCAGTGCTCTCTCTGTCTCTGTCACTCTGTCTCTCTCTCTGTCTCTCTCTCTCTCTCTCTCTCATCCTCATTCTTTGCACAGTGCAGTACCTGATTCCACAGACCGTCTGGAGAGCTAATGGATGTTGGTTACGGTGTTGGTTACGGTGCGGTGTGTACTCAGGAAACCAACCATAGCAACCTCGCACAGTGCATATCCCATAGTAACTAGGAAACAGGGCGTACAAAGCTGTATATGTGGAGTGATTTTAGTGTTAACAACACAGGTATAGTGGCAACTTTATGCTACCAGCAAACAGTGAGCGGACATAACCTCATTCTTCCATTGAACATCCAATCCCCCCCCCCCCCCCCCACACACACACACACTCCCAACTGCAACCACTAACCACACCTCCAACCTCCACCCTCCAGCCTCCACCCTCCACCCTCTAGGTTTCACTCCCTGCAGTAATAATCACCCAAGTCTTGTGCAGGGGAGGGACCCCTTGATGTGCAGGGATGTGATGTTACATAATAGGTGGGAAGTTATCGGTGAGTGTCAGGAAGGGCCGTGTCTGTCTACAAGTGAGCTAGTTGATTAGGCATGTATCAGTCCCTTCACTGCCTCAAAGAAGACGGGAGAGAGAGGAAGGAAGGAAGGAAGGGAAGGGAACAGAGGGGGGGGAGGGAGGGAGGGAGGGAATCAAAGGGCCTTGCAGCAAGAGGCCCTACGGCCCCAGCAAAGCCTGCAGGCACCGGGCGGCTGCAGAACGGGCTCATCTGCCATTCAGTTTCATCTGCAGTACGGTTCTGAGGACTTTTCTGTGACCCCGGCGAAGCTGTGGGTGTCACCGGCTCCTGGCGGAAAGGCGGCCATAGAGACTGCCTGCAACGGGCATCAAAGCTAGAGAGCTTTGGTGTAAGGAGGGAGGCTGGCTTGAATTAAGCAGCGAATTTGCGCCTTTCAGATTGAAATAATAATAATAAAAAGAGACTTTGTCATGAGCCTTTGTTTCGCTGTTTACGTAGATCAAATCCAAATGTTAGATGTCGATGACGTCCTCCTCATCCCTCACTCCCTCCCTCCCTCCCTCCCCAACCTGTTTCTCCACAGCGTTTGAAGTCCTCCTACCGCTTGTCAGAATCCATGCTTAATTTGAACATATCTGCCATGCTCCTTTTATGTATTTTTCATATTCATATGATTCATCTTTAATGCTCTCAGGACCACAGAAATTAATCATTTTATATAAGCTGACTATATCAAAAGAAAGTGAAAACCATTTTGGCACTTGTGTGTGGAAGAAAGACGCAAGCAAGCAAGGCCGGGGTGGAAAGGAAGGCAACATTGGAAACGTTGAGTCTGTGAGACGTTGAGGTGGAGTGGTAGAGGGCTTAGGGGTGGAGGGGTAGAGGGCTTAGGGGTAGAGGGCTTAGGGGTGGAGGGGTAGAGGGCTTAGGGGTGGAGGGGTAGAGGGCTTAGGGGTGGAGGGGTAGAGGGTTTAGGGGTGGAGGGGTAGAGTGTTTCGGGGTTGAGGGTAAGGCCTGTGGCTCGTGGCAGAGTAAAACCACAGGAACATAATGTTTTCATCACTGAGTTATCTTACGATCAAGGCCCCTGTCGGAAAGAGAACTGAGGTGGCTAAGTGACCTCAGACATTAAAGCACGTGGGGATTCAGGGCTCAAGACAGAGTTCAAGACAATTTGGGCTTTTTAAATTTATTTTCCCTCAGTGTTCATATTATATGAAATCAGCTAATGCTTAGAGGTTTTCTCCATACACAAATACTACATGTGTCAGACAGGTGAAGATCTGGAGTCTTTTGGCCACATATTCATAATATTTTGATTGGCCAGGAAATGTAGCCCATGTGCAAGCCACAGTACGCACTCCAGAAAATGTTGAACCACTGAACAAGGGCTTTTCGTATAGGCCTACAGTAAGCATTTGCTGAATGTAATTACAGTAGATATTACTGTAGATATGTAATGTAATTAGGTAATGTTCATATTTTCTTACATTTCTTGATGCAGTCACAACTGTGAACATTATTGCCTATATTAATTAGAGGAGATTAACATAATGTTGATACATTTTTTAGCTATTCACATGAGGTCGTTTCACTCGTAAAATCCGAAAGCATAGTTTCAGGTAAGAAGGAGCGACCATCTTAGCTGTGCTTTGTGCGATGTGAACCTCAAACCATGATTCATGTTCCCCAATGCTTTGTTCTATCCTCCTCTAGTGTAGTTTGAACGGTTCACTGGCAGGGATAATTTGTCGACATGGCCCCTGTAAGCAGGGCATTTACTACCCTGGCTGCTCCCTGATTACCCCTGCTGAAACATTAAACCCGCAATGTGGCTGTTTAGCTTAGCGCTGTCGCTGACTAAGCACTTCCATGTTGCTTTTTTATTGCCCTTTTCAAGACTTTCTGGTCATCAGTAAAACCGGATTCTGTGTATTTAGAACAATGGAAAGTTGTGTGTATATTTTTTTATGTAGATAATCTGTGCTCCCCTTCTCTCATTCCATGATGTTCTGTGATCCTGTTGAATTGGCTAAGCTCTGGGATTCAGACCCTATCACCAGAGGATATTTGGTCTAATCCATTTGGTGGGTAGAGTGAATGAGAAACAGCACAGTACTCACAAATTAAACTAGCCTCAGTGGATGGAACGTGGGCACTTCGGGGTTGTATCAGGGTTTCATTAGTGTGATGCACGGTCTAGAATCTGATCTGACTGACATCAGCTTCTATCTGGACTTTGTCAGAGACTCTCAGTCAGATCAGTCTTATAGGACTTGACACCCCAGCTGTTGGAGATGAGGCTCTGTACCAAATCTAACCTGAGGTCGATAATTATTACTGTATGTAGTATGCTCCTGGTAATGATGTCATGGTGTTCTGTATTGAATGTGTCCTGTCATTTTGCCCTTAAAACATTGACTCAGTTACACTGCATATTGCTACTACATCTGTCTGCAAAACCTATTTGTTTTACTATTAATTTAATTAGCATGTGTTAAGTATCATTTCCCTGTTAGCGACAATAAAGTTCTATTTATTGATGACAGATTGATGGTGATTTAGATTAAAAAAAGTGCTGTACACTCAACCTTAGCACCCTGATGTATCACCATGATTGCAGTTTCATAAGGAGACAATCATGCTTACTAGGCAAGTGGATCACATTACACTGCATGGATTTCGTTCTGTTAAAAGAAAAAAAGAAGCCATTTAGAAACGGAGCTCCTATGTAAGGCAGATTTCCTCCCCCTCAATCTACGACAGGCTTTCACGGGCCTCCAACATTAGGGTAATAGAGCTTACAGCCTGCTAGCTTAGCCAGGCATCTCCCAGCTGAAGAAAGCCGGCCAGTGTGGTTAGTTCATAAATTTAATCTCCTATTGTAAGGGCAGAAGCATGGGCAGGGGCCTCCATGGTGATTTCTGGTGAAATGTAGGAGGAATGTGCTTAGCAACGTGGTTTGGTGCCACCCCATATTCAGTCCGCTCTTTGTCTTTAAGCTTTAGAGGGCGACGTGTTTGCTTTTACATCAATCCTCTGTTATTGCACCCTGGAATGCCAGTTGTACCCCAATATATGCACACTCTGCACACCTGATGCCCATACTGTGCATGTTGTTATTTAGGAGAACCATTAGGAAACCATAACCTAGCCAACATATTGAGGACACACATTGCTGCTTTTTATTCTACATAACATGCATCCTACATCCTAGTGGTTCTACCCAGAACCAGTAAGTGCTGCTGATGCATTGCCAATCACACAGAGCTCCGTCAATCCTCCTGTGGAAGGCATGTTGACAGCTAGAGATCCTAATGAGTCCTTACAATAGCCGCAGCCCCCTGAAATATGTACACTATAATTCATTTCCCACTCACATCCTGTTGCCCGTTGATCCTTATTAATTTTTCCCCCCTTTACTCCCACACAACCCAGAGGTAGCCAGGCAGGCAGGCAGATCACTGGGAGGAGTGCAGAGTGGAGCTGAGGGAGGGAGAGAGAGAGGGGATGGGGTTAGGGAGAGGGAGAGAAGGGAAGGGAAGGGAGGAGAGACAGAGTGAAAGGAGAATGGGTGAGAGAGGAAGACAAAGAGAGAGAATTGAAGGAGAGGTCCAAGTGAGAGAGAGAGGGAGCGAGGGATAGGGCTGGTTGGATGAAAGGAGGCCCGGGCCGTGCAGCTGTAAGAAATGAGAGAAACACAAATAAACAAGATTTTTACTGCATGCAGACACAGAGGCGTAAAGTGAAATCTGTTTCAAGTGTGTGTCGGGGCCAACGAGAGACACATGTGGCACTTGTGTGCCAGCCGATCTGGCCACCGACTCTTTGTTGTTTCCGACATGAGAAGTCAGAACAGCTGGATGAAGTTTATGCTCTAGTTCACTCCCACTGGGTCCTGTTTTTGCCCTTTCCACATCTCACTAAACTTTTTTTTTTTCCACTGACTGCGGTGTCTTTTGTCATCCTTGTAAGGAGGGGCCAGCTGTCGAGTTTAATATCAGCATGAGGTTGAGCTCAATTGAATTGAAACCTGTTTCATTTCATTCTGCTACACCTCATCGGTCATGTGTGAGCATGTAAACACACCTACTGCAGTACCCGGCATCAGTCACATCCCTCCTAAAGACCTCTACACCCCCACTGCCCCCCTGTACAAGTTTCTCTGCCGTCAATATAAAAATAAAAAAAATCTCTTCTAGCATTGTGACTGCCAATGGCCCCTGGTCTGAACATTGATTACTTTATCTTATGATGACTGATGGATAGATGATTCACTTACTTAAACAGATGTATTTGTTGTAAGTCGCTTTGGATAAAGGCTTCTGCTAAATGCCATAAATGTAAATGTAAATGGTTTTTTTGTAACCAGGTGGAATCCCCTCATAGGTATACAGTATGAAATGAGAGGCTGTGAGTACCTCCCATACACATGGATGCTAGGCTAATCTTTTCTGTACAAGTTTCCCATAGGCTCAGATCTAGGATCAGCTTACCCTTCTCAAATACTAACACTCACCATTATACTGGGAAAAAACACATATGGTTTCAAATCAGTGTCTTCATCTTGCTCCCCTGTTCTCCTGCATCTCCCGGGCCTGATCCAGGTCTAGGTCACCTTGCTCTCATCCAGAGTCAGGGTGGCCAGGAGACTGGGAAGGAGAAGCCATCATTCCTCCAGTCAATCTCCCACTCCTCTACAGGGAGACAGATGGATGAACACAACTACTGTCATGGCGACTCGCCCTGCTACAAGAGTATGCACAGCACACCACTGAGTTACTGGCTGGAGATCATCTCATGACTCATCTTTCTCTCTTTGGAACAAAACATCTCTGTCTTTAATCATCATGTCCAATGTTTAGAGGTAAATGGGTTTATGGACATAGCGTTGGAATTCAGACCAACAGTAGGAGAATTTTAATTTTTTTCTTGTCTTGTAATTGAATACCAATTGCCGGACACTAGTTGACTTGACTGTCTGACAAGGCCGTGGCATGTGTATGTAATCTCTGTCTCTCATATATACAACACCAGACAAACAAACAAGCAACATGAAAACAAACAGAATCCAAATGTAGTAAAGTAGTCAGGTTTTCCCACGTCTCTGAGAGAGCAACAATGTGTACTACAGATGGTCCCTGGAAGGCCCATGTCATAAGCCTGTGGTGACCACAGTACTGTACCCGGGTTGGGGTCAATTAGAATTTAGATTCTCTCAATTTGAATTGAATTAATGAGTTGAAAAATCCTCATGGAAAACTGCTTGTTCTTGAATTTAGTGAATTAAAATTAAATTGACCCCAGCTCTGCCCAGGACAGGTTTCAATGTATCCTGCATATCAAACTGTATACGCTCATAGTTGGAGAGGAGAAACTTCTACTGCACCCCAAATGTCCGCATTGGCCGCGTCCGAATCAAAGATCAAATCAAACAGTCCAGGACTGTTTGTGGGGCAGCCAGATGTTGTCCCTCACATACAGTTTATGTAGGCCGCTTAGCTGACGCTTTTATCCAAAGCAACTTACATTCCAGTGAGTGCATACATTTCAGTATATATGGTCCCAGCAGGAATCAAACCCACAACCTAAGCGTTGTTAGCGCCATGCTCTACCAACTGAGCCACAGAGGACCACAGTATACACTCACCGGCCACTTCATTAGGTACACCTGTTCAACTGCTCGTTAATGCAAATATCTAATCGTGTGGGGGATATTTTCTTGGCACACTTTGGGCCCCTTAGTACCAATTGAGCATCATTTAAACACCACAGCCTACCTGAGTATTGTTGCTGACCATGTCCATCCCTTTATGACCACAGTGTACCCATCTTCTGATGGCTACTTCCAGCAGGATAACGCACCATGTCACGAAGCTCACACCATCTCAAACTGGTTTCTTGAACATGACAATGAGTTCACTGTACTCCAACGGCCTCCACAGTCACCAGATCTCAATCCAATAGAGCACCTTTGGGATGTGATGGAACGGGAAATTCGCATCATGGATGTGCAGCCGACAAATCGGCAGCAATGATGCTATCATGTCAATATGGACCAAAATCTCTGAGGAATGTTTCCAGCACCTTGTTGAATCTATGCCACAAAGAATTAAGGCAGTTCTGAAGGCAAAAGGGGGTCCAACCCGGTACTAGCAAGGTGTACCTAATAAAGTGGGGAGTGTGAGTGTATGTCATTCAATATAAACTGCCATGTCGTGGGTGGAAAGGTTGAGACTGGGGCTCCAGTCAGCGTGTTTCACACATCCGCCACACCCCACTTTAGCACTCGCCTCCTCGTCATCAGGGGAGTCGGGGTCCCCTCCTGTTATTCTTACCTGAAAAGAGAGATATCCGTCACTAAGTGATCCGTAAAAAAAACATGCTTTGGAAAACACATCATCATTATCTCTCTCTCTCTCTCTCTCTCTCTCTCTGCCTCTCTGCTAAGAACAATTGTGTCTATTGCCTTTATTCCACACCTCAAGGTCAGTCTCAGGGGGGGAGACTGAACCTCTGACCTTCCTGAAGGGAAGTAGCTCCAGGAGGGAGAGGGGGATAGGGATGAGGGAGAGACCCACTGTTATCATACACACTACAGGGCCTCCTTAGCGTTTTTCCGCCACAAAAAGGCTTAACTTGTTAACTTCAGTATGTGCTTAACCATAGAAAAGGTCTTTCTCCTAATGCATTGTGAGATTTGGAAGAGAGGTTTGGATAGGAACACAGAACAAGCCTGATCTCCATAACAGTTGATCGAACCAAATGAAATAATTAATGTCACAAAAATACTAATTGTTAGAAGTTTCAAATGGTACTGTAGTTGATGTTATGTGTGTGACTGAGTGAGCTCTCTGGTCTGGTGGTACAGTATACGCACGACTTCCCTGACACAGAGATTACAGACACACCTGGGAGAGGAGGAGAGGGAGAGAGACAGAGAGAGAGATGGAGACTCACATCCTTACAGGTTGACCCAAACCCCCCTTGTAGTCATCACCCATGAGTGCACTGTTGCATGTCAGCAGCTCCTTGGAGAGATAGAGATGAGAGAGAGAGAGAGATAGAGGGAGGTTAGAGGGAGAGGGAGAGCAAAAGAGAGAGAGGGATGAAGAGAGAGAGAAATGGGAGACAGTGGCCCCCAGCCTCTAAATATAACATGATGGTGGGGTGCTATCACCCCAGTTATCTACAGGGAGGGTCAGTGGGTATACAGAGAATGAGTGGGTGGTCTGGCTTCATCTTTATGTAACCGTCTGGCTTCGCCTCACAGACACTGACGTATAGTGCTAATGATGTTAATGTCGTCTGACAAATCGGATAGGGAGCCCTTTGATTCGGACGCGGCCAATGCGGGCGTTTGGAGTGCAGGAGAAGTTTCTCCTCTCCAACTATGAGCATATACATATATACAGTTTGATATGCATGATACATTGAACGGGCAGGAAATACATTTGAACTGAGTGGTGAAGCCTGTCTCCAGACTGAGTAAGTTAATTTAACCTCGTTTAACTCAGTGTGTTGCTGGTAGTATTGCTGTGGTTATCCTGCCTGAAGCCCTGGGACCTTGTTTCTGTTGAAAACAATCTGCTTGAAACCAATTGCTGTCAATCTCCAGTGGGAGAAACTTCTCTGCGAGGTATTTAAGTCCCTACTCAGCTTTGACTAGAACTAAATACATTTGGACTGAGTGGTGAAGTCTGTCTGGTCGTTAACTGATCGTTTGATGGGAGGGGCAGCAACCCTGCTAAGTCATCAGCAATTACAGAATCTGCACTTCTATCCTGACGGTCAAAGAGCGACAGCCTCTGCGACAACCTCCTGACAGGAAGACAAAGGAGTCAATCTGTGGAGTTCATTGAGGAAGGCCTGAGAGGATGTCCAAACTACAAAGTATTGTTATTCTATTTGATTATTTTTTTCACTATTCTGAGTGTATTGAGTGCTACTTACATCCTGTATTGCCCACAAACCCTCTATCTCTATACCGGCAAATATCACAATGTGCTTTCTCCCCATTCGTGTTATTTCATCCCTCAGGAGGAAACATAGACGCTACACCCCCCCTCGCAACCCATCTAATCTAGTCTACCCACCATGCTCAACTGACCATGACCTCACTGTTGCGGGAGGACTTTGGAACTGCCAGTCTGCCGTCCGGAAAGCAGAGGCTATCTCAGCTTACGCTTGCTTGATGTCCCTCCACTTCCTTGCTCTCACAGAGACAAGAGGATTACACCAGAAAACACAGCTACTCCGACAGCCCTCTTTGATGCCTACTCCTTTTCTCATTCCCCTAGACTCTGGTTGATGGGGAGGCACAGGACTCCTCATCTCACCTAAGTGGTCACATAATGTCCTTCCGTTGTCCATATTCACCTTCAAATGTCATGCTGTTTCTGTCACCTCCCCTGTCAAGCTTCACATTGTTGTTATCTATCGTCCCCCAGGTCAGCTTTGCCCCAGGTCAGCTTTTACTTAGAAGAGATACATGTCCTTCTCAGCTTCTTCCCTGAGGACGGCACACTGCTCTCACTACTGGGTGACTTCAACATCCAGTCAGAAAAGCTTCACTCGTCTGGAGTACTTGACCTTCTCTCCTCCTTCGACCTTACCCTGTCCCACTCTCCGCCAACTCATAAGACGGGCAATCAGCTCAACCTTGTCTTCACCAGATCCTCCCATACCTACAACCTTACTGTTACCCCTCTTCCAGTTTCTGATCATCATTTTGTATCCTTCTCCCTTCCCCTCAAATCCACCCCCTCCCAGTCAGTCTCTACCCACACTTTATCCTCTCGTCGCAACCTGAGTACCCTCTCCCTCACCGCTCGTTCTTCCTCTGTCTTATTCTCCCTACCCTCTGTTGAATCCTTCTCCCTTCTATCCACTTCCTCCACCCTACTGTCCACTCTTTCCTCATCCTTCGACTCTCTGTCCACTGACCTCAAGGCCAACACGATCCTCTCCACGCGCTCCTTGGCTGTCTGAAACCCTGCAAGCTTTTAGAATAGGGCTCCAGGCAGCTGAGAGGAAATGGAGTAAAACCGGCCTCCCTGATGACCTAAAACCTTATCTCTCTCCTCCTCAACTACACCTCCTCTGCATCAGCTGCTGAAGCTTCTTACTACCATTCCAAAATTCAATCCTCTGCCTCTGACCCAAGAAAACTGTTCTCCACATTTTCCTCACTCCTCAACCCACCTCCTCCCTCCTCCCTGTCTACAGATGACTTTGTCACCTACTTTGAAAAGAAGGTTGATGACATTAGCAGCTCTTTCTCTCTACCTCTCGCCAACACTGCTACCACTCCTCCCAAACCCACTGTGCTACACTGAGTCTCTGGTTTATCAGCTCTTTCCCCCCTCTCCCCTGATGATATTCTAAAACTGGTCACATTCAAGCGGGCAACCACCTACCCACCTACCACCTACAATCCTATCCCCTCCCCCTTTCTCCAATCCATTTCCAAAGACCTCCTTCCGTTCCTTACCACCATAATCAATTCCTCTCTATCCACAGGATATATCCCAGCTGCCTTTAAGACAGCCAGAGTCAAGCCTCTTCTGAAGTAACTCTTGACCCGTCTGCTGTCCATAATTACAGACCTGTATCCCTTCTCTCCTTCTTATCTAAAACCCTTGAACATGCTGTCTCTAACCAACTGTCTCACTATCTCCTTCAGAACAACCTCATTGACCCTCACCAATCCGGCTTTAAGGCTGGGCACTCTACTGAAACTGCTCTCCTTGCTGTCACGGAGGCCCTCCACTCTGCTCGAGCTTCCTCCGTCTCCTGTGCTCTCATTCTTCTTGACCTGTCTGCTGCATTTGACACCACCTGATCCTTTTCTCAACCCTCTCAGAACTGGGCATCTCTGGCTCTGCACTCTTCTGATTTGCATCCTACCTGGCGGATCGTTCTTACCAGGTGACGAGCCCTCCACGAGCCCTCACCACTGGGGTCCCACGGGGCTCCATCCTAGTCCACCATCAGACCTCTGCAACTCATCCAGAATTCTGCCGCCCGTCTGGTGTTCAAACTCCCCAAATTCTCCCATGTCACCGTCCTCCTTCGCACCCTTCACTGGCTACCGGTAGCAGCTTACATCAGATTCAAGACCCTGGTGCTCGCCTACTGGGCGGCAAAGGGAACAGCCCCTCCCTACTTGCAAGCAGTGGTCCTCCTAAAGACCTCTTCATCCCCACTACCCCCCTGTACAGTTTCTCTACTGTAAATAAAAATAAAAATAAAAAATAAAAAAAGTAATTCTTCCTTCTTCTAGCATTGTGACTGCCAATGGCCCTTGGTCCTAGCATAGATTTGTTTTTCTTATGATGACTGATGTATAGACGATTCACTTACTTAGACAATTGTACTTGTTGTAAGTTGCTTTGGATAAAGGCGTCTGCTAAATGTCTAAAATGTAAAAGTAAATATCGTGCTCTATTGAAACCAAAGTTCTTATTTTTTAAACCCAGAGTTTCAAGTGACAATTACTTCTAGGAATGCCCCGCAAAACAGACTAAACACACAGGACTGGGGTTTGGGTGTATTCATGTGAACGGGAAATGTGGCAAATTCTTCCACATTTGTCACGGTTTATTGGAATAATATACGTGTTTTGGACATTCAGCCAGGCTTTTAGGTAAATTAACATGTCAAGACTACATGTACCCAAAAAGACAAGATGACAGATTTTCAATCTCGTGAAAAACAACTTTGTTTTAAGGGAGTGCCTCACTTTTGCTCACTTTTTCTGGATGCAAACTCACAGTTTCCCACTGCTCTGAAACCTGACACCACCACGTCATTCTGCCATGGATGCTATTGGCAAGCACCCACCAGGACACAGCCTGCAAGCATGATCAGGGATTTTTTTTCTGGACCTTTTAGTAAAGTCTCCTTGGTTTAATGTTAATTTGACATTTATTTTGTATAAATACACAGGAATTCTTTGTAACAAGCTCTCATAAAAGGATCAAAAGTAAACATGCACAGATATATAGTACAGACAATAGTCAACCGAAAAACAGCACAGGAATTAGGCAGTCCACTGCAAACAAGCTAAAACCTTTCCAAAGTTTGACCTGTAAGATAAAAACCGCTGCACACCTACAGTATCCACTCAAACAAGACTATTTGATTCAGGACACACAGAAGGATATTTCTAACATTGTCATCATGATCTGCCCTGATTTTAAATGCCACAAATGTTTATTAAAAAACTGTACTGGCTGGGGTCAGTGGTCACCAAACCTGTAGGCCTGGTTTATGTTCCAACCTAACACCCAATACACTAAGTGATTATTGTTAATCAAGGCTTTGATGATCAGTTGGACCAGGTGTGTAAATACTTACTAGTTGATAAGTTGATTCAAGGGTGTTAGCACTGGGGTGGGCAGGTTGTGCCGGACCAGGACTGAAGAACAGTGTCTTTTTGTGTTTTTTATTTTTTATTTGTTATTTCACTCTTATTTGTTGGTCTTTCAGGTTTCACACAACAGGCTCATTCAGGAGATGAACCACCCTACAGCTGGACCGATCTCTGTCCCAGGTCAGTGAGTTAAAGCCACACTCAGTAATTGCTGCATACCATCCATCAAAAAGTGAGAGACTAACAAAACATAAACTAATGTAAATGCAAATAGCACTTGATTTCAGTCCTTCCAGGTGGGGCTATTCTAATGAATGTCCTAATGTCATACACAAACAAATGTCTCTCATTCAGCATCTTACGGCTGGTCAGCAGCCAACACACAAACGCAGACTATTCACCGATCTCTCGCAGGTTCATGCGTTGCCTCAGCAGTGGATGAAGACAAAATGTAAATACGGATGAATGAAGAACGGCCTGGCCGTGCTTTAATGGATCACAACTACAGTGCCCTCCATAAGTAATAAGGATGAATGAAGAACGGCCTGGCCGTGCTTTAATGGATCACAACTACAGCGCCCTCCATAAGTAATAAGGAAAGAGGAAGCATTTTGTCTTCTTTTAGCTCTATACTCCAGTATAGGTTGGATTTGAAATAAAACAATTATTATGTTTTCAGCTTTAATTCAATGTTCAGATTGGTTTCACCATTTAGAAATTACAACCCTTTTTATAAATAGTCCCCCTATTTCAGAGCACCAAGATATTGGAAAATTGGCTTGACAGGTATTTCTGGTTAGTAAGATGTGTTCTGTCACATAATTTGTACATAAGAGAACTGTCAATGTCTAGTATTGACTCTAGGCTTTGCATTTGCCTTTGGAGTCTGCTATTGGTGTCTGTCAACATGAGGACCAAAGAGACATCAATGAAACTCAAGGAAGCCATTATGGGTCTGAAATATCAGAAAAATCAATCAGACACATAGCCAAAACCTTAGACTTACCAAAATCAACACTTTCTAATACCATTAAATATAGAAATAAAGAAAATTGAATTACGACGTACCACCTCATACTTCATCACACTGTACAGTAAGACAATGACCCCAAACATACTGCCATAGTAACTAGGGAGTTTTTCTGGCCAAAAAGCAGAAAGGTATTAACTGACCAAGCCAATCGTCAGATATAAATCCAATTGAACTTGCATTTAATTTCCTGATGATAAGATTTTAGGCAAAAAAGAACTCAAAACAAACAACTGAAAATGGCTGCAGTCCAGACCTGACAGAGCATCACGAGAGAATATACCCAGCGTCTGGTGGGGTCAATTGGGTCGCAGACTTCAGGTACTTATTGCATGCAAAGGATTGTCGACCAAATACTAAACATGGCTGCTTTATTTTAACATTATATTACTTTTTCCAATACTTTTGGAGCTCTGGAAGCAGGGGAGTTATAAAATGTTTAGAAATGTTTTGTTTGGTTGTGGCTCCTTTCTACCTGTGTGACTTCTGTGAGAGGTGCTACTGGGTCAACCAATGGGAATTCAGGATGCTGTAAACAATGGCAATGTTGCGTTTGGTGATATATTCATAGAATTCTTAAAATATTATCTACATCATACATTCTAATTTTCTGTTTGGAACCATGAAATTAAAGAAAAACGTGGAGCTCTGGCAAGTCCAAAGCTTCCTTTTCATATATCTAGCATAAATTATCGTGATTGTTACAAATTCCAATTATTTTGGAAGAAAAGGAGGTATTTGACCCATGACTGGAAGAAGATTTCTCAATGAATTCTAAATGGCCTTTACTCCACAAATTGAACCGTGCTTCACATCAGCCAGTCCCCAGAGAGATAGCCCCCACAATCAGTGGTGGGGCTTTGATGGCTTCAATGTGTTGTTTACCATTGTGTATCCTGAACATTGTTGTGCCCATATGAGCCAAATCAAGGATAATTGTGAAGAATGATCCACAAAGACAGAAAGAAACCACAACAGACACCTAGTCCTGTGTCACGCCGTCTGATCAAGCATCCTTCCAACATATACATTACATCTCTGAATAACTCCTTTCTCTCTGATCTTCCCCCTGTGATTTGCATAAAACCAAATCGTCTGAGAGCGGGGGTCTCTTTTGGGAGTCGAGTGAGGGGTCCTAGTGCATCAGAAGTTCAGGCCCATTCAACATGTGGACAACCCTTCTGTTCTCTGCCCAGGCCCAGTCTTGTTTATCAAACACTGGAAAAGAAAGGACAAAAATGTCTGTGTGCTTTTTTAGATCCTCCACCAGTAATTGTGTTGTTTTTTTGTCCTCCTGGTCTCATGAGTGAGACGAGTCTGAATGGGCACAATTATGAAGCCTATCTGGCCTGTGTGCTGGGTGAATAGCCATTAAAACGTGCAGCCCAGAAGAACACTTCTATTGTCTTTCGAGAGGTGGAATTCAAGCAGACAAAAAGAGCAAAATTGGCCATTAGCGTCCGCGGAGAATAGATTTGTAAACATTATGTAATCAGAGTTGGGAGGGAAAGAGGTGGGGGGAGGGGGGGGGGGGGGGTACTTAGGGTTCCAACAGAAGTCACTTAAAATGGCCGCACAGGAGAACAACCAAACAAAAGTGGGATAATTATTTGCCTCCCTCCGACTTGTTGCATTTCATTGATCTGGAAAAAAGATAATGATTGCTAATTGTGTTCAAATAGAAGTACTGTTACGGCATGTAGACGAGAAGGAAAGGAGGTCAGTCAATAGAACCAGAAAGAGTGCTGACCATATCTACCAACAGTGCATATCAACAGGGGTCTTCGTCTGTCTCACCGATATCTGCCATGGAAAGAAAGACCTCTGAGGGTGTTTTTGTGCCGCTGATTGCGAGAAGCTTCCTCATTAACAAGTGTGCAAAACAGTTTATTGTGTGGCATTTCCCAAAATAAACCGCTTTATTTAAACTGATGGGCCTTGAGCAGCGGCTCTTGTTAACTGTGCTGGCCGCTCCATGTGAAGTAGGCCTGTAGCTAAAAGAGACTGTCCAGAAACAATCACCTGGATTAGGCAGAGATTATTCTAGCATTATGTGAATCTGAAACGATGTGTCCGCCATTGAGAGTGGTGTAAACAAACGCTTTCTTTCATACGTGCCCTTGCTTGAACCTACGTAAACTTCATTTCTGTTGGCAATATTCAAGATTTCATAGTTTATTGCCATACCAATATGTTGTTAGGAATTTGATTCACTGCAGCTCATTAAAAAGGCAGTCACATAACACACATACATGTACAATACAAGATGTAATACATACAATTGTTACAGTATGTACTGTAAGTTGTTGTTCAGTTTATCTTAGTGTGCTTAAGAGAGGCACAGCTTCATTATGTTGAGGACATTGAATGGTTGTGGATGCACATAGCCCACTTGGCAGGTGAAGAGTTCTTGGTATGGGTTTAATGGAATAAAAAGATAAGAAATAACTCAGTAATGGAGTCATTCTGACCTGGTTGTAAAGACTTCAAGTCATGAGAGTTAGCCTTTCTCCTACAATATCAAACTTGATTCTATTCACATCTGGTAAACAACTGTTTCATCTCATATTAATCGTCACGAACATACTGTGTGAGTTCAACTCCTGTCATAAATGTTTCTGGTGCTAAACAAATCCTTTCGCTGACCCTCGCTTTGTGTTACTATGCTAGGGTCCCTTCCCACCCTACAGCCTAGGGGCAGTTCCTGGAGTGTCTACAGATCTGCAGGGTGATATCATCTTACTGGGGTGCTTTCTCCTTTCACTTCTACTCCCGTTGACCCTCCACTGTTCAACTAAAAAGCTGCCAGCGGAAAATATGGTCCTTGTTGTCCAGGACACTCAGATCTCAGTGAATTTCTTTGTCTTTGTAGTGGAGGTCCATGGCAGTTCACCACATGACACAATGCGCTTGGGACGTCTGCGGTGAATTGATACATTTCAGTTTCCAATTGGTTTAGAATGTTTGGAGGATTGTTGACATTTTTGTACTTTTGCCCTGAGTGGAAGGCTTGATGTCTCTCTGTGGAGGTTATGTGCGTGGTCAGATGAGGATGTGCGTGGTCAGATGAGGATCAGGATCATGCTATGTAATGTCTATGCATTAAATATAATAACAGCATTTTTATCTCTGTCTATTTTGGAAAATGTCTGCAATTGCAGCCAACTGCAGAAAGAAAGAACACGAAAACCATTGTGTTCTAGTCACCTGTCAAAAGCTCTCGGTTCAGAAACACCCTGTTACCAAGGAGGACTACTGGACGATTTTCACTTTGCACAAGTAACCGAAAACAGAGCTAAATTTTGTGTTTTTTGTTATTGTAATATCCAATGTATTTTTTGTTAAAATTATTGGATTTTTCTCTTCTTGTTCCTATCGCCTTTCAACCTAGCAGGTGATTTAGTACCCCTGTAGTTTACTTGGCATTAGCTTACTGCTAATGGACCTCAAATCTGATGGTCCGTCTCATGTAATTTAGGGAGCGAACACACTGTAGGGCTCATAAATATGTTGTCAGACATATCCCATTACCCAGGCAGTTTTATAGTTAAGATTTAGAGCCCAAATCCCCTTTCTCTGTGAAAGGTCAGAGATCTTTTAGATTTCTAGTACAGTAATCCTTCTATCAAATCACAAATCAAAAGAAAATAGACTCATAGAAATGGAGTGAATGTATATTGTACGATTATGTCTCCAACTTGTGGCAGATTTGTATTTATCTAGCTATATGTATTTTTGGATTATCCATGGAATGGGTAAGCTGATTTTAGATTTGTACCTAACTTCCACCCAGAGCACAGTGCATACTGGAAAAATAGGATTGCAGTATGGGGTCAACCAGTGCAACATCATAGATCAAACCTCTGTCATATCAAACAGAAAATGCTCTTTGGATGAAAAGGGCAAACACTCTCCACCTCACTAACCCCAGGGACGCTGTACCTCAGTACACGGTTCCTGTTATCTCCAAACATTCTGCAAAGCTCCTACGCTTCTGACGTCAGAGGGAAACTCCCAATGTGGGATGCCCCCCCGCAGGATCACTCTCTATCAAAGAGCTCCTCTGGGCCTGAGGGATCCCTCAGGTGTCTTTACTCTCACATCTGTGTTTCCTCCTCCTCATAACTGCCCCCCCCCCTTACAGAGCATGTAGGTCACTGTCTGGTGGGTTCACACCCCGCTGTGAATCACTGGTAATGAATTAACAGAAAAGTTACCGTATGTACAATTGTATTGTGTTGTGTACTATGTGGTAAAACCGTGATGCATGAATGAATGGAATGATGAAATTGAAGGAAGTGTGTGTGTGTGTGTGTGTGTGTGTGTGTGTGTGTGTGTGTGTGTGTGTGTGTGTGTGTCTGTGCACATGCAAATTGCAGACACCCAAAGAAAAAAGCCAAGCAGCTTGCATGATATTGTGCTGTCACAGCTTGCTGTTATGGGAAGATTATCTGTGTGTGAGAAGACGGTTCTACTTACCATGATCTGTATGACCCTTGTTATATTTTGGGTTCTGTGATTTAATGCTTTACTATAAACCCAAATAAAGTATTCAAGTGTGTGTGTGTGTGTGTGTGTGTGTGTGTGTGTGTGTGTGTGTGTGTGTGTGTGTGTGTGTGTGTGTGTGTGATTTAATGCTTTACTGTGAATCCAAATAAAGTATACAATTTGGATGGGTGTATGTATGTGTGCGTGTAGTTTTCTGTGAGATGTGACTCTTTCACCCAGAGCGTTGTGTGTCCACATCTCGGCAGAGGTGCCCATGAAACATGCATCAGGCTGCTGAAGGGAAGCCAGCGAGGCTAATTAAAGAGAGAGAGAGAGAGAGAGAGAGAGAGAGAGAAAGAGAGAGAGAGAAGGGGTGACTTGTTGCGTGGGATCAAAGAGCTCATGATGAAGATGTACTTCAACTGACAGCTCTGCTTTCATGCTCTGTTGAGCTGCTTTGTGCCGATGCACTGTGAATTATTTGTATATTCCTTTATCTCTCCGTCTCTCCTCTCTTTTCTCTGGCTGTACAGCACACAGAGATACTCATGCATATAGCTGTGTGTTGACTCACACACCAAACAATAGTGCTGCGGTTAGTTTTTTTGGTTGTTTCCTAGAACTGAATTAGCTTTTCCACAAAACCCCTGAGGGTCTCTCGGCCACTTCATGGGCCACTGAGCCCCCGGAACCCAACAGCCTGCTCGTTCTCAGGAGGGCAGGAAGCCCCCTTGCCCTCCATCTCTCTGGCTTTGTCTTCCTGTCTTGCTCCATCTCTCTCTGTCCCTATCTCCCCCACCCCGAAAGGGTTGAATGGGTCTGTCTGCACTGGAGCAATCCATCCCCTCCAGTCCAGCCAAAGACCATAATGAGTTGGCGCTAATCACAGAACTGTATGTACATTGTGTGTGTGTGTGTGTGTGTGTGTGTGTGTGTGTGTGTGTGTGTGTGTGTGTGTGTGTGTGTGTGTGTGTGTGTGTGTGTGTGTGTGTGTGTGTGACTAGAGAGGGGGGGGGGGAGAAATACAGATACGGAGAGAAACAGAAAAGAAAATTGTGAGTGAGAGAAAGAGAGAGAGTCAATTAGAGAGGAGGGATGGGGAGAGATAGAGGGAGAACAGAAAGAGAGAATCAACATCAGTCAGGAGTGGTGGGGAGAGAGAGATTGTTAGAGAGTCTAGAGAGGACTAGGAGAGGAAAGAAGGAAGAGGAACAGAGGTCCCCTCTGTGTGGTGAGATCAGAAGAACCACTGGGAGTGTGCTTGCTGTGGAGTGTCTCCCTCAGATAATGGGGCAGCCTAGCTGAGCCTGGGGCTGGTGCTGAGCCTTGGGCTGGTGCTGAGCCTTGGGCTAGTGCTGAGCCTGGGGCTGGTGCTGAGCCTTGGGCTGGTGCTGAGCCTGGGGCTGGTGCTGAGCCTGGGGCTGGTGCTGAGCCTAGGGCTGGTGCTGAGCCTGGGGCTGGTGCTGAGCCTTGGGCTGGTGCTGAGACTGGAGCAGGTGCTAAGCCTTGGCCTGGTGCTGATGATTGGGGCTGGTGCTGAGACTGGGGCTGGTGCTGAGACTGGGGCTGGTGCTGAGGCTGGGGCTGGTGCTGAGGCTGGGACTGGAGCTGGTGCTTACACTGGGGATAGTGCTGTGGCTGGGACTGCTGAGGCAGGGCCTGGGGCTGAGACTGGGGCTGGGGCTGGGACTTGGGCTAAGACTGGGGCTGGGGCTGGGGCTGGGGCTGAGACTGGGGCTGGGGCTGGGACTTGGGCTAAGACTTGGGCTGGGACTTGGGCTAAGACTTGGGCTGGGGCTGGGGCTGGGGCTGGGGCTGGGGCTGGGGCTGGGGCTGGGGCTGAGGCTGAGGCTGAGACTGTGGCTGAGGAGAACCAGATGTAGAAGAGACAACCAGGGCCCTGCGGCCGCACATCTCCATCAGATCGGGGGAGGGGGGAGGGGGGGTAGAGGATGCGGTGAAGGGCATCGCTCCTAACTGCTGATGCATTGCAACCGCATGCGTCTACACACACACATGCAAGCACACAATCATGAAACCACACGCATCCTCACACACGCACACAATCATGTTTGCCATCCTGTTCTTCCCTCCCTCTTTTTCCATGTTCTCCTACTTTTCATTTCTTCCTTGGAGTGATTTCTTTGTTTGCATCTACTTTCATTGAGACCAGCCTATTTTCCTTTCTCGGCTTTCTCGTGGTTGTGTATTTTTTAAGCCTTACAGTGGGAGTTAGTACAGGAAAATCTGATATTGGGCATTGGTCCCTGGTGGTTGCCATATTTCTGCCAGCCATTGTCTGTCTGTCTGGCTGGCTGTCTGGCTGTCTGGCTGGCTGGTTGGCTGGCTGGCTGGCTGGCTGACTCCTATTTGCAATACCTCCTCCATCCAACCCAGGCTCATAACAGCACAGTTCCATCTGTAACGCTCACTATTAAATCAACTGATTTATTCAATGCTTGCGGAGGAAAAGGCGAGCTGGAAGCAAAGCAGCACTGGTAACGACAAATGTTTGGCAGCCTACCGATTGAAATATCTGTTTCAAGCCTGTCCAAAACATATGGTCTTCTTTGTCACATAAAAAAAATACGGATCGATCATAGAGAACATGGGGAAATGGTTATAAATAGACGGTTGAGACCTTGAATCCCATTGGAGACATGGAGATGTCCCGCTTTCCTCTATTGGCCTGTCTTTACCAAAATCCTTTGTGGTTCCTTGCTAGCCAGCTCCTGAAGCCCATAAAGAACTGCAACCATTGATACTGAACAGTATGTGGTGTGCATGATATATCACACAAACCTTCACAATGAGGAAGGAAACAGCAGCAACGTATCTTGTGTGGTGAAACTAAGAAAATAAGGCATCTTTCATCTTCCTGTGGTATTCTTCCCCTGTGTGTTTCAGCTCTCGGTTGCAGTTTGTCGAACTGCAATTTTTGACATTTATTTGAATTCATGGTTTGGTTTCATAGTTAATTTATGTGTTGTTATGTTAGATCATAAAATCTGACCAGGGCCCAAGGCTTTTCAAACTGCCATATCTAAGTATGAGTCTCAGTCTTGGCCTTAGAAAAGTAATAGCATCACCAATAAGTCTGGCTAAACCATTGATATACTGTATAGGCCTTAATCTGCCCATAGTTTCTGAAAGGGCATAGACAGTTGTTATTAGTATAATTACATAGTTACTACACAGTTATTGAGCAACTTAATGTAAAGTGTGACCCCAAATTGTATCCACTTTTTTTTCCCATATAGGTCCAGCTGTTCGCTTCAGTGGCTTTGACATCAGCAAGCCCACGCCTCCTCCGGTGATTGGCCAGCACACCGTACAGGTTCTGAGGGACACTCTGTCCTACAGTGATGATGTCATCAGTATGCTGCTGGAGTCTAGGACGGTTGTCCAGAATGAAGTTCAGTGAGAACTGAGCAAAGAGCGCTCACACAACCTGTACCAGTGTTCCACAATCCTGGTACTGGACATCTACAGGCTGGAGAGGCTTTTGTTCCAACCGAGCACTAACACTCCTGATTCAACCAATCAACTCATCATCATCATCATGGACTTGTTTTATCGCGATTGCAACCAAGGAAACCATCCTTTTCTTAAAGCCCCAGTTCAACTAGTCACATGCTCCGCCTTGATGATGTAATGAAACCAAGAAATAATTAATGAAAGGTTGCTAGGCGCCTAAGGAGATCCCTTATAAACAATAAGGCCAGCACTCAGGACCCTAAGCCCTGGTTAGCTAATTCTGAGAAGTATTGTATTGTATTTCCCCTCTTATTCAATGGTTGTGTTTGTATAATGAACATGTTGAGTGGGCAAACTATGAAGGAAGAAAAACCACAAATGTAGCAATAGTGACATATTGACGCTTACACATGCATCTTCTGCTTGGAAAACTGTATTTTAGGAACTCTCCCGGGTCATCGATGACGTCACTCTCTGTGATAGTCACTCCATGATTGACCAATATGACGCACTCCTACCTTATGCCTGAGATTTCACTTAGACCATGGAACATACGGAAAATCTATTAAAACATTGATTCCGCCTCTGTTTTTAATGTCATGTTTTTAAGGTCCAATAACGATTTATTGTTGAGCAGTCAAGGAGTTGCTGGAATTTTTTTTTGCATTCTCAGAGATGTTACATGTTTAGCCTGGTACACCTTTGCCTTACGTGCCTTTGCTATATGGAGGTATTTTCTGGACAAAGATTAAGGGTTCTGGACTAAATTGTACTTTTAATGGAGAATGCATTGTATTGATTGCTTTTTAGTCTGAGTGTTTCTTTTACAGGTCTGGGAACCCAATTAAAAAGGTTTAGATTACACACCATAATTAACTATAGTTAGATCTGAGGTAGGTGTTTTGTAAATATGAATGGTAATGACAGTTTTTTATCACTCACCTGAATAGGAAACAAATTATTCCGTTGGGCGGCAGGTGGCCTAGAGGTTAGGGAGGCCGGTTGCTGGTTCGATCCACACCCTAGGAGGGAGCCGGATGTGAGCTGGAAGGTTGCTGGTGTCATATCTAAGGCTCCTACCACTGCTGTTGTGCCCTTGAGCAAGGCCCTTAACTGCTCCAGTGCCGAATATGGCTGCCCTGTGCCCAGAGCTCTCCCGTGTGTGTGTGTGTGTGTGTTGTCTTGGGAGGGATGTGCACGTCAAATTCCTACAATTGATGGCCAAATAAAGAGTCTAATTCTTCTTCGTCTTCTTGCTTGTTCAGAATAGCTACTTAGGCTACTTAGTAACCATTGCGAATGTGCCACGCTTCTGTTCAAAACAAAAGGAATCTGTATTTGAAAAGGATAAAAGGTTTTTCTACTGTAATATGTCACCTGGACCTGGGTTGTCATGTGAAGATTTCTATGTGATGGTTAGTCATCACAGATCACAGTGTTCTTGCTGGATTACGCTTCCTGTTTCTCAAAGGTGAGAAGGCGAGGTGCTCTGAGAGAGACACAGAGTGTTCTGATGTTAATTATGTTCAGATGAAGATGGAAGATGTTCTTGAAAGAGTTCATTCTTACATCTTAATTACAGAATTTTTTAAACATAAAGAAAGGTGTTGCATGGTAACCTCTAAGCAGTAACACACGAGAGGGTATGCTGTATTGTGGATATCGGAACGACTGTGACGCAGTCGACCATCACAGCCGTTCTGATATCCTATTCATAGCACAGCCTTGAGTTGTGTTATTGCTTTTAAACAAGCAATGGTGCTCGTGGAGTTTTTTCATTATGTGTTGGTACATTGGTTTATGCCCGCCACCGATAAAAGTCGTTCATAAAACTGTTACCGTAGTAACAGGGACACAAGTTTGTCGATAGTTCTGGAATGCATGAAATATCACCGTAGTTAAGGACGCAGGTACCAACATTGAGGAGTGTACCAACATAAGGATCATGAATGATCCATTATTGTCAAAATCCTTCCACTGGTCTAATAACGTTTTCGTTATTGCACATTTTAACGTTAAAAAAGCTACAATATCTGAAAGTGAAAGTGATGAGGTAGCCGTGCTGATTTGTGGATATCAGAACGGCTGGAATGCTTCTCGGACAATCACAATGCTTGACTTGATCAACCCGTTGTATTATTTATTGTAATGCACAACAGATCATGCGTACACACCTGTCGAGAGACGAAGCAGCCAAGCATCATGGAGTGAATATTGTCTTGACATCTCTGTCTCTGCACCAGACAACCAAGTTACTATGAGGACCATGCATATCAACCCATGTTTTGGCTCCCATCACAGCCCAGATATCGAAAGAGTGAGTCCAAAATTAACAAAGCGTCATTGTAACGGATGTGTGTATGTAATTGCCAGACCTTTCATGTTCCCTATTTCCTCACATATGTTCTGAGAGAGAGAGAGAGAGAGAGAGAGAGAGAGAGAGAGAGAGAGAGAGAGAGAGAGACTTGATGTTAAACATTTATGGCATTTAGCAGACGCCTTTATCCAAAGCGACGTACAACAATACATTTGTTTAAGTAAGTGAATCATCTATCTGACAGTCATCATAAGACAAAGTAATCAATGCTCACACCAGGGGCCATTGGCAGTAGTAATGCCAGTAGGCTATTTTTATTTATTTTTTTAATATATTTTATTAGCAGGAGAGAACTAGGGTTAGTATAGGGGGGGTAGTGAGGGTGAAGCGGTCTTTAGGAGGGACTGTTAAGATGTAGCTTGAAGAGATGGGTTTTCAATCTACGGCGGAAGATCGGAAGTGACTCTGCAGTCCTGACCGTTGTGGGAAGCTCATTCCACCAGCGGGGCGCCAGGACAGTGAAAAGCTGTGACCGAGTAGTGTGGCCACTGCATCCACGTAGAGGCGGCGGTGCCAGGCGGCCAGCCGAGGTGGACGAGCGGAGTGATCTTGCAGGGGTTTGGGGGCTAACCATTGCTTGCAAGTAGGGAGGGGCTGTTCCCTTTGCTGCTCGGTAGGCAAGCACCAGGGTCTAGAATTTGATGCGAGCTGCTACCAGGAGCCAGTGGAGGGTGCGGAGGAGGGGCGTGACATGGGAGAATTTGGGGAGATTGAACACCAGACGAGCGGCAGCATTCTGGATGAGCTGCAGAGGCCTGATGGAGGAGGCGGGGAGTCCGGCCAAGAGTGCATTGCAGTAGTCAAGGCGAGAGATTACAAGTGCTTGGACCAAAAGTTGTGCTGCTTCTCTGGTGAGGAATGGACGTATCCTGTATATAATGACGTATAATGACGTATAAGGGTTTCACCTTCTCAAGGGTAAACCCATGAGTTATAGCAGATGAGAGGAAACAGAACTGAAATTGGTTTGCTTAAACTTCCTCAATTTCATACACAGTAAATCTTAGCATTTTTCTGATTGACAAATTGTTGTGCAACATGGTGCTATTTAATAGGAGCATATTTAGTAACTTGTATCAAGCAATTCAGCTTTATCACTGCCATTGGTATAATGCCATGAATTAACCATTCATTGTCTCTTTGTTTTTCCAGGCACTGGCTTGAGAAACAAAGGCACTATGAGCAGGTAAAAAACAATAATCTAAGTGGAACTGTAGTAGGAGTTGGGTTTTTTTTTGTGTGTGACTCATGTATTTATTCAGTTCCAGTTAATCTTACATGAGGTATTTTTTAATAAGTCCCTCGGATGAGTCTAAGCCACGGTCATGACCTTCTTCAACATTCTCTCAGTAGAATATTAAACATGATCTCTCTGATCATCATAACCAGCAAAAACGTGGTGAGGGTGAGAATGGTGAGAAAGTCCAGTCACACTTCCACAACCATATGGGATACCAATGTACTACTGACACTACTACTGACACTACTACTGATACCAGTGTACTACTGACACTACTACTGATACCAGTGTACTACTGACACTACTATCGACACTACTACTGAACTACTACTGATACCAGTGTACTACTGACACTACTACTGAACTACTACTGATACCAGTGTACTACTGACACTACTACTGATACCAGTGTACTACTGACACTACTACTGATACCAGTGTACTACTGACACTACTACTGAACTACTACTGATACCAGTGTACTACTGACACTACTACTGAACTACTACTGATACCAGTATACTACTGACAATGTCGGACATGTTCAAACATTGGCCATTTTGGTGAATCGTCCAATCAGAGTATGACAAAGGGATACAGTATCATCCAATATGGCACTGTGTATGTTTACACTTGTCATGTAAAGACATGGCTTATGGAGCCATTGATGATTTGTGTTAGCATCACTGCAGCTGGTGTGATGCAAAGGACAGTATTTTTCTTATTTATTTATTTATTCCAGCTCTTCCCCCAGACTAGAGTAGTTCCCCTGGGAGTGATACAGAAATATTGGAGACATTGATCTGGTAAACATTTGATGTAAGATGGGAAATACATGAAAGAAACATGTGAATGTATGTCCAAGGAGTGTTGTGTATATATATATTTGCGGACCACCCCCTTCCCTCCTCAACTCATTTTGAGGACACTCTCATATGACGTCCTGGGAGAGAGCGTTTGGAAGCTCCTTCCTGTTTTCGGTCGGCTGACGGCTGTACGGGGACGGAAGGACAGACTGCTTCTCCAGCTGGGACAGCTGTTCATGGCATTACCGTTGCCTCCCCAGCGACCCATGCAGCACTGCTCCATCCTCAGCCAATGGGAACTCAACCGCACCGCCGTCACTTCCTGGCGCGCGTGTGTACCCTGTTGCCATGGCAGCAGTTGATTACATTTTTTTTTCCTTTTCTTTTTCTTTTTTTTTTCTTTTTATTAAATAACATTCAGTAAGATGCAATAACCAGACCAAAGGAGTTTGTATGGTTTGAACGGAAGTGAAAGAGAGAGTGGAAGGAACAGAGAGGTTAAACGAGTAACACATCTGTCTGCTTGGGGAGTAAGGAAGCATTTTAGATCTCCTTATTTCATGTGGTGAGAGGTTCAATTAACTGTTACTAGCGACAGAGAAAAAACTACAGGACTTAGTGGGTGTGTTCACCAACTTTTCACCAACACCTTCATTAGTATTGAATTATGAAGATCTAAGTGCCCTGAGTTAAATTGTTTAAGGCTGGAGTCTCCAACTCTGGTCCTGGAGAGCTACAATACTGGGTGTGCAGGCATTCAGTGGGTTAGTACTGGGCTGGAACTGATGCCTGCATACTTACAGTAGTGTAGCTCTCCGTGACTGTCGTGGGAGACCCCTTGGTTTATAGAACCCATCGATCAGCCTGCATGACACAAAGTTCTGAAGAGACTGAGGCAACTCCTGCTGAGACTGAAGCAACTTCAGCTGAGGTTGTCCTAAAATGGACACCGTATCCACCATTCCGACCGCTGCTCTCGTGATGACAGACACTCCACATCTTACAGCCTGGAGCAGTCTCTCGTGTTTGTCCATGTTTTCCATTCATGACTTTTCATCCATTAATCTTGTTTTTATTGCAATAACATGCATTGTATCTTTGTTGTGGCTTCCCCCCTTCGCTAAGGAAACAGGCATGCTGTGGCTTTGGGACACTGGGTCTGCCTGTTGTGGCTTGTCCCAGTCTCCCCCTTCACCCGTCCTCTCCTGTGCTGGTCAGATAGAAATCAAAAAAGAAAGAATACCACATTTATTCACCAGTAGAAACGTTTGTCCCCTGGTTGACTCCCTGCCCGTCAGCGGGTGGCTGTACTGTACACAGACGTTTGAGATTTTCTGTTTCCCCGAGGGGTCATGGTTTGCTAAAGCAGGAAGCGGAACTTGACCTTTGACCTTGGCAAGTTGTTGGTGCATACACGCCTACGTCTCATGTCTACCCAGACAGCCTATGGCTGAGTCACGCTTTGGCTAGAAACACGGTAACACTTTACAATAAGGTCACATTTGTAAATGGTTTAGGTTATCATATTTTGGCTTTATTTAATGTTTTGGGGGCATGTTTTGAAATCACTTTTTAGGTGGACACTTGCAGTCTTAGCTCTCTTCATAATTGTATCATAATTGTATTATATTAGAGCCAAGAATTGTTCATGAATAGGTGACCTGATCAGGAAAAACTCCTGGCCCTAACCATGATTGGCCAGGGCAGCAAAACACAGTAACTCTCTTCTTTATAATCTAACAGCTCGGGGACTTCCAAACCCAAAACCAGCGTTCCTCACATACTGTAGCAGGGCTAGCCATTATTTTAACTACAGAGCAAACCAAGTTTAGAGCCATTGAAAGCACGATGTTCCTCTGAGAAATGGCTGTGGATATCTGGTGTTCATTCACTGCTCCTTCAGAAGTGGAACTCACTGGGCTTCTGAGGACGCAATGCTGTGGTCAGGGCTTGCATCAAACGTCTGAACAGTACTGGTCCTGATACCACAGCAGTATTGGCCTCATCCAAAACGGTCTTGTCTCTGTGCAGGACTGCTTCATCATTGGTCTCTAAGCCTGTCAATGGAGAGCTGTATTTAGACCTGGGGCTGCCTTTGACCTAATAACAGCTGGTACACGTTTGTGGCGTGTTATAAATCATGTGTGTTTGTATGTATGTATGATTTTCAGAATAAACCTAAATCAGAAACCAGAATTATAGTAGCATTGCTGTTGAAGGGACTGTTATTCTTTTGAAAGTAATGATTGTTCTCACAATATGGATACCAGATGGATATACATAGAAATAATAGGGCTGTTGTCAATTGTGGGTTAAAGAAAAAATTAAGAGAGATCCACACTGTCATCCTGTCATAAAAGTATATTCTGCTTATTGTGTTCTGTAAGTGTTTTAGTTTTTGACTTCTTCTTCTCAGGGCAGTGTGCTTTGAACTGTCTCCGTCTACCTCCATGTGAATGGGCATGTCGTCACAATGAAGGTAAAGTATTTACTCTGGGTTGAGTTGTTTATTTTGGCATGCACTCATGATGCTCATCATAATCACAAAACACCACTACCACCTTAAGCATTTTAGAACACTCACCACAACATTTATCAGAGTCTTATGTGCTGTTCTGGAACACTCAGTGCACTGTCTATTATGATATCACATTTTTCCACCAAATGATGGAAAAAATATCTCGAATGAATCACAGAATGCGAGCCATTAGACGAGGAGGAAGAGCTAATCATGTAGAAGGGTAAGGGTTTGCTGCACATTGTGCTACTCATCAGACCTATAAATGTCGGAAATTTGCATCCAGGTACTCTGCTCAACAGAATACGGAATAATCTAATCTAAAGCCTAGGCAGGGGCGAGTGTGTTCTTGTTTTCACGCAAGGTTTCTCCTCACCTCAGTTACACATGGACTCAGATCAACTCATGCATCAAGCAATTTGGCAATATACAAATATTGATTTATTAGAGGTTTAAACAGTGAGCACTCAGCAGTGATATCTTAAACTGGTACTTTCCTTTAGTCTTACCTGTGGCTCGTGTGCTTTTTCCCATTGCTTTAATGTCTTTCACTATCCGGTTGTTTAAGACAGATGTGGTGGTCATTGCAGTGATGGACCTTTTAGAAGAGTCACAAGTGACAATATGTAATTGACACGAGAGCTAGCACGTTGCACACCTCATGGACAACCCCAGATGATGACAGGCCTGACGTTTCTTACCATTGAACATGTCTTTTTAGAGTTTTATTAACCATTTCTCAAAGTCTAAAACTGTCCTCCTCCCAATCTCACCACCTCGGAATTTCACAGATGTAAAGTAAGACGTTTCAAATACAGGAGCATGGCTGCTCAGAACATACCCCTAACACATCTGGGCTCAACCAGCAGATTTGAGAAAGACTTGTTTTGTTTTATACCCTTAAACAGAGTCCCTGTACTTTTAGGCCATCTGTCGTTAATCATCCAATGGCACAATATTGCCACAGATGTAGAAACAGGATCCAAGCCATACGCCTGACTCTGGCTGGTTATAGTTCGCAATAGAATGGTCTACAGGTGCTTCCAAGCCAACAACTGGTGGTGCAGTACAATCGCCCACTCATTGTAAAATGGGGAAAACATTACGTGGTATGATGAAGTGAGTGCTTTTAGTAACAGACCTGACCGCATTGCCAACAGTTTCGGGGCTCGCCATCCTGCGACTGTAACTGTAGACAATATAGCCTCAGTCCAGACGGGAGATTTCAAAGCATGAACAGAGTACACTGCCAATGCCTGAGGGGTTATATTTTGTTTGTGTGTGTGTGTGGGAGGCATTTACAATATCAGTATGCAAATAATGTCTGTTGGAGCCAAATTTGAGTTCACTATGTGTGTCATGTGTGTCGTGGTGTCTACAGCTGGAGGGGAGGCCCAGTAACTAGGCCCAGCTGTGGGGCTCCAGAGGTCTAGTACCGTCTCTTCTCTCAGGTGTTAGACAGACCCTCCTCTCTCAGGTGTTAGACAGACCCTCCTCTCTCAGGTGTTAGACAGACCCTCCTCTCTCAGGTGTTAGACAGACCCTCCTCTCTCAGGTGTAAAGACAGGCCCTCAGGGCAGGGAAACACTTAGTTTCTCTTTCTTCCCCTGCGCCATTGTTATCTTAATACAATATCCTTGTTGTTTGACTTACTTTCTCTGACTTACATCTGCAGTCGCATTCTTTGAGTTTCCTGTCCTCCCCATCTTTCTCATACTTTGTTATTATCTCTGTTTTCCCTGCCCCCTCTACAAGTTCTCTAACCCCCCCCCCCCCCACTCCCTCTCTCTCTCTCTCTGTGTTTGGCTGGCTCATCGCTGCAGGGACGGGACCATGAGCGATAGTGGGAGTCTGCTGAGAGAGTGATCTAGCTCTAGCCTGCCCCAGCCACAGGCCCTCAGCGCAGGGGTGGAAAGACACCGGGGTGGGGGTGGAAGAGTGGATGGTAGAGGGCTAGGCTGAGGAGGATGACAGATCGCACTGGAAGGAAAATAGGATCCAAAAAACACATTCCCACGTCGCTCTCCCTTGACACGGTAGCATTTATCGAACAGAGAGCCTTGTGTGGGCTTCTGAGCCTCGCATGGTATTCAGTTACGTCAGACTGCTTTTTCATTCATACTGTATTTCTTTGCAGAACAAACACTGGTTAAAATAGGTTAAAATATTGTGGTGGATAATGTCACTTGCTATATAACTTATAACTGTTGAGCAGTTTTATCCCAGTAGACTCAAAACTGGAGTGGTTGAAGGCTACTAGTATGGACAAAACTGAATTCTGTTCATAACGATCAAAATTCCGAAGGTGTTTATTTTCAATACAGATTGTAAAAAACACACACATTGAGTTGCTGACTATTGGAACATACAGTATACCCAGGTACTGTATTGAAAAGTCATTGAATTATTGCCCTTTTTTCAATTACCGAATTGGAATTCAATTCACTTCTAGAATTGATGGAATTAAAAAGGAATTTGCTGCATTCCTGCTGTGTACTCCAAACCAAAACTCTTACATCTTAAAGTAAACCTCTTTAGTATGCTCTTTAAACATCTTGAAGTACAATAGCTGTAAATGTAGCATGATGCGACATCTTCTTTGATGGTTATCGGAACAAGCTGTGAAGCGTTTAGAGAAGAGAGTAGCTTTTAGAAAAGAAACATTTGGTGTGAAGACATCTCCATCGCCCCAGACATTATGAACAATAAAATCATATGTTAATGCTCTATTGCATCAGTCTGTGTCTGAGCAGAGACAGATAGAGGAAGGACCTCACACGACATTATGGGATGTTAAAGCCTCCATTCCCACATGCCTTTGCAGCGCGGACAGTCCTGGAAGTGTAGCAGTCTGCTGGGTCGTCTGAAGTCCTGCCATGGGCGTGCTCTGTTTACTGGTAACTCTGGGAAATGAGGGGTGTGGCAGCCTTCCAGTCTAAACAGCCAGCCCAGCTGTTCCTCTGAGGTGTGTGGGCCAATAAAAAGGCCCGATGCTCCCATCTCTGACATCATCACAGTCAGTGGAACCCTGATTCATGCTTGGGTGAACCGGCTGGCTCCTGACCTCAGCAGTGGGTGCCTAATGCCTAGTGCCTAATGCCTAATGCCTAGTGCCTAATGCCTAGTGCCTAATGCCTAATGCCTAGTGCCTAGTGCCTAATGCCTAGTGCCTAGTGCCTAATGCCTAGTGCCTAATGCCTAGTGCCTAATGCCTAGTGCCTAGTGCCTAATGCCTAGTGCCTAATGCCTAGTGCCTAATGCCTAGTGCCTAATGCCTAATGCCTAGTGCCTAATGCCGACCTCTCATCACCCACTGCTGTAGCTCTCATCATCACCTCAAGTGGTAATGGTGAGAGGTTGTTGGACAATACACACAAGATATAACCCCGACTTTTGAGAGAGAGAGAGAGAGAGAGAGAGAGAGAGAGAGAGAGAGAGAGAGAGAGAGAGAGAGAGAAAGGGAGAAAAAGAGCGAGTGAGAGAAGAAGATTGGAAGAAGATTTTTAGTTTTTTTTGGAGGAGAGCACACATTGGGAGGAAGTGTCTCCAATGAAAGTGTGAACTAACGAGAATGTGTACTTCCTCTCTTTAACCATTAAACACACAGGACGGGTGTGTTTTTCCAATCAAACCAACAGACTCTTGTCCTAATCCTGATTCTGGTACAGACTTGGGCCGTACTGAACGCCTGAGTGCTGTAGCAGGCCTGTGAGGGCCAGGAGCCTAACCGCTTCTGTCAGCCGATGAAACTTCCTATGAGCACTTTTATTGCTTCTGGTATACGAAAGGAACTCGCTCTCTTGGACCTGAGTGGTTTCCCTCCTGATCTCCTTTGTTACAACACAAAGCCTACCTCAGTAGCCAGTGGAGCGCTCTTACTTTTCCATCTATTTCATCTCGGAAGTCTGATAGGTGACATTTACCAAGGCGGTTTTTACTTGACAACCAGGCGTCTAGATTAGGTTCCACTTTAGATGATGGAGGACATAATAAGGCACTTATACATCAGGCTCTCTTATGAGTACCAGTCTAGTACAGAGAGGGGACGGTGTGTGTGTGTGTGTGTGTGTGTGTGTGTGTGTGTGTGTGTGTGTGTGTGTGTGTGTGTGTGTGTGTGTGTGTGTGTGTGTGTGTGTGTGTGTGTGAAGACTAAGTACAATAAGAGAAGCCATTGAGGGACCTTTTCCAGAGTGAGTTTTTATAGGATCTTGTATCCTGTCCATTATGCATACATCCATTATCCATCCGTCCATTATCCATCCGTCCATTATCAGAGTAAAAAGAGAAGTGTCAGTTCTATCAACCTGTTGTTACATTTTGGCCTGCATTTACATTTATGGCATTTCGCAGACGCCTTTATCCAAAGCGACTTACAACAAATACATTTGTTTAAGTAAGTGAATCATCTATCCATCAGTCATCATAAGACAAAGTAATCAATGCTCGGATCAGGGGCAGTCGCAATGCTAAGAAGAAGGAAACATTTTTTTTTTACTTTTTTTTTTACTACACACGTGTTCAGCCTGTGTGCGTCATCCACGGTAAAAACTCTGAGCCTAGAGAGCTCTCCATCTCACCGCTGTCCAAGAAAGGTTGTTGACTGTCAGGTGAGCTTTGCTACACCTGATGGATTGGGAACAGAGAGAAATGGGAGTTTGAATGATGTGACGGATGGGGGGCGGGGGGAGGGGGGAGGGTAGTACTTTGACTTTGGCTTCCTTGGCCCTCACACTTACTGTACAATACACAGTATATATATATATATATCTAATCTGTCCAACTCTGAGTCAGTCAAAAGAGGAAATGGTTGGAAAAGAGAGGGCTCTGTTTATTTTTGGACTGTCACTGTTCAACAGCAGACCTGGGTCAAGACCAAGGTCAGGATAGTATCATGTTTTTTTTTCAAATGTTTGTTTTCTTATTTTTTCCAAAATGCCTTGCCCGGTGCAATGTAATCAATGAACAGCCCCAAAAATAGTCTGGACAAGACATGGAGGCCTGCACATTTAACGGCTTCACAGCATGAGTGGGGCAGGGGCAGTGTTAGACAAGGTCAGAAAGGTAAGGTTGTATTATGAGTCAGATAGGCAGATGGCTATTTCCCTCCACACAGGGATATGCACAATGACACAGCTGCAGACGCTTGTGTGTGGGTGTGGGTGTGTGCGTGACATTGAGATGGCTTTAAAAATCAGTAAAATTTACCCTGACATGCAATCTTTATATTAGATTAAAATCTCTCACACACACACACACACACACACACACACGCACGCACGCACACACACGCACGCACACACACACACACCCACACACACACGCACACACACCCGCACGCACACGCACGCACACACCCACACACACACACACACACACACACACACACCCGCACATACACGCACGCACACACACACACCCACACACAGACACACACCCACACACCCACACACACCCACACCCACACACCCACACACACACACACACACACACACACACAGATCCTTAAAAAGGAGAACTCTGCGTCAGTGCCCAGATGTACTGTAGGTATAGATCCCCCCCTCCACTCCCCCTCCCCTGCCCTCTCTTTCGGGTGAACTGATTGCAGCTGGTACGTGAGGAGAATGGATGCATCAGTCAGAGAGACACAAAGAGGGGGGGTGGAGGGGGGGGGGGGGTGGAATGAGAAAGAACAAATAGTGGCAGACCTGTCAGTCCATCAGAGAGACAGATAGACAGACTGATGCCTTGATCTAGAGATCTGAGATGTACGTATATTGAGTACTGTACCACGAGGGAACTGAGATGAAACGGCTTTCCGTTGATTGGTGAGTTGTGCCTCCCACGCCTCTGGGGAATAGCGGGTCCGTGATGAGTCATCGCGGTGAGAGAGGAACCCGGGAAACAAGGTGGAGATTGGAGATGAAAGCGAGAGTACGTAGCGCAGGCAGGGGAGTCTGAATAGTCTGAAATGACTCCTCACCTTGTTTCCTCCCCAACAGCATGATCTGTGAGAGTGAAACCAATATGGTGGATTTCCCATTGCTTACAATTTCCTTCCACCTGTGCAGTTCTTTCATGTCAGTGCAGAAGCACAAGGAGAGGAGAAAGCTACAGTATTCAGAAGCACCCCTGGAGGGATAGGAGCTTCCTCCCTCTCCTCAGTTCTCATTCTTCTGGACTTACTGGACACAGTAAACCATCGGATCCTCCTCTCGGAGCTGGGCATCTCAGGCTCTGTACTCTCCTGGTTTGTATCCTACCTGGCCGATCGCTCATACCAGGTAACGTGGAAAGGGTCGCTGTCCACATCACACACCCTCACACGGTTTCCTCACATGGTCCCCCTTACCACTGCTATGATGATGCTACTAAATTGAACATTTTTAACCCCCCCATCACACAGGTGGCGACATGTGTCTCTATGTATCTCTGCCTGGATGTCTCTTCACCACTTCCAGCTTGATCTTGATGAGACGGAGCTGCTCTTCCTCCCTGGAAAAGCCTGCCCTCTCCAAGACTTCTCCATCATGGTGGAGAACTCCACTGTGTCCCCCCTCCCAGACAGGAAAGAGTCTTGGGGTGATCCTGGAAAACCAACTGTCCTGTGCGGCTAACATCACAGCAAAGGCCCGCTCCTGTAGATTCTTCCTCTACAACATTCTCAGGATGCGCCCAGAGAGGGAAGCAGCACAACTCCTGGTTCAGGGACTTGTCATCTCTTGCCTAGATTACTGCAACGCCTCCACCATCAGACCCCTGCAGCTCATCTGGTGTTCAGTCTCCCCAAATTCTCCCATGTCAACCCCTCCTCCGCAACCTTCACTGGCTCCCAGTAACAGCTTGCCTCAGATTAAAGACCATTGTGCGGTAAAGGCAACAGCCCCTCCCTATCTGCAAATGATGGTCAGTCCCCAAACCCCAGCCTGATCACTCCGTTCTTCCACCTCTGCTGGCTGCTTGGCAACTCCATCTTTACGAGGACGTAGTGGTCACTCTGCTCATTCACAGGTCTTCTCTGTCTTGGGCCCCAGTGGTGGAATGAGTTTCCCACCACTGTCAGGATGGCAGTCACTATCTATCTTCTGTCGTTGACTAAAGACCCAACACTTTAGGCTACACCTGGGCACCTCCTCTCCACCCCTCTAACACGTAGGGTTACCTGAACGTAAAAAAAATACTTCCTTTATCGGGTACTATGATTGCCGATGGCACTTATTCTTATTGAAGGTCTTACTTAAGATGACTGATGTATAGTTGATTCGCTTACTTAGACAAATGTACTAACTCCACTTTACAGTATTGAGATGCAGTTCAGATGCCTCATGCCAACAGCACACTTCACCAGCGACGGCTCTCTGCCCATGCCACCCTGGTTCGTCTGTCAACTTCTTATTGCCCAGGTGAGGGCAGGTGTGTAAAAGCTTATAGATCTTACGGGGCTCCTTACTGGTTACTTATAAATCCAAACTGTCAACAGTTTTCTGCTTTTTAAATCAACACACGCCCACCCCCACATACAAAAGCAAAAACACAGACAGACAAACAGACAGACACACACACACACACACACACACACACACACACACACACACACACACACACACACACACACACACACACACACACACACACACTGACCGAGACAGACCTTTTACATCCAAGATTTTCCCAGAATCCCCAAAGTGCACCTTGACACATCCCTTTGTGTGCTTTACGAGAGCTGTTCCATAGACAGCTTTGAGCCGGGAGGCCTTGCTACGTGTTGCCCTTGTGATAAACCCAGGGAAGTGAATACTGGGGGGCAGTCAAACCATCAGCGCCTGCCCATCAGTGCTCTAGTATATGAGGCCAGAGGAAGATTGTCCTTCCTGTGGGGTGCCAGGGTGAATATGAATCATCACCGGCATGGAACATTGCACGGAGCCATGTCTGCCTTCCTGGACAACAGTATATATTGGTCACCTACTGTATGTGGGATAAGATGTCGCTGCTGTTATATGAATAAAACACACTGAAAATATTCCGTGGAATTGCTTCACAGTGTTTCATTTAGGATTGTGCAATACCAGGTTGTTTATTAGTGTCATTAAACTTGTAGCATATTTCCGTTCCTCCACCAACGCTCATGTATAGGCCATGTCATTTCACTTATGTTAGATCATCCACCCGAGCCTTTCTCATTTGGTCTTGTTTCGTTTGAGATTTTTCATATTTTACTCCTACGTTCCTCATTTTTCTTGGATATTCCTCTCCATCGTTAAGCCCCTCTGTATTCACAGTACTGTACAAAGGAGGAATTGTATAATGGTTTGGGCAAAGGAAGCTGTAGGTTAAACGATGATGGCAGTCTCTCTGCATTCTGGCCCTATAGAGGGGAGCCTATGTTTCAAATAAAGCTGCCACAGTGGACGTGGGATATGAATAAAGCTTTTGTAAGTGAATACATTTGTCTTCCCCGTGACCTCTCCTCCATTTCCCTACAGCAGAGGGGAACTCAAACAGGGCCCCTCACTGTTTTGAGGTCAGTGGCGCCCGGCTCTCGAGAGGCACGACGAGCTCGCCTGGAGGACTAAGAGGACCTCGCGGGGGTTAAAGGTTATGATGATGTGGATCACTCAAGTGCTGATTAAAACAATGCAACATAAACAGTCCATCCCGGGACTCAGCAAGGTGGGCTTGAAGAGACTGAGAGGGTGTTATGTAAAATGCACTCCCAGGGTTCTTTTTTCACAAGAAGCATTTTACTTTACAGTATGGCATGCATACTGTACTAATCCGTTTATACCCACAAGGATGATATAACTTACTTGTCACACTTAAAAGTGATTATTAAGCAACATATACCATAGCCAATGTACCAACTAGATACCAGCTAGATTATTATTATTTTTTTTATTATCCACATTTTTGATATACAATATGTTCCAGTTCGCCCTAAATGTCGTATGAAAACATTCGGTGCATCACTATAAAAGGCAAACGTAGCTCACAACCACGCCGATGTAAAACATCTGTCATCTCACTGATGTTGCCTTTTCATTTTCAACGTTTTGGGTCTTTTATCTGTTGCATCAGCACCAGATGAGATTTCTCTTGGATGGACACATATTTCTCTTTCGGAAACTCAATATCCAGTGACTGGCCCTCTGGTTGTGTGTGTGTGTGTGTGTGTGCGTGTGTGCGTGCGTGCGTGCATGTGTGCATGTGTGCGTGCGTGCATGTGAGTGCGCGCGCTGGGATGGATGCCTGGAATCTGGAGCCGACTCCTGCCTGTTGTACCTGTCAGTTCCGATGTGTTTCCCAGCCTTACTGCTCCAGGCTCATATGTACAGTAGAGGAGTGGATCGGGCAGCCAGGCCCAGCTCTCTATCCCTGTCACCACTCCTCTGGATTCCTATATAACCTTTATGATGATCAAGCTGAATGGAGAGAATCTGTCTTCGTTGTTACGCACACTGGGGGGGTCTATGATTTGGTGTTAGATCACATTGTTCGTATTGTATTTATAGTTTATGTTATTTAGTATTATTTTGTTGTGAGAAATTAGATTGTTTGTCTTTGTAAAAAGCGTGATACACATAAACTTGATTCATTGATTGGCTGTACAACACGGTGGATTTCACAGTTCTCTCGCGAGGAACAACAAAGTCACAAGTCACATCTTTTATTACATGAGCCAAAGCCTTGGCGGCCATTGAAGGTAAGGAAGCGAAGTACTGTACACCTCTCAAATCTATCAAGTGGGGGCTGAGAGACACACATGGTATTGGTCACCACATGATTACCTAGACTACCTAGTAGATTACCTAGTAAATTACCTAGTAAATATTTGCCACCAGTGCCCTCTCCTTACCCATCTCTAATATGAGTCATTCTGGTTGTTGATCTGCTTCCCTCCACAACTGCCCGGTGTATGTGCCCACACTCACAGCTCATTATACAGGATGACTCATTATATTTAAGGGTCGCAGACTTCAGGCAGTTATTGCCTTATAAGGACTGTCAATCAAACACGAAACATGGGTGCTTAATTTGGACATTGTATGAATCTGTCCCATTACTTTTGGTGACCTGAAATAGGGGGACTATGTATAAAATGTGCAATAATATAAAGGTGAAATAATATATATGTATGCCATTTAGCTGACGCTTTTATCTAAAGCAACTTACATTGCAGTGAGTACATACATTTTTCAGTATTTATGGTCCCAGCAGGAATCAAACCCACAACCTAAGCGTTGTTAGCGCCATGCTACCAACTGAGCCACAGAGGATTTGAAACCAACATGGATATAGTAATTATTTGATTGTTTAAGTATAGAGCCAAAGGAAGAAAACATGTTTCACTGTCCTGTGGTCCTCTGTGGCTTAATATTTGTGGTCCTACTGCAATGTAAGTCGCTTTGGATAAAAGCGTCAGCTAAATGGCATGCATATATTATTTGAGTTTACTGAGACATTTACATTTACATTTATGGCATTTAGCAGATGCCTTTATCCATAGCGACTTACAACAAATACATTTGTTTAAGTAAGTGAATCATCTATCCATCAGTCATCATAAGAAAAAGTAATCTATGCTAGGACCAGGGGCTATTGGCAGTCACAATGCTATAATTTAAAAAAAATATATATATATTTTAGTTTTTTTACAGGAGAGAAACTTGTACAGGGGGTGGTGGAGATGAAGAGGTCTTTAGAAGGGGCAGTTAAGATGTAGCCTGAAGAGATGGGTCTTCAATCTACGGAGGAAGGATGTAACATCTAACAGTATGGAATTCTGCTTTGTCACCAACATATTCAGATTGCACAGGACTCCCACACATGGAGGCATACCATTCCTATCTCTCCTTCTATCTCCCGTAGGTTTCCCCCTGGGACCATATATACTGAAAAATGTATGCACTCACTGCAATGTTTGTCGCTTTGGATAAAAGCGTCAGCAAAATGACATATACTGTATTATTTACTATTATTATTATTATTATTATTATTATTATTATTATTATCTCTGACACCTGGCCACACTCGCCATCCCCTCACTATTCATACTCCATAACACCTCAGCTTGCGACTGGCCACTTAGCCTGTTCCCTCTCATAATTGGCTGCGTCACTCGTTGATGGTCATAGTCATCAAAACCCGCCAGCGTCTTCCTGGACAGGTGCGTGTCCGTGCGTCACAGGGCGTCGTGCCTCGTACCATCGAGTGAATCATGCTTCTGAGGACCTGGCTTTCCATCTGGCATGGCCCAGATGTATCGTGTTGGTATAGGACCATGGCAGGATGGCTTGTCATTGGCTAAAAATAGCTTGACCATGATTGGATAGACAATCCCTTACTCTGTATGTACCAGCAGCTGATCAAAGCCTTGATTCTCCTTGGTTCAGAATCAGAATCAGAATCAGAATTCTTTTAATTGGCCAAGTATATTTGCACATACAGGAAATTGACTTGGTGAGGTTGGTGCATGGACATAAAAAACAAATAGCAAATATTGACAAGAAATTTACAAAATCGCAAAATATTAACAAAATAGCAATAACAAATTTACAAATTTACAAAAAAGAGCAGCAGAACAATACATCTTGTAGGCTGTGTGAGACTAAGTTAATAGAGAGTTAATACATTAGATTGGATGTGTGCCCAGCGCAGGGTTGCTTAGACAGCGCATAATCGGGGGCGCTTCGTGGCGTAGCACACTAATGCGCATACCACATAATCGCAAAGTTCCAGGTTCGATTCCTACTCGATTCCTACTGTCTCTATCCCAATAAAGCAGAAATGCCCTAAAAACATAATAAATAAATAAATAAATTTAAAAAAAAGACAATCTCCTTAGCTGTCTGCCAGGCAGAGAAAGGCTTTAAAGGTTATGCTTTCCTACATTGGCCTCACAGGGTAACAAGCCTCATCAGAGGTCATGCAAACATGTAGAACCACAGCAAATGGAAACACTAACTATTTGTCCAGGGGGACAATCGCCTATTGATTTGTGTCTTTAGAGCTGAAGTGCACCCTGGAAGTAATTTGGATACTCCTGTGGTGTTTTACTACATCCAGCCTCACCTCCAATTACCAGTGAGAGATCGCCACTGAGCTCAGTGCAAGAGGGGCAGTTTGGGTGATGGGTCTCCCTCATCTCCTTCAGAGAACCTGAGTTACATTTGTAACTTTTAGTTCTCTTTCAGTCGACTCGATTTGACCCTCACTATGGGATCCTGCAAAACGCCCTGATTGCCTGGAACTGGAAACGTGTTACGAATACAAGAATGTACCTCTTCCACGTCACACAGTCTCCAAACCAGCGGTAAGGACGGTGTCATGTCCAGGGTGTAAAACCTTTGAAAGGTATGAGGAGAAGCCCAGCTGGCAGCATAAATGCAATTTTAATGCCATTTAGCTGACGCTTTCATCCAAAGCGACTCACATTGCAGTGAGTGTATACATTATTCAGTATATATGGTCCCAGCGAGAACATATGATGCGATGAAGATGTTGCACTACCTTCATGAAATCAAGTAGATGCGCCCACACAGTCGTTCTACCAAAGCCTATGTACCACACCAAAATGGCAGCCAGGTAGGTCTACACTGTAGAGAAGTCTTTGCCCTTGTTGAGCAGGTCCTGTAAGAAGGGGAGGATCCTGAAAGGGAATAATCCCACGGTTATCACACCACACCTAAAATAGCCTCCATTCCTTTGGTGGGTGGCACCCTAGCAGGCCTTCAGAGACTAGGTTGGACCTTTCACAGGCCAAACCCATAGATCCATCAACGGGATGAAAGGTGGAATAATTGGGCCTGTGTTTTCTCACGAGAGGAGAAGGCTGGGCTGAAGACAGCTGAGAGGTTAGTTAACAAGTGCTCACATTTACAGAATGTAAGAAATTCTTCGGCAATCTTCCTTGAATGTCCTGCTGAACCGCAGGATTCCAGTAGAGACAACCTATGGATCATCATAGGATTCCAGTTGGAACAGTCAAGTTAAGTTGTAGCTACAAGTTGTAGCTACATTTATGGCATTTAGCAGACGCCTTTATCCAAAGCGACCTCCAACAAATACATTTGTCTCAGTAAGTGAATCATCTCTCCATCAGTCATCACAAGAAAAAGAAATCTATGCTAGGACCAGGGGCTATTGGCAGTCACAATGCTAGAAGAAGGAAGAATTATTATTATTATTATTATTATATATATTTTTTTTTATTATTAATTTATTTACAGGAGAGAAACTTGTACAGGGGGGTAGTGGGGATGAAGAGGTATTTAGGAGGGACAGGTAAGATGTAGCCTGAAGAGATGGGTCTTCAATCTACGGCGGACGATAGGTAGTGACTCTGCAGTCATGACAGCAGTGGGAAGGTCGTTAGATCAGGGTTAGGGTTAGGGTTAACCCTATGCTTCGGACACGAGCGAGTGAAGAGTGGAAAGGATGACATGGCGGGCTTACTGCGTCCCTTTATTGGGACGGGTGGCAGGTCGGGCTTTAGCTGGCAAGCATCGCCAGCCTGTACCAGGCGTGACTGAATACAGGTCTTCAGCGAAAGGTACACAACAGTGCGTGTGCGAAAGTAAGTGGTCAAACTGAACACATGTCCATGTCTACTCAATTACCAATTAATTCAGTAAATATGCATAAACATGCAAAAATATGTATGTAACCTCCCAGGGCTCCAATCCATTTTAATAACCTTGTGAACAGATCCATTGCGGTACAATACTCTCTCTATCTCTCTCTGTATTTCTCTGTCTCTCTCTCTATCTCTCTCTGTATTTCTCTGTCTCTCTCTCTCTCTCTTTCTCCCTCTCTTTCTCTCTCTCTCTGTCTCTCTCTTTCTCTCTGTCTCTCTCTGTCTCTCTCTGTCTCTCTCTCTCTATCTCTCTCTCTATCTCTCTCTCTGTCTCTCTCTCTGTCTCTCTCTGTCTCTCTCTGTCTCTCTGTCTCTCTCTGTCTCTCTCTGTGTCTCTCTCTCTGTGTCTCTCTCTATCTCTCTCTCTGTCTCTCTCTCTCTGTGTCTCTCTCTGTCTCTCTCTGTCTCTCACTCTGTCTCTCTCTGTCTCTCTGTCTGTCTCTCTATCTCTCTCTCTGTCTCTCTCTGTCTCTCTCTGTCTCGCTCTGTCTCGCTCTGTCTCGCTCTGTCTTTGTCTCTCTCTGTCTTTGTCTCTCTCTGTCTTTGTCTCTCTCTCTGTCTCTCTCTCTGTCTCTCTCTCTGTCTCTCTCTGTGTCTCTCTGTCTCTCTCTGTCTCTCTCTCTGTCTCTCTCTCTATCTCTCTCTATCTCTCTCTCTGTCTCTCTCTGTCTCTCTCTGTGTCTCTCTGTCTCTCTGTCTCTCTCTCTGTCTCTCTCTCTATCTCTCTCTATCTCTCTCTCTGTCTCTCTCTGTCTCTGTCTCCAGCCACAGTGAGTTAGAAACCATATGCTTCCATTCAGACTGGACGGGCTGGGATGGGAGGCTGCGCGGACACAAACAAGGCTAAGCAGTGAAAGGGAATTTGGCAGGCGATACATCTCCTTCTCCTGTATTTATGATAATTGGTTACATTACTTTACGGGGTGACCCCCAAACTTCTCAAGTGAATCCACTTTCCCTGTAATAAGTGAGAAGGGGTCATTTATTTTTGCTCACTGAGACATTTGTGAAAATCCCCAAACAGAGTTCCCAGAAAATGTTCAAGGCAAAACAACAATATAGACTAATGGCCTTCAGAGGCCAGGACTGTCTTGTGTGTCTGTTACTGATTTGTGAACATGCACTGGGGTATCTGTGTTATTTCTGGTCCAGTGTATCACGCAGCATTAGATCAACAGAAAACGTTGAGCTGTGTATTTTCCACCTCCTGCAAGAGCAATTGAAACTAAGCCACAACTATGTTAGGATTGCAGGAATATCACTATTGTGCAAAACGGCAATGACATATTAGCAACTGCTGCTGTGGTGATGTTTTGACAGCACTGCCTGTGAAATATGATCTTCCATCCATTACCTATTTCCATTCATTGTGTTGTGTCTGCATGTTCCTGGTGTCTCTAGGCTGCTCCCTAACTACCATTCCTCCTAACCCCCCCACCTGGGTGTGGTGTGTTGAAAAACAGTAACAAGGTGTATCCAGGGATATATTCAGTCAGGTTAAACATTCTGAATGTTACAGGTAGAGCTGACATGACCCTTTTCTACTCAAAGGAAATCTGCCACCTCTGCCCATCACGGCAAACTTCCGTTCTCAAGTTCCAAACAACAAAATCCTCCCTAATAATAATTTAACCCCCCTGAAATGGACTTGCAGTGTCGCAAATTAGCTGTTGTGTTTCTGCAAGCGCGAATGATTCGAAGAGGCAGCCACCAGAGACAGAGAGGTAAACATCAGTGATTCCCCTCCCCTAGAACACCTCTGGCAGTAACAATGTTAATTGTTTGTATGCTAAACAAATGGATAGGACATTAGAAAGCACCTTTTTCTGACAAAAACAGCATTCGGAAATGAAATATTCTTTTCACGGGATGTCATTCCCTGATCGCTACCAATTAAACATAGTCATTACAACATTTAGGATGCTTTTAGAGAGCTTGGATGTTACAGGACTGGACCTTGAACAGACACTCAAAAACGTTCTACACAACATAGCTCTCTCTGAATGTTCCGTAACGTTGCTCCATTCTGAACAAACCCCAGGTGGGTGCAGCCACACAGGGACTCTCAACACGTAGCCTAGTGGCAGGACATAAGTATTGCATTTGGGTAAACTTGAGGCCTGCAGGAGTTTTTCCTGGTCAGGTCACGTGGTCAGGACAAACTCTATGCCCCATCCTGCCAGATCAGTGCATATTAGAATAAAACTAGTCTGAAATCAGGTCACTTTAAAGTAAAGTGTGACGGTTTGCAGCATGAAATTAAATGAATACTCGTGTTTATTCAAAAGAATATATATCCATGTGAGGGAGGATATCGCAGACTGCTATAAATTAGAGCTGAAAAAACATCCTTATTTACTTCGTTCAATACTGTAGATTGGGGACTGGTTAGTTACTGTAGATTGGGGACTGGTTAGTTACTGTAGATGGGGACTGGTAGGTTACTGTAGATTGGGGACTGGTTAGTTACTGTAGATTGGTGACTGGTTAGTTACTGTAGACTGGGGACTGGTTAGTTACTGTAGATTGGGGACTGGTTGGTTACTGTAGATTGGGGACTGGTTAGTTACTGTAGATGGGGACTGGTAGGTTACTGTAGATTGGGGACTGGTTAGTTACTGTAGACTGGGGACTGGTTAGTTACTGTAGATGGGGACTGGTTAGTTACTGTAGATTGGGGACTGGTAGGTTACTGTAGATTGGGGACTGGTTAGTTACTGTAGATTGGGGACTGGTAGGTTACTGTAGATTGGGGACTGGTTAGTTACTGTAGACTGGGGACTGGTTAGTTACTGTAGATTGGGGACTGGTAGGTTACTGTAGATTGGGGACTGGTTAGTTACTGTAGATTGGGGACTGGTTAGTTACTGTAGATTGGGGACTGGTTGGTTACTGTAGATTGGGGACTGGTTAGTTACTGTAGATGGGGACTGGTTAGTTACTGTAGATGGGGACTGGTAGGTTACTGTAGATTGGGGACTGGTTAGTTACTGTAGACTGGGGACTGGTTAGTTACTGTAGATTGGGGACTGGTAGGTTACTGTAGATTGGGCACTGGTTAGTTTCAGGAAGCCAGTCTTTAGTGACCAGAGCCGATCAGAGCAGCGAGGTCTCATGTTCCTGGTCCTCTGTGAGGCAGAGTGCTCATCCTGACCCCAGACAGAGTGGGCCTGTGAGTGAGTGGGCCTGTGATGAATACAGATGAGCTCTCCAGGATGTCTAGACGCTGTAAAGAGCAGAGATTAAGAGCACAATGGAGATACAAAGAGGAGGAAACCACCTCCAATGGTTTCTCAATGTGACTGACGTCCAGGACCCTTTATCTCATTGTTCCTCAACTAGACTGTGGTCAAATACTTTGTGTCAAGTATCTGAAGGTGTTTGAGATGGTTTCACCTCGGGGATTGCGAGACCGGGGATGGGGACCGTTAGAATGGAGACTCAGGCCCAGAACTCTGTAGCTCGGTGTTCTAATTCCGATACCGATCCAGCGTAGTGTCAACACACCCGATTCAATTAACAAACCAATCATCAAGCAATTGGTGAGTTCGTTTCTGGGTGAATTACCATACTACAGTATAGTGTATCTCTGTCAAATTCATGTTATTTACTCATTTCTAGACTGTAAATGCAATCATTTGTTCACAATGACTTATAGTACCTGGCAAGACAATTTTAAATGAATTGATCTGGCACACAGGGCTATCCTGGAATATTGCAGTCTTGATTGAATTGAATTTTTTTGGGAACTGATATAAGCTGAATGACTCACGGCTCGGTTGGAGCAGCAGTTGCAGACTGTCGAAATAGCTGGTCCATTCTGGCGAGTTTTCAACATTTCAATCTGTCCCTCATTAAATGAATCACAGTAAACAAGCAAAGCATTGTTCTGGTTGGGTGCGGCTTTGAGAAGTAAACAATACACACATACACACACACACACACACACACACACACACACAGACACACACACACACACACACACACACACACAGACAGACACACACACACACACACACACACACGCACACACAGACACACACACACACACACACACACATCAACACGGACACTAGCAGCAATAACTGTAGTGACTCTCTAGCATCAGGCAGGTAACAGCATGCCAGGGTTCTGTTTATCTTATGTACGTGGGCCTCCCTTTTTAGCTACCGCCTCCAGGTATTAAGTCATGATGATGCCAAATGTGAGTAGCCCCGTGCCCAGACAGCCCAAGTAATTCCAGCTGGTGTTATGTCATTGGGCATCCCCTGAGATCACTCCTATGCTTATCTCACCAGGGCGTGTTACAGTACTAGGCTTCCCCCCTCAGTGATTCAGATCTCTGGTTGTACCAACTGCTGCTTCCTCCACACTGATTTACATGACTTTGTATCATCAACTGGTGTTACGTATTTCAAAAGAGTTGCTATGGACTGATCTGAAGTTTGTTTGTGTGTGAGGTGTGTGTGTGTGTGTGTGTGTGTGTGTGTGTGTGTGTGTGTGTGTGTGCGTGTGTGTGTGTGTGTGTAGGTATGTGTAGGCATGTGTGTGAACTTGTTATGTGGGAGGTAAAGACAAGATGAAATCAGTAGGGTGAGCACTGACTATAGCTGGGCGTTAACCAGCAGAAGGGACAGAGAAGAGGAGTGTGTGAGCTTCCTCAATGGATTGGGGCTTGTTCCAAGGCCCTGATTTAAAGCTTTTCTCATTTCTCCCTTTCTCCTATTTATGTCTTTGAACCTGTCAAACCATGAAAAAAAGTTCCAACGCGCCAGCTAGATGGATTTCAGATGTAAAATGGTTTCACACCACCCATTGAGAGT